>NC_053497.1:4121497-4444259 GCF_905171775.1 Rana temporaria
TTGGTTTGCAGTGACTGTATGTACAGTTGAAATAAAAGACATCTCTTTTTTAAGTGATTTTGGAGTGCGGCTGTCCAGTTTTTCGTTCTTTCCATTTTTTGATTGCCTCCTGGGAGTGCCATTGGGTTGGCTCCTGGGAGTGACATGGGACTGCCTATTGGGAGTGCTATGGTATTGCCTCCTGGGAGTGCCATGGGATTGCCTCCTGAGATTGCTCTGGTATTGCCTCCTGGGATTTCCTCCTGGGAGTGCCATAGGATTGCTATGGGATTGCCTCCTGGGAGTGCCATGGGACTGCCTATTGGGAGTGCTATGGCATTGCCTCCTGGGAGTGCCAAGGGACTGCCTCCTGGGAGTGCCATAGGATTGCCTCCTGGGAGTGCCATAGGATTGCCTCCTGGCAGTGCCATGGGATTGCCTCCTGGGAGTGCCATAGGATTGCCTCCTGGCAGTGCCATGGGATTGCCTCCTGGGAGTGCCATGGGATTGCCTCCTGGCAGTGCCATGGGACTGCCTCCTGGGAGTGCCATGGGACTGCCTCCTGGGAGTGCCATGGGACTGCCTCCTGGGAGTGCCATGGGACTGCCTCCTGGGCGTGCCAAAGGATTGCTATGGGTTTGCCATGGGACTGCCTATTGGTAGTGCTATGGCATTGCCTCCTGGGAGTGCTATGGGACTGCCTCCTGAGATTGCCATGGGATTGCCTACTGGGTGTGCCATGGGATTTGCCTCTTGTGAGTGCTCTGGGATTGCCACCTGGGAGTGCCATGGGATTGCCTCCTGAGATTGCTATGGGACTGCCTAATGGTATTGCCTCCTAGGAGTGCCATGTGATTGCCTCCTGGGATTTCCTTCTGGGAGTACCATGGGATTGCCTCCTGGGAGTGCTATGGCATTGCCTCCTGGGAGTGCCAAGGGACTGCCTCCTGGGAGTGCCATAGGATTGCCTCCTGGGAGTGCCATAGGATTGCCTCCTGGCAGTGCCATGGGATTGCCTCCTGGCAGTGCCATGGGATTGCCTCCTGGGAGTGCCATGGGACTGCCTCCTGGGAGTGCCATGGGACTGCCTCCTGGGAGTGCCATGGGACTGCCTCCTGGGCGTGCCAAAGGATTGCTATGGGATTGCCATGGGACTGCCTATTGGTAGTGCCATGGCATTGCCTCCTGGGAGTGCTATGGGACTGCCTCCTGAGATTGCCATGGGATTGCCTACTGGGTGTGCCATGGGATTTGCCTCTTGTGAGTGCTCTGGGATTGCCACCTGGGAGTGCCATGGGATTGCCTCCTGAGATTGCTATGGGACTGCCTAATGGTATTGCCTCCTGGGAGTGCCATGTGATTGCCTCCTGGGATTTCCTTCTGGGAGAACCATGGGATTGCCTCCTGGGAGTGCTATGAAATTGCCTCCTGGGAGTGCCATGGGATTTCCTCCTGGCATTTCCTTCTGAGAGTACCATGGGATTTGCCTCCCGGGTGTGCCATGGGATTGCCTCCTGGGAGTGCCATGTGATTTCCTCCTGGCATTTCCTTCTGAGAGTACCATGGGAGTGCCTCCTGGCAGTGCCTCCTGGGAGTACCATGGGATTGCCTCCTGGGAGTACCATGGGATTGTGGGCAGGCCCGGTGGGCAGCGTGTTACCAAGCCACAAATTAGCAGCCCCTGCGCAGGCGCGGAAACATTCTGCTCATGTGCGGTGTTATTGCCCATCACTTCCTGATTTCCTCAATGGATGAGAAAGAAAATAAATAATAAAAAGGCTCAAATCACAAAGCGTTACCCCAAATGAGGACTTTTATTTTCGGAGTATGTGACGGTTATTTTCAGACCGCTAAAAATAACCGTCACTATTTGGAAAATAAGGATCCTTATTGCCGGCTTTGTGACTGTTGGACAGACTCCTTTGTGTAAGAAGACTGAAGTGTTGACTTCTGGCCCAGTCAGCCCGTTCCTGTTTAGTTTTGCTGCATTAGAGAATTGTTATTGGGTCCCGTACTTCGCACAGAGAAGGCTATCCAGGGGCATTGTGGGCATTTCACATCATTAGAGACTGCAGAGTCCACTTTTCAATCAGAGAGGTGCTTGCTTGGTGCCCTCATTACAAGATAAGAAGGTGGGCAAAGTGTGATTCATGCAGTAGGAAGCACAGCCTGCATCCTGTACTGAACAAACATAAAACTACAAACTATACAAAGAAACAAAAAAGTTTTTGCAGCCTGGACACCGGATGAGACGATTCTTCACAAGTCTTTATATCAGGCTGCATGAGGAGGATTAGAGGGGACAGAATACTCACTGCACGTCCTCTGCCCGCCATCAGACATTCCTTCTGCCGGTTCGGGGCGGCCGGCCAATGAATCTGATAAGTGAGGAAAGAGAGAGCCGTCACTAATGATCCTGCAAGTACGCACATGAAATACACTCCAAAATAGACATCCCCCAGAGGCGCCGGGACTTGAGGAACGATCGATCCAATGACGTCATTCCAAACAAGCCCAGTGGCTAGGGAAGTGTGCCCACTCACCTTGTGTTGTGTCTCTCACATAAAAACCCAAAAAATACATTTACGTTTTTGGTTGTAACATGAGAAGATGTGGGGAATTTCAAGGGGTATGAATACTTTTTCAAGGCACTGTACCCATTTGATCAGGGCCCCCATGCTGTTTCATATGCAAATAGCACTTTTGAAGGTATCCGAACCAGGGCCACCTTAATGCAAGGGCACTCCTGGGCACTGCCCATAGGTCCCAGGTACATGGGGGGCATCCCCACAATAATCTTGCATTACATCATACATGCCAACTGTCCCGATATGGTCGTGTCCCGGGAAGTGTCCCAGAACCTATACTGTGCCCTCCTGAGCCCAATGTTGTGCCCTCTTTACCCCCCCCCCATACTGTGCCCTCTTTACCCCCCCCTGTACTGTGCCCTCCTGAGCCCAGTGTTGTGCCCTCTTTACCCCCCCTGTACTGTGCCCTCTTTCCCCCCCCCCCTGTACTGTGCCCTCCTGAGCCCAGTGTTGTGCCCTCTTTACCCCCCCTGTACTGTGCCCTCTTTACCCCCCACTGTACTGTGCCCTCTTTACCCCCCCTGTACTGTGCCCTCTTTACCCCCCCTGTACTGTGCCCTCTTTACCCCCCTCCTGAGCCCAGTGTTGTGCCTTCTTTACCCCCCTCCTGAGCCCAGTGTTGTGCCCTCTTTACCCCCCCCTGTACTGTGCCCTCTTTACCCCCCCCCTGTACTGTGCCCTCTTTACCCACCTCCTGAGCCCAGTGTTGTGCCCTCTTTACCCCCCCCCCCCGTACTGTGCCCTCTTTACCCCCCTCCTGAGCCCAGTGTTGTGCCCTCTTTACCCCCCCCCGTACTGTGGCCTCTTTACCCCCCCCCCCCTGTGCCCTTTGTGTTGACTAGTCTTTGATTTAGGGAATGTTTTTCTTTTGTAAAATCAATTTTTATTGAAAGTACAAATGAATATCTGTTTAATTCTATCAACTCTTTATACTTTATTTCTTGGAAGTAGGTGTGTAAATTGGGGCAAGCTGGTAAGGGCCCCAGTGCATTACTTTGCCCAGGGGCCCATGATGCTATTAAGACGGCCGGCCCTGCTCCGAACTCTGGAGCAGAGAACCGGGGGGGGGGGGGGCTGTAAGGGGCCCTGGGGACCATTGGGCCCCTTACAGGTGTAATGCAAAAAATAAATAACAAAAAAAAATGGGAGGGGGACCAGCCGGGCCTGTAAGGGGCCCTGGGGACCATTGGGCCCCTTACAGGTGTAATGCAAAAAAATAAAAAATAAACAGGAGGGGGGGCTGTCCGGGCCTGTAAGGGGCCCTGGGGACCATCTGGCCCCTTACAGGTTTAATGCAAAAAATAAATAAACGGGAGGGGGGGTGTCCGGGCCTGTAAGGGGCCCTGGGGACCATTGGGCCCCTTACAGGTGTAATGCAAAAAATAAATAATAAAAAAAAAACGGGAGGGGGGGCGGGCCTGTAAGGGGCCCTGGGGACCATCTGGCCCCTTTTACGTGTTTAATTAAAAAAAAATAATAATAATAATAATAAAAAAAAACGGGAGGGGGCCGGGCCTGTAAGGGGCCCTGGGCACCATCTGGCCCCTTACAGGTGTAATGCAAAAAATAAATAAAAATAAAAACAAACGGGAGGGGGGCCAGCCGGGCCTGTAAGGGGCCCTGGGGACCATCTGGCCCCTTACAGGTGTAATGCAAAAAATAAATAAATAAACAGGAGGGGGGCTGTCCGGGCCTGTAAGGGGCCCTGGGGACCATTGGGCCTCTTACAGGTGTAATGCAAAAAATAAATAAAAAAAAACGGGAGGGGGGCCAGCCGGGCCTGTAAGGGGCTCTGGGGACCATTGGGCCCCTTACAGGTGTAATGCAAAAAAAAAAAAAAATAAACACAAAAATGTAAAAATAAATTAAAAAAAAAACTTGAGGGGGGGCGGCGGGGCCTATGAGGGGCCCTGGGGATCATTAAGCCCCTTACAGGTGTAATGCAAAAAATAAATAAAAAAACTGGAGGGGGGACGTCCGGGCCTGTAAGGGGCCCTGGGGACCATCGGGCCCCTTACAGGTGTAATGCAAAAAATAAATAAATAAACACAAAATGTTTTAAATAAATTAAAAAAAACTTGAGGGGGGGCGGCGGGGCCTGTGAGGGGCCCTGGGGATCATTAAGCCCCTTACAGGTGTAATGCAAAAAAACAAAAAACGGGAGGGGGACCATCGGCCTCTTACAGGTGTAATACCTGTACCCCCCTGATGGCGGCCCTGCCTGTAGGTAAAAAAATCTCTCCTAAACCTTTACGGTTTACGACATATTCCCCTTGCAATGAGCAGCGGCGCATGCGCACGGGGGATTCGCCGACGCCTCGTTCTATGGTAAGTAGTTCATAATTAGCTAGTAGGCGGCGCATACTAGCTCATTATGCCTTTTGCCTTACAGGGGGTATTTAAAAATAAATAAATAAATGTGTCATGGGGTTTAGAACCGCTGTAAACAAGGCGAAGCCTTTATATGCCACGTCACTTAACCAGTCGGTGAATCCAAGCCGTACAACATTCTTCAGCCACGCAGAAACCCTTCCCAACTGGCAGAACATAGACCCCTCCCCCTCCCCCATCCCCCGTTTCCTGGCTTACAATTAAAGGCTCTCGATTGATGTTGCCCAGGTCCATGGACAGCAGGTAGTCACGACTCCCGACGTACATCCGGTCCTGATCCTGATCCAGGAGGAGGATCCGGTAGTCGCTCGTGTTGAAGCCAAAGCTGAAGAAACGCGCCGTGCGCGACTCCATGAGCTCTACGGAAAGAAAATCAACGAGCCAAGTCAGTCAAACATGATGATTCACACGCATTGCTTGTCTTGGAAGAACATTTACAGGAGCAGTGCAGGAGGGGAAACCAAACAATGTTAGAACTGCAATAAAGAATACATTCCTATACATATTCACTATCTGCATCTCATAAGAGTATAAAAGAGAGGCGCCTCCAAGTGTAGCAATATGTTGTACCCAGGGCCGCCATCAGGGGGGTACAGGCAGTACACCTGTAAGGGGCCCGGATGGCATCCCCCCTTTTTTTTTTGTTCGTCAGCACCCAAAGACCCCCCCCCCCCCCGACCTCTAAGGGGCCCGTGGTCCCCAGATGGCATCCCCCCTTTTTTATTTTATTTATGTATTTATTTTCCATTACATTTTTTTCGTCAGCACCCAAAGCCCCCCGACCTCTAAGGGGTAAGGTGTTCCCCAGGGCCCCGGATGGCATCCCCCCCCTTTTTTTTCTGTCAGCACCCAAAGCCCCCCGACCTCTAAGGGACCTGGTGGTCCCCAGGGCCCCCGGATGGCATCCCCCCTTTTTTATATATATATATATATATATATATATATATATTTTTTTTTTTTTCGTCAGCACCCAAAGCCCCCCTGACCTCTAAGGGGCCCGGTGGTCCCTGAAGCCCAGGATGGCATCCCCCCTTTTTTTTCCCTTAAGCACCTAAAACCCCCCCCGACCTCTAAGGGGCCTGGTAATCCCCAGGGCCCTGGATGGCATCCCCCCCTTTTTTTTTTTTCGTCAGCACCCAAAGCCCCCTCCCCAACCTCTAAGGTGCCCGGTGGTGCCCAGGGCCCCGGATGGCATCCCCCAGTGGACCGTGAGTTAAAACAACCACTTGAAGCCCCCACGTGACAACACAGAGGTACAATTAGGAGACAGGGATAGGGCGTTGTCACCCTGAAAACAGGAAGTGCCTGAACAACGGCCTTCACGGCAGGATCACCAGTTTTTTTTCTTTATAGAAGCTGGAATGAAAAACAACAACAACAACAACAGGCCAGATTTAAGTTTTCGGGTTCAAAATCAATTTAGCAAAATTCCAAAGAAGGAGGAGGAACGGAATTTCCAGGCACAAGGCTCTAAGAGCGGCCAAGATTCTTTTTTTTTTCTCTAGAAATGGAGGACAGTTGCCAACTGCCGTTTATTATTGTGACGCTGAGAAGGTGTTTGTTAAACGTCCTCGCCTATTATAAAGATGACAACGCAAGGGCCACAGCGCTCGGTATTAATATTACCTGCAGATTTAAGATGAATTATTCATGACGGCCCCCCCCCTCCCTCCCTCCCCTCCCCCCCCTTCCGCGGCGTATTTTATCATAACAACGTTAAGAGCCCCGACAGCTGGCACATAACAGGGAATAAATACAGCAATGTTGAAACTTCTGTAATAAAAGCCAACAGCTACATTCGCTGTGATTACGGGGAGAGAGCGATCCATTAGCAGAAATATGCGCGCCGCACTGGAAGTAACGTACACCGCCGATCGGGATCAGAAGTACGGAAGGCGGCTTTGGACGTGTTCAACTAATTCCCCCCTTAAGAGGTCTCATAAATTGCTTCCCCCCGAGGTGCGATTCAAATCGATGATTAATTCCGCTCAGCCCTTCAATCCTCGCGCTCTGACCCCCCCACCCCGGCGCTGTATAGACGCTTACTTACGGCTGATTCCCCCAACCGTTTATCGCAGCACCGCCAGTTCCCCGTAGATGGAAATGAAGGCCCAGATTCTCGTAGATCGGTGTAAAACTGGGCAGGGCGTAACGTATCTGATTTACGTTACGCCGCCGCAAGTTTTTCTAGGCAAGTGCTTTATTCACAAAGCACTTGCGTGTAAAGTTGCGGCGGCGTAACGTAAATCACCCGGCCGAATTCAAATTCGGCGGGTAGGGGGCGGGTAGCATTTAAATAAAGCGCGTTCCCGCGCCGAACGAACAGCGCATGCGCCGCCTGTAAAATATCCCAGGGTGCATTGCTCCAAATGACGTCGCAAGGAAGTCATTGGTTTCGACGTGAACGTAAATGGCGTCCAGCCCCATTCACGGACGACTTACGCAAACGACGTAACTTTTCAAATTTCAGCCAGTGAATATCGGGGGACCCCACCCCTTGTGACGTCAATGACCCAGCATGCCCTCAGTCAATGATGTCACAAGGGGGCAGGTTCACCAGGTGACATCACCGGGTGGCCCCGCCCCCTTTAGTTATTAAAGAGCAGGATCTGGAGACCGCCTTGTTAAAGGGGGCTTTTTGATTCCGATAAGCCCCCTTGCCCGCAGACGCCCCCCCCCCACAACCACCAGCTCTGAAACCAACCCCCCGGCGCTGTATAGATGCTTACTTACGGACGATTCCCCCCCAACCGTTTATCGCAGCACCGCCAACGTTCCCCGTAGATGGAAATTAAGAGTGAAAAGATGAATTGTAAACTTCTTAAAAAAGTTTCGAAAATTGAGGGGGGGGGGGGGGTATCCTACCAGGGCCGCTGTTAGAAATCATGGGGTCCCAGAGGCGGCTCTTTAATTAGGCAGTCGCTTAAGGCCTCGCACTCACAGGGGCCTCGCGGCTGCCTAACTTACCCAATGCATTACCTAAGTCAGGGTTTGACAAATTTGCTTGGAATCTAGGAGCCAGCTAAAAAAGTTCGGAGCCAGAAAACGCCCCCCGTCCCGACGAGCTCGCGCGCAGAAGCGAACACATACGTGAGCAGTGCCCGCATATGTAAACGGTGTTCAAACCACACAATGTGAGGTATCGCCGCGGTTGGTAGAGCGAGAGCAATAATTCTAGCCCTAGACCTCCTCTGTAACTCAAAACATGCAACCTGTAGATTTTTTTAAACGTCGCCTATGAAGATTTTAAAGGGTAAAAGTTTGTTTCGGCATTCCACGAGCGGACGCAATTTTGAAGCGTGACATGTTGGGTATCAATTTACTCGGCGTAACATTATCTTTCATAATATTAAAAAAAATGGGGATAACTTTACTGTTGTCTTTTATTTTTTAATTAAAAAAAGTGTAATTTTTTCCCAAAAAAGTGCGCTTGCAAGACCGCTGCGCAAATACGGCGTGACAGAAAGTATTGCAACGATCGCCATTTGGATAAAAAATATATATATAATGTTTGGGGGTTCTAATTAGAGGGAAGAAGATGGCAGTGAAAACAGTGAAAAATGACATTAGAATTGCTGTTTAACTTGTAATGCTTAACTTGTAATACCAACGGCCACCACCAGATGGCGCCAGCTCACACAAGGAAGAGCTGGGGACATCACAAGGCCGCAAAGCCGGGGCCTCAATTACCGGACATTAAGGCTCGCCAAATCCCGGTCGCCAGGTCGCCATGGCGACTAGAAATAGCGTCCTGGCGACTTGGCTTTGGAAGGTGGGCAAAAAAAAAAAAAAAAATTTTGTTCCATAGGACCGGCGCTCCGCGGACTAGGCCGAAGCCGCGGCCTCGCCTAAAACATCCTGCCCGCAGCTCGCCGCGATCGTGGGAAAAGGCCGCGAGCGGCAGATGCCACTCGTGTCCTTTTCCCACGATCGCGGCGAGCTGCGGGCAGGATGTTTTAGGCGAGGCCGCGGCTTCGGCCCAGTCCGCGGCCTTTTCTCAGGATCGCGGCGGACTAGGCCGAAAGCCGCGGGCTCGACCTAAGAAAATTAGGTTTTATTGACCCCGCCTCTCTCCATAAAGAGGACCTGTCACACTGATTCCTATTACAAGGGATGTTTACATTCCTTGTAATAGGAATAAAAGTGATAAAAAAAAAAAAATATGTAAAAAAAAAGTGTAAAAATTTAGAAAATTAAGTAAAATAAAAATAAAATTAACAATTGTTTTTTAAAAACGCCCCTGTCACCGTTATCTCGTGCGCAGAAGCGAACACGCAAGTCCCGCCCACATATGTAAACGCCGTTCAAACCCCACTTGTGAGCTATCGTCGCGTGCGTTAGAGCGCGTGCAACAATTCTAGCACTAGACCTCCTCTGTAACTCGAAAATAGTAACCTGTAAAAAAATGTTAAAGAGTCGCCTATGGAGATTTTTAAGTAGCGAAGTTTGGGCGCCATTCCACGAGTGTGTGCGCAATTTTAAAGCGTGACGTGTTAGGTATCTATTTACTCGGCGTAACATCGTCTTTCACGTTATACAAAAAAAATTGGGCTAATTTTACTGTTTTGTTAATTTTTTAATTCATGAAACCGTTTTTTTCCCCAAACAAAGGCGTTTGAAAAATGATTGCGCAAATACCGTGCGAGAAAAAAAAAGTTGCAATGACCGCCATTTTATTCCCTAGGGTGTCTGCTAAAAAAAAAAAAATTCTGATTAATTTTCTAGTAATTTTTTTTTTGATTTTTACAGGAAGGAGAGAAGTGCCAAAATAGGCCCGGTGGACAAGTGGTTAAACCGTAAAAGATACAAATTATACGTAAAAACCAAACGCAAATGTGAAAGAAGCCCCTCCCCCCCCCCCATATGAAGATCTCTCGTCATCCTTGGCTGAAATCTCGCGTATTGACACTCCGCAATTCTCCGATACAAACCGAATGTAAATGATCGCGTATCAATGATCCAGAAACCGGAAAACCAGCCTTCGAACCCCCATAGGTCCAAATGGATGATGTAACCAGCTGAAAAGTTTCAGGGGACAAAACACCCTTCCTCAGAGTAAAACTGAGAAACTCTGAGGTTTTGGTTTGAGAAAGGGGGGTTGTGCCCCGAAACACGTCAGCTGGTTACATCAACAATTTGGACCTATGGGGATCGAGGATCCATGATACGCCATCATTTACATTTGTAGACCCATCAGAGAAGTGTGGCGGATGCATGGGATTTCAGCCAGGGATGATGGCGAGAGATCTTGATGTGGCCCCCTGATGCGTTGGGGGAGGGGGTTTGACGCGGACCGTATAACAACCGCCTGTTTTTACCGGTTGCCCATCTGAAGGAGAAATTAGAAGGAAGTCGGACCATCTAAAACCACAGAAAACAATACGTATCATATAAACCGGACGCGTATTCCAGAAAGCGGGGGAGGTGTAGAAACGATTCGCTGGAACATTCCGACATTCCGCAGCGGCTCCACCAAATTCCTGGCCCGGTATCTCCACCAAATTCCTGGCCTGGTATCTCCACCAAATTCCTGGCCCGGTATCTCCACCAAATTCCTGGCCCGGTATCTCCACCAAATTCCTGGCCCGGTATCTCCATCCAAATTCCTGGCCCGGTATCTCCACCAAATTCCTGGCCCGGTATCTCCACCAAATTCCTGGCCCGGTATCTCCACCAAATTCCTGGCCCGGTATCTCCATCCAAATTCCTGGCCCGGTATCTCAACCAAATTCCTGGCCCGGTATCTCCACCAAATTCCTGGCCCGGTATCTCCACCAAATTCCTGGCCCGGTATCTCCACCAAATTCCTGGCCCGGTATCTCCACCAAATTCCTGGCCCGGTATCTCCACCAAATTCCTGGCCCGGTATCTCCACCAAATTCCTGGCCCGGTATCTCCACCAAATTCCTGGCCCGGTATCTCCACCAAATTCCTGGCCCGGTATCTCCACCAAATTCCTGGCCCGGTATCTCCATCCAAATTCCTGGCCCGGTATCTCCACCAAATTCCTGGCCCGGTATCTCCACCAAATTCCTGGCCCGGTATCTCCATCCAAATTCCTGGCCCGGTATCTCCATCCAAATTCCTGGCCCGGTATCTCCACCAAATTCCTGGCCCGGTATCTCCACCAAATTCCTGGCCCGGTATCTCCACCAAATTCCTGGCCCGGTATCTCCACCAAATTCCTGGCCCGGTATCTCCACCAAATTCCTGGCCCGGTATCTCCACCAAATTCCTGGCCCGGTATCTCCACCAAATTCCTGGCCCGGTATCTCCACCAAATTCCTGACCCGGTATCTCCATCCAAATTCCTGGCCCGGTATCTCCACCAAATTCCTGGCCCGGTATCTCCACCAAATTCCTGGCCCGGTATCTCCACCAAATTCCTGGCCCGGTATCTCCTCTCCGTGTTTATAATTCGGTGCAACAACCCCGTCAGAACTGATGGATAAAATATGAAAGGAGGGAGAAATTGGCCTGGGCAGGAAGGGGGCGAAAGTGCCCGGTAGGCAAGTGGTTAATTTACGATCTGTACTATGAAGGGGATTGGCTGGAATGTACGGGGAGGTGTGACTACATTTTGGGAGTTTGCCGGTGAGCAGGTTTAGGGACTCCGAATTCCCCGATTATGGATCCGATATTCCCTCCTCCCGGGAAGCAGCCGATCCCTGCAGTCCATGAACAATAAGGATCGTTCACACATAGGGTACTACAGCCCCGGGTGCGAGGACCGTGGGTCCCCACATGGGGGTGCACAGCCTACCTGTCCTCCAATGGTCAGACTTGTGCTGACACCCCCCCTCCCCCGCACAGCCTACCTGTCCTCCAATGGTCAGACTTGTGCTGACACCCCCCCTCCCCCGCACAGCCTACCTGTCCTCCAATGGTCAGACTTGTGCTGACACCCCCCCTCCCCCCGCACAGCCTACCTGTCCTCCAATGGTCAGACTTGTGCTGACACCCCCCTCCCCTGCACAGCCTACCTGTCCTCCAATGGTCAGACTTGTGCTGACACCCCCCTCCTCCGCACAGCCTACCTGTCCTCCAATGGTCAGACTTGTGCTGACACCCCCCCCTCCCCCGCACAGCCTACCTGTCCTCCAATGGTCAGACTTGTGCTGACACCCCCCTCCCCTGCACAGCCTACCTGTCCTCCAATGGTCAGACTTGTGCTGACACCCCCCTCCCCCGCACAGCCTACCTGTCCTCCAATGGTCAGACTTGTGCTGACACCCCCCCTCCCCCTCACAGCCTACCTGTCCTCCAATGGTCAGACTTGTGCTGACACCCCCCCTCCCCCGCACAGCCTACCTGTCCTCCAATGGTCAGACTTGTGCTGACACCCCCCCTCCCCCGCACAGCCTACCTGTCCTCCAATGGTCAGACTTGTGCTGACACCCCCCTCCCCCGCACAGCCTACCTGTCCTCCAATGGTCAGACTTGTGCTGACACCCCCCTCCTCCGCACAGCCTACCTGTCCTCCAATGGTCAGACTTGTGCTGACACCCCCCCCTCCCCTGCACAGCCTACCTGTCCTCCAATGGTCAGACTTGTGCTGACACCCCCCTCCCCCGCACAGCCTACCTGTCCTCCAATGGTCAGACTTGTGCTGACACCCCCCTCCTCCGCACAGCCTACCTGTCCTCCAATGGTCAGACTTGTGCTGACACCCCCCTCCCCTGCACAGCCTACCTGTCCTCCAATGGTCAGACTTGTGCTGACACCCCCCTCCTCCGCACAGCCTACCTGTCCTCCAATGGTCAGACTTGTGCTGACACCCCCCTCCTCCGCACAGCCTACCTGTCCTCCAATGGTCAGACTTGTGCTGACACCCCCCTCCTCCGCACAGCCTACCTGTCCTCCAATGGTCAGACTTGTGCTGACACCCCCCTCCCCCGCACAGCCTACCTGTCCTCCAATGGTCAGACTTGTGCTGACACCCCCCTCCCCCGCACAGCCTACCTGTCCTCCAATGGTCAGACTTGTGCTGACACCCCCCTCCTCCGCACAGCCTACCTGTCCTCCAATGGTCAGACTTGTGCTGACACCCCCCTCCTCCGCACAGCCTACCTGTTCTCCAATGGTCAGACTTGTGCTGACACCCCCCTCCCCCGCACAGCCTACCTGTCCTCCAATGGTCAGACTTGTGCTGACACCCCCCCCCCCCCGCACAGCCTACCTGTCCTCCAATGGTCAGACTTGTGCTGACACCCCCCTCCTCCGCACAGCCTACCTGTCCTCCAATGGTCAGACTTGTGCTGACACCCCCCTCCCCCTCACAGCCCACCTGTCCTCCAATGGTCAGACTTGTGCTGACACCCCCCTCCCCCGCACAGCCTACCTGTCCTCCAATGGTCAGACTTGTGCTGACACCCCCCTCCTCCGCACAGCCTACCTGTCCTCCAATGGTCAGACTTGTGCTGACACCCCCCTCCCCCGCACAGCCTACCTGTCCTCCAATGGTCAGACTTGTGCTGACACCCCCCTCCCCCGCACAGCCTACCTGTCCTCCAATGGCGGCGATCAGCGTTTTTTTTCGGTACTGCGACATTATGGCGGACACATCGGACACTTTTGACAAATTTTTGGGACCATTGTCATTTTTATAGCGATCAGTGCTATAAAAATACATTGGATTACTATAAAAATGCCACTGGCAGGGAAGGGGTTAACACTAGGGGGCGGGGAAGGGGTTAAGTATGTTCCCTGGGTGTGTTCTAACTGTAGGGGGGGTGGCCTCACTAGGGGAAATGACAGATCGCTGTTCATACATTGTATGAACAGAAGATCAGCATTTCTCCCCGTGACAGGACCGGGAGCTGTGTGTTTACACTCACAGCTCTGTAACGAGCGATCGCGGGTGCCCGGCGGCGATCACGCCCGCGGGAGTCAGGGGGATGGGGGGGCGCGGGAGTCAGCGATGAGCGGGGAGGCTACGGGCTCTGGCACAGGGGAGCCGACCTGCCGCCGTATAACAGCAGCGGCTGGTCGGCAAGTAGTTAAAGTGACGCAAAAAGTGGCCCCGGTCCTTTAGCTACAAAACGGTCCGGGGGTGAAGTGGTTAAGCAATCAGAGCATATTGGGAATCATTGGAACTCTCGGGAAAAAAAAAATCCCCCTCCTCCATGTATTTTTCTGGAGAAGCTCCGAAACGATCGCGCCGCGATGTACAGAGAACGCACATATAGCCGGGAGGGTCCACCAAGCTTGGCGGCGGGACTAAGCAGAGCCCTGGATTTAATCACGGGCGTTTGATTAGCCGAGTTTTCCAAAGCGAGTACAAATAAACAAAAATTAAGGGAGATCCAAATTTGGCCGCGTTTGGGAAATGCGCGCTCGCTCGCGGGCCAGGAAAAAAAAAAAATCCAAAGAGCAGAGAGAGTAGAAAATAAACAACGGCTATCTCCGTAATGACATTTTTATCTGAGCAATTACATTCAGAGCCAGTCCATAATATTTCATCAGGACGTGGGGGAGGGGGGGCGCTCTAGATAAAATCACGAGAAAAGACGTCTCTGCGAGACGAAACTTCCCAGGAGGCAACACTGAACACGGGGGGGGGGGAGAGATACCCCGTCCAATCACACGTGGTGTTCCTTCTATATCACCCCTCCTACTTTACAAGGAACATTCTTACTATACGACCCCCAAGAACAGAATTTAACCACTTCAGCCCCCGGACCATTCGGCTGCCAAGTGACCGGGACATTTTTTTTTTGCGATTCGGCACTGCGTCGGTTTAACTGACCATTGCGCGGTCGCGCGACGCGGCTCCCAAACAAAATTGATGTCCTTTTTTCTTTACCCCCCACAAATAGAGCTTTCTTTCGGTGGTATTTGATCACCTCTGCGGTTTTTATTTTTTGCGCTTTAAAACAGAAAAAAAGCGACAATTTTGAAAAAAAATTAAATATTTTTTTACTTTTTGGTACAATAAATATCCCCGAAAAATATATAAAAAAAACAATATTTTTTTACTTTTTGCTACAATAAATATCCCCAAAAAATATATTAAAAAAATATATTTTTTTACTTTTTGCTACAATAAATATCCCTGAAAAATATATAAAAAACAATATTCTTTTACTTTTTGCTACAATAAATATCCCCAAAAAATATATAAAAAAACAATATTTTTTAACTTTTTGCTACAATAATTATCCCCGAAAAATATATATATTAAAAAAAAAACCAATATTTTTTTACTTTTTGCTACAATAAATATCCCCAAAATATATATAAAAAAAATATTTTTTTCTCAGTTTAGGACGATACTTATTCTTCTACATATTTTTTTGGAAAAAAAACAAAAAAAAAAAACGCAATAAGCGTATATTGATTTTTTTTACTAGTAATGGCGGCGATCTGCGACTTTTATCGTGACTGCGACATTGCGGCGACCATATTTTGGGACCATTCACATTTATACAGCGATCGGTGCTATAAAAATGCACTGATTGCTGTGTAAATGACACTGGCAGGGAAGGGGTTAACCACTAGGGAGTGAAGAAGGGGTTAAGTGTGTCCTAAGGAGTGATTCTAACTGTGTCTGAAGGACACAGTGACCACAGAGCGTGTCGGGTGCGCGGTTCTGTCAGGACGTCAATAGACGCCCTCCTAGAACCAGACAACTGCACTCTAGCCACCATTCGGCAATAGCGCGGTCGGCAATAGTGGATAAAAGAAGCCCTTCTTATTTTGACTGCCGATGCCGATACTTCTGGCCAGGAATCCTAATCCAGCAATTGGCTTCCCTGCAAGGCTCTGATGAAGAGGGAGGTCATTTGACCCCTGCATGTAGACAGGAAGTGGCTGCAGGAGATCAAATGCAGCTAAAGAGAAAAAAAGGCAAAAGCAAGGCTGGCATTCATGATACGAGATGTTTTTCCCGGGATTGTTCCTTAATTCATGTCCCGTGTCCCGGGCACTTTCATTCCGGGACAATACAGTGTCCCCGGAATGAAATAAGGACACACAGCCACACTAATAAACGTCTCGGACGGGGGGCGGATCTGTTTGGCTCGGGCCGGGGCCAGGTTGGCTTGGGTTGGGCAGGTCCACTCTGCTCCGACGGGGAGCATGTCCGCTCTGCTCAGACAAGCTACACACAAGCCGCCTCCCCCAGTCATCTCTATGGAGGGCAGAGGCGTTGCTAGGGGGGTGCGGTCCGCACCCGGGTGACACCCGCTAGAGGGGTGACACCATCCCGACATTTTTTTTTTAGCTGACATGTGGGGGTCGGCGTGGGGGGGGGGGGCACACTGGGGGGTGTCAGGCCGGTGCCCCTCCTCGTGACTGCAGCAATGACGGCGCTGAGTGCCACGGAATCAGAGTGACATTTTTGCAGGCAGTGCCGCGTTACAAGAGGGGGGGTTGTGGGGTGACACCGCGGCACCATCCATCCCCTCCTCTCACAGCCATGGGCTGTTAGCGGTGCTCGGCACACAGGCACAGCCGAGTGAAGCCGCCTCCCCCTCCTCTCTGTTTGTGTGTACAGAGGGGGAGGGGCCGAGGGGACCTTCTGTCCATGTGCCGTGACCGTCGCTGCAATGATCTGAGGTACTGAATGGGGAGGGGGGGGGGGGTGTTTGCACCTGGGGGGGTTTCACTGGGGGGTGTTTGCACCTGGGGGGGATTTCACTGAAGGGGGGGGTTGCACTAAGGGGGGGTTTGCACTGGGGGGTTGCACTGGTGGGGTTTGCACTGAGGGGGGGATTTGCACTGAGGGGGGGCTGCACTGAGAGGGGGTTTCACTAAGGGGGGTTTCACTAAGGGGGGGTGTCTGCACTGAGGGGGTGTGAACTGAAGGGGGTCTGTGTAACATGCAGGGGTCCAGTGGTGCAGGTGGCTGTGTAATGTAAAAGGGGTCCAGTGGTGCAGGGGGCTCACCAGGTGACACCAACCCTAGTGACGCCACTGATGGAGGGCTCTGTGTGCCGCGATGTACGCTGGGAAGTGTAGTTTCCAGCGCAGCCCTGCAGATTCTCTTCTCACTGACATGGCAGACATGAGGCGCGGAGGGGGCGCTCGTCCCAGGACAGCGAGGAGGAAGAAGAGTCCGGCAGGGAGAGCGCAGGCTTCAGGGAACAGCATATTAGGAAGAAGTGAGAACCGAGAGGTCGGGGAGACAGTCAGACAATTCCGTATGTGTAAGTCTGTCCCCCTGCCCATCCCCTTCCTCCTCTCTCCACTAACTACCCCCGGCTATACACACCACACTCCTCTCCTATACATATTACCCCCCGCCATACACTCCACTTGCACACAAGCCCGCTGATTTCATACGCCCCTTCCCCAGAAATGTGGTCACCCTATACCTGGGCACCACCATTTATTACCGCCATTTTCACCATTTTGCCCGTACATGGACTGTACATTCCCAACTGAAAGCAGCTTGCCCGTCATTGTCACCTCTGAGGGCCATACTGGGATTGTACGTTGGCTTCAGTCCTCCAATAACGGGAATATCGGGCATCCAACACAATGGCAAGGCTGGAGCTTCCTGGCACCGGCAGCCCAGACAGAGCCACCATTATATTATACCCGCGGGGGAAATCCAGCACCTGTTGGCACGCCGGCTACGCCTTGCAGCTACAACGAAATAACTCCTCCTCTCGAAAACTCCTCGTCTGCGGCTTTCCTGCAGAGGTTTCTACCCAACATACCTTCTCTATGGGTGACCCGGGCAGCGGTGACCTCCATAGAAGTGAAGGTTTGCCCATATATACCATACAGGAAATATGCCAGTCTGGAGGAGGCCGCGCCTATAGGGATCTGATCATTAGTTGGGGCCGCCCCTTTGTAGAGATGAGACGTCTTTTGTCCCCAACTCAGGACAAAGGTTCACTTTTCAGACATGATACAAGAGATGTCAGAGACTGCAGACATGATACAGGAGTTGGTCAGAGACTGCAGACATGATACAGGAGATGATCAGAGACTGCAGACACAATACAGGAGACGGTCAGAGACTGCAGACACAGTACAGGAGATGTCAGAGACTGCAGACATGGTACAGGAGATGATCAGAGACTGCAGACATGATACAAGAGATGTCAGAGACTGCAGACATACTACAGGAGATGGTCAGAGACTGCAGACATAATACAGGAGATGGTCAGAGACTGCAAACATGGTACAGGAGATGTCAAGAGACTGCAGACATGATACAAGAGCTGGTCAGAGACTTCAGACATAGTACAGGAGACGGTCAGAGACTGCAGACATGGTACAAGAGATGATCAGAGACTGCAGACATACTACAGGAGATGGTCAGAGACTGCAAACATGGTAGAGGAGATGGTCAAAGACTGCATAGTACAGGAGACGGTCAGAGACTGCAGACATAGTACAGGAGACGGTCAGAGACTGCAGACATGGTACAAGAGATGATCAGAGACTGCAGACATACTACAGGAGATGGTCAGAGACTGCAAACATGGTAGAGGAGATGGTCAGAGACTGCATAGTACAGGAGACGGTCAGAGACTGCAGACATAGTACAAGAGATGATCAGAGACTGCAGACATACTACAGGAGACGGTCAGAGACTGCAGACATGGTACAGGAGACGGTCAGAGACTGCAGACATGATACAAGAGATGGTCAGAGACTGCAGACATAGTACAGGAGACGGTCAGAGACATACCCCTGGTCGGGGTATCAGGTCTTGGGTTGGGATAGGAGTTGATCTGCAATGAAAACAGATACAGATGTATACAGTCTCTACACTCAGTGATCCCAGCAGCTCACAGACCAGATCATTGAATTGTGCCAAAGAGTGATATTTGTAGCAATGCGTAAAAAACTTCATCCAGAGAAGTACATTGGTTTTTGGCTTTTTGCACATAATTGGGTGTGGGAGTTTTGGCCACATTCTAGGCCTGGAACTGTGATCTTTGCCACGGATATGTCTGATGATATACGGGGGGAAGTGATATCCGGGAACATGTGAAGATCTCAGAGGAAGCCACTGCTTAGAAGATAATTCCCTCCCTGCGGACGCCAGGAGCCGGTCCCGGCTGCACTGCAAACAAAGGTTACCATCTGACGACGTTACTGGTACGTCCATTCATATAACATAGCCAGCCAGCGACATAACCCCGCCCCCGATCTCCGACAGATATCATATAAAGCCCTTCCGGGGGAGACGGCCTTAGAGGAGGGGCCATAGGTGGGGTTATTTTACTTGCCGGACGTACTTGTAACATCATCGGGGTGCGGCACATTTATCTGACTTGGGGGGAAAAAAATGATCACACCTGGAAAAGAAATATCAAATAAAGAAAGTCCTTTAGCACCCAAAGTACTAGGGATGAGCTTGGCTTCAGTCTGATAGGAAGCTGTCAGTGCTGATGTAAGGGGGAACTCTGATGGGGACACTGGTGTAAGGGGGGAACTCTGATGAGGACACTAATATAAGGGGGACCTCTGGTGGGGACACTGATGTAAGGGGGGACTCTGATGGGGACACTGATGTAAGGGGGGACTCTGATGGGGACACTGATGTAAGGGGGGACTCTGATGGGGACACTAATGTAAGGGGGACCTCTGGTGAGGACACTAATGTAAGGGGGACCTCTGGTGAGGACACTAATGTAAGGGGGACCTCTGGTGAGGACACTAATGTAAGGGGGACCTCTGGTGAGGACACTAATGTAAGGGGGACCTCTGGTGAGGACACTAATGTAAGGGGGAACTCTGATGGGGACACTGATGTAAACGGGGGACACTGATGTAAGGGGGAACTCTGATGGGGACACTGATGTAAACGGGGGACACTGATGTAAGGGGGAACTCTGATGGGGACACTGATGTAAACGGGGGACACTGATGTAAGGGGGAACTCTGATGGGGACACTGATGTAAGGGAGAACTCTGATGGGGACACTGGTGTAAGGGGGAACTCTGATGGGGACACTGGTGTAAGGGGGAACTCTGATGGGGACACTGGTGTAAGGGGGAACTCTGATGGGGACACTGGTGTAAGGGGGAACTCTGATGGGGACACTGGTGGAAGGGGGAACTCTGATGGGGACACTGGTGTAAGGGGGAACTCTGATGGGGACACTGGTGTAAGGGGGAACTCTGATGGGGACACTGGTGTAAGGGGGAACTCTGATGGGGACACTGATGTAAGGGGGAACTCTGATGGGGACACTGGTGTAAGGGGGAACTCTGATGGGGACACTGGTGTAAGGGGGAACTCTGATGGGGACACTGGTGTAAGGGGGAACTCTGATGGGGACACTGGTGTAAGGGGGAACTCTGAAGGGGACACTGGTGTAAGGGGGAACTCTGATGGGGACACTGGTGTAAGGGGGAACTCTGATGGGGACACTGGTGTAAGGGGGAACTCTGATGGGGACACTGATGTACGGGGGACCTCTGGTGAGGACACTGATGTAAGGGGGACCTCTGGTGAGGACACTAATATAAGGGGGACCTCTGGTGGGGACACTGATGTAAGGGGGGACCTCTGGTGGGGACACTGATGTAAGGGGGGACTCTGATGGGGACACTGATGTAAGGGGGGACTCTGATGGGGACACTGATGTAAGGGGGGACTCTGATGGGGACACTAATGTAAGGGGGACCTCTGGTGAGGACACTAATGTAAGGGGGACCTCTGGTGAGGACACTGATGTAAGGGGGAACTCTGATGGGGACACTGATGTACAGGGGGGAACTCTGATGGGGACCCTGATGTAAGGGGGGGAACTCTGATGGGGACACAGCTGTAAGGGGGAACTCTTATGGGGACACTGCTGTAAGGGGGAACTCTTATGGGGACACTGCTGTAAGGGGGAACTCTGATGGGGACACTGATGTAAGGGGGAACTCTGATGGGGACACTGATGTAAGGGGGGACTCTGATGGGGACACTGATGTAAGGGGGGACTCTGATGGGGACACTGATGTAAGGGGGGACTCTGATGGGGACACTGATGTAAGGGGGGACTCTGATGGGGACACTGATGTAAGGGGGGACTCTGATGGGGACACTAATGTAAGGGGGACCTCTGGTGAGGACACTAATGTAAGGGGGACCTCTGGTGAGGACACTAATGTAAGGGGGACCTCTGGTGAGGACACTAATGTAAGGGGGACCTCTGGTGAGGACACTGATGTAAGGGGGAACTGTGATGGGGACACTGATGTACAGGGGGGAACTCTGATGGGGACCCTGATGTAAGGGGGGGAACTCTGATGGGGACACTGCTGTAAGGGGGAACTCTTATGGGGACACTGCTGTAAGGGGGAACTCTTATGGGGACACTGCTGTAAGGGGGAACTCTGATGGGGACACTGACGTAAGAGAGACCGCTGGTGGGGACACTGATGTAAGGGGGAACTCTGATGGGGACACTGACGTAAGAGAGACCGCTGGTGGGGACACTGATGTAAGGGGGAACTCTGGTGAGGACACTAATGTAAGGGGGAACTCTGGTGAGGACACTAATGTAAGGGGGAACTCTAATGGGGACACTAATGTAAGTGGGGGACACTGGTGTAAGGGGAAACTCTGATGGGGACACTGCTGTAAGGGGGAACTCTGATGGGGACACTGATGTAAGGGGAACTCTGATGGGGACACTGATGTAAGGGGGGACCTCTGGTGAGGACACTAATGTAAGGGGAACTCTGATGGGGACACTGGTGTAAGGGGTAACTCTGATGGGGACACTGATGTACAGGGGGGAACTCTGATGGGGACACTGATGTACAGGGGGGAACTCTGATGGGGACACTGATGTAAGGGGGAACTCTGATAGGGACACTGATGTAAGGGGGAACTCTGATAGGGACACTGATGTAAGGGGGGGGACACTGATGTAAGGGGGTACTCTGATGTAAGGGGGGGGACTCTGATGTAAGGGGGGGGGACTCTGATGTAAGGGGGGGGGGGACTCTGATGTAAGGGGGGGGGGCTCTGATGTAAGGGGGAGGACTCTGATGTGGACACTGGTGTAAGGGGGGACTCTGATGGGGACACTGATGTAAGGGGAACCCTGATGGGGACACTGATGTAAGGGGGAACTCTGATGGGGACACTGATGTAAGGGGGAACTCTGATGGGGACACTGATGTAAGGGGGACCTCTGGTGAGGACACTAATGTAAGGGGGAACTCTAATGGGGACACTGATGTAAGGGGGGAACTCTGATGGGGACACTGATGTACAGGGGGGAACTCTGATGGGGACACTGATGTAAGGGGGAACTCTGATAGGGACAATGATGTAAGGGGGAACTCTGATAGGGACACTGATGTAAGGGGGAACTCTGATAGGGACACTGATGTAAGGGGGGGGGACACTGATGTAAGGGGGTACTCTGATGTAAGGGGGGGGACTCTGATGTAAGGGGGGGGACTCTGATGTAAGGGGGGGGGGCTCTGATGTAAGGGGGAGGACTCTGATGTGGACACTGGTGTAAGGGGGGACTCTGATGGGGACACTGATGTAAGGGGAACCCTGATGGGGACACTGATGTAAGGGGGAACTCTGATGGGGACACTGATGTAAGGGGGACCTCTGGTGAGGACACTAATGTAAGGGGGAACTCTAATGGGGACACTGATGTAAGGGGGGAACTCTGATGGGGACACTGATGTAAGGGGGGAACTCTGATGGGGACACTGCTGTAAGGGGGAACTCTGATGGGGACACTGATGTAAGGGGGAACTCTGATGGGGACACTGATGTAAGGGGGGAACTCTGATGGGGACACTGATGTAAGGGGGGAACCCTGATGGGGACACTGATGTAAGGGGGAACTCTGATGGGGACACTGATGTAAGGGGGACCTCTGGTGAGGACACTAATGTAAGGGGGAACTCTAATGGGGACACTGATGTAAGGGGGGAACTCTGATGGGGACACTGATGTAAGGGGGAACTCTGATGGGGACACTGATGTAAGGGGGAACTCTGATGGGGACACTGATGTAAGGGGGAACTCTGATGGGGACACTGATGTAAGGGGGGAACTCTGATGGGGACACTGATGTAAGGGGGGAACTCTGATGGGGACACTGATGTAAGGGGGGAACTCTGATGGGGACACTGATGTAAGGGGGGAACTCTGATGGGGACACTGATGTAAGGGGGGAACTCTGATGGGGACACTGATGTAAGGGGGGAACTCTGATGGGGACACTGGTGTAAGGGGGAACTCTGATGGGGACACTGATGTAAGGGGGAACTCTGATGGGGACACTGATGTAAGGGGAACTCTGATGGGGACACTGGTGTAAGGGGGGGAACTCTGATGGGGACACTGATGCAAGGGGGAACTCTGATGGGGACACTGATGCAAGGGGGAACTCTGATGGGGACACTGATGTAAGGGGGAACTCTGATGGGGACACTGATGTAAGGGGGAACTCTGATGGGGACACTGATGTAAGGGGGAACTCTGATGGGGACACTGATGTAAGGGGGAACTCTGATGGGGACACTGATGGCGGCGCCCCCCATCCCTACATCTTCATTTATCGAATAGTTCCGCCGGTTGAGGTTCCATTTCCCGCCGCGGCGGTCCAGGTACGACACGCCAACTGGAACCCCCCCAATTCCGGCAGATTCGGGAGGAACGTCTTGATTACATTGCGGGGAATATTGTATATTTTGCCAAACGGCGATTCCCCGGCGGAATAGACGCGTCGCCGCCCCCGGCGCCCCCCCTCCTCCTCCATCCCGGAGATGACAGTCGCCTCCTCAATTAATTGCATTTATCCGAGTGAATTCCCGTCCCGGGGGGAGAATCAATGCTTCTCCGACTTCCAAGACAATGCTGCGAGTTCTGCAAGGATACTTTGTGCCCCAGGCAAATCTTCCCCGCCCCCCCCCCTAATGCCACTGACCCCCCCCCCCCCCCCCCAGTACACAACAAGACGGATATACCTTCCCCCCCGGCAGCCGCAAAGCTTGGCTGATTCTCTTGATTGTTGCCAAGGCAACAGCCCAAGTCGGGAAACACGAAGCGTTCGCCTCCTCCGAAGCGCGAGTCCTTTTTTTTTTTTTTTTCTACTTCAAAGTTTCTCGATCCTGAAAACTCACGTAGGCTCCCCGCGGACCGCGATAAGATCTTCTCCGCGCAGGTAAATTGAATGGAGGCACGAAATCGACGCTTCAAAACAAAGAACGGGCAGACAGAAAACACGCACGGCGCCGGTTCTCCGCTGCTGCAGAGAGTAGGAACTAATTAAAAAAAAAAAAAAAAAGGCAAAGTAAAAGAACGCGAATCGTAGATTAGGAAAAGAACCGCGGCGACAGCAAAATAAACCGCGGAAAAGTGAAATGCCATTGGCTGCTGCGGGGTGAGGCGCAATGATATCGGCCTTCTTTGCAAGGTTTTCATGGCTTATGGGTGTCGGGAATCCAATCGATTAGGACTCGTGCATTTGATCGCCACCGGGGGCCGCCTGACATACAGCGCGTTTCACCGCCGCGGAGCCACAGCTGCTGCGTACATTCGCCCATAGAAATCACAGTATAATAATAATAATAATGACGATGATAATAAATAATAATGAAAAAAAAAATACATAAATAAAAAATAAATAATAATAATTAACAAAAACAAAAATAACAGTTATTTAAACATAAAGGGGCAGATCCACAAAAGAATTACGCCGGCGTATCTCTTGATACGCCGGCGTAATTTTAAATTTCCTGCGTCGTATCTACAAAACAAGATACAACGGCATCTGGGCTCGATCTGACAGGCTTAGTACGCTGTCGGATCTTAGATGCACTTCTTCGGCGGCCGCTAGGTGGCGTTTCCGTCGAAATCCGCGTCGAGTATGCAAATTAGCTAGTTACGGCGATCCACGAACGTACGTCCGGCCGGCGCATTTTTTTTACGTCGTTTGCATTCGGCTTTTTCCGGCGTATAGTTAACCACTTCCAGACCGCCGCATGTATATGTACGTCGGCAGAATGGCACGGACAGGCACATTGGCGTACCTGTGCGTCCCTGCCTAGACGTGGGACGGGGGTCCGATCGGGACCCCCCCCGGTACATGCGGCGGTTTCCGTGGCTTCAGGAGCGATCCGGGACGAGGGCGCAGCTATTCGTTTCTAGCCGCCCCCTCGCGATCGCTCCCCGGAGCTGAAGAACGGGGAGAGCCGTATGTAAACACGGCTTCCCTGTTCTTCACTGTGGCGGCGCATCGATCGAGTGATCCCTTTTATAAGGGAGACACAATCGATGACGTCACTCCTACAGCCACACCCCCCTACAGTTGTAAACACACACTAGGTGAACCCTAACTCCTTCAGCGCCCCCTTGTGGTTAACTCCCAAACTGCAACTGTCATTTTCACAATAAACAATGCAATTTAAATGCATTTTTTGCTGTGAAAATGACAATGGTCCCAAAAATGTGTCAAAATTGTCCGATGTGTCCGCCATAATGTCGCAGTCACGAAAAAAATCGCTGATCGCCGCCATTAGTAGTAAAAAAAAAAAAAAATGAATAAAAATGCAATATAACCATCTATTTTATAAACGCTATAAATTTTGCGCAAACCAATCGATAAAACGCTTATTGCGTTTTTTTTTT
Organism: Rana temporaria; assembly: GCF_905171775.1. NCBI lineage: Eukaryota > Metazoa > Chordata > Amphibia > Anura > Ranidae > Rana > Rana temporaria. Next base: position 4,147,025 of record NC_053497.1, read on the forward strand.
ACCAAAAATAGGTAGAAGAATACGTATCGGCCTAAACTGAGGGGAAAAAAAAAACGTTTTTTTTTATATATATTTTTGGGGGATATTTATTACAGAAAAAAGTAATATTGCATTTTTTTCAAAACGGTCGCTCTATTTTTGTTTATAGCGCAAAAAATAAAAACCGCAGAGGTGATCAAATACCACCAAAAGAAAGCTCTATTTGTGGGGAAAAAAGGACGCCAAGTTTGTTAGGGAGCCACGTCGCAATTGTCAGTTAAAGCGACGCAGTGCCGAATCGCAAAAAACTGGCCCGGGTCCTTTACCTGCATTTTGGTCCGGGTCTTAAGTGGTTAATAAAACTAAAAAAAAAAAAAAAAAAAAAGAACCAATTATAAAAGGCCAGAGCTTTTTTCCCCGCAGAAAATAGGTGCAGGAATTCAACCACGACCCCGTTCAGATTTCACAAACAGTAGAAGGGTCTTAGTCTCCATTCACACCTAGGTGTTTTGCCGCCTGTAGCGCGACGCTATTGCAGCCTGAAATACGCTGGAGGGGTAATTTAACATTGTCGGCTATGGAGATGGTTCACATCTCCACGCCGAACGCCGAAACACTGTACGCCTGAAGCTCAAAACAAGTCCCTGACCCTTTTTTTCAGGCGTCTTCGGCGTTCGGCCATAGCCGACAATGTGTAATCACCCCTCCAGCGAAAACCACGGTAAAAAATGCTGCGTTTTGTCGCGGCAAATTGCGGGACAAAACTGCAAATTTTTTGCGGCAAATCGCGGTAAAATACGCCGCGTTCAGGTGTGAATGCAGCCTTAAAGGGGCATTAAATACCAGGATTGCATTACATACAGAGTGCAGAATTCAGGGGGGTTACACACAGAGTGCAGAGCTGTCACTTGTAAACACAGAAACCAGACTTCTGTGTTTACAAGTGATTGTGGTGAGCAGACACCAAAGGGTCTGAGCCAGAGGTGGTGGAACTGAGTTCCCCCTGAAAAAAAAAGCCCTGTAAAAGGCGACAGGTCCTCTTTAACCTAAACTCAGCCGATTGGTGGTAAGCTGGTGACCCCATGATGGCATGCAATCAAACGGTTATGTATACAATGAAATCATGGCGGTGACCCCAATTTCACTTTAAAAGATAGCAAGGACAAATATACTTTGGCTGCTTACACGAGTGAAAAAAAAAAAAAAAAGAGGGCCCATTGTCTTTCGGACGGGCGGGGGCGGGGCCAGGCGCGTGCTTTGATGCCGATGCACATGACAGGGTTTGGATAAATGGGCCCCGGGCTTGGAAGCACCTGGCACTCTACAAAGTGCTGGATTGGATTACCTCCAGGGGGCTTTTTCTGAGCTAACCTACAGATTAGTGGTGACCTCCGGGGCTTGTAACACCGCTGGGAGGGGGATCATCCACCCCCACCCGAATAATAGGAAAGGGAGACAAGCCTTCTAAGCCTCACCATACCACTGACATGTCACAATCCATCTCCTAATATAACACCAAATATGTGCTAATCTCACCCAGTAATTATTATTATCCCCCTACATGGCCACAGATTACCACTCTACATAGACGTGGGGATGGAAAGTTTGGGCACCCCATGTGTAAAAATGTGTATTAATGTGCATAACGAAGCGAGGAAAGATGGAAAAATCTCCAAAAGGCATCAAATTACAGATCAGAAATTCTTATAATATGTCAAAAAAAGTTACATTTTATTTCCATCATTTACACTTTCAAAATGACAGAAAACAAAAAAATGGCGTCTGCAAAAGTTTGGGCGCCCCGCAGAGTTAATATCTTGTACTGCCCCCTTTAGCGAGTATCACGGCTTGTAAACGCTTTTTGTAGCCAGCCAAGAGTCGTTCAATTCTTGTTTGAGGGATCTTTGCCCATTCTTCCTTACACAAGTCTTCCAGTTCTTTGAGATTTCTGGGCTGTCTGTCACGCACTGCTCTTTTAAGGTCTATCCATAGATTTTCAATGATGTTGAGGTCAGGAGATTGTGAAGGCCATGGCAAAACCTTCAGTTTACGCCTCTTGATGTAATCCCCCGTGGATTTTGAGGTGTGTTTAGGATCATTATCCATTTGTAGAAGCCATCCTCTCTTTAACTTCAGCTTTTTCACAGATGGCATCAAGTTACCATCCAAAATTTGCTGAAATTTTATTGAATCCATTTTTCCTTCTACTCGTGAAATGTTCCCTGTGCCACTGGCTGCAATACAACCCTAAAGCATGATTGATCCACCCACCATGCTTCACAGTTGGACAGAGGTTCTTTTCATTCAATTCTGTGCCCTTTGTTCTCCAAACGTACCTTTGCTCATTCCGGCCAAAAAGTTATATTTTAACCTCATCGGTCCACAGAACTCGTTTCCAAAATGCATCAGGCCCCGTACACACGACAGAGGAACTCGACGTGCTTGGCACGTCGAGTTCCTCGTCGAGTTTTGGGATGAAGCCGCCGAGGAGCTCGGCGGGCCGCCTTCTCCCATAGAACAACGCGGACAACGAGAAAATAGAGAACATGTTCTCTATTTTCTCGTCGAGTTCCTCGGCGGCTCCATCGAGCCAAAACTGTACAGACGACAGAGTTTCTCGGCAGAATCCGGGTTTTGACCGAGTTTCTCGGTGAATTCTGCCGAGAAACTCTGTCGTGTGTACGAGGCCTGAGGCTTGTCTATATGTTCATTTGCAAAGTTCAAACGCTGATTTTTGTGGTGAGGACATAGAAGAGGTTTTCTTCTGATGACTCTTCCACGAAGACCATATTTGTACAAGTATCTCTTTATAGTGGAATAGTGTACCACAACTCCAGTGTCTGCCAGATCTTTCTGGAGGGATCGTGCCGTCAGACGTGGGTCTTGAATTGCTTTTCTCACAATCCTGCGAGCCGTTCTGTCTGATATTTTTCTTGGTCTTCCAGATCTTGCTTTAACTTCCACTGTTCCTGATGACTGCCATTTCTTAATTACATTCCGAGGAACAGAGGATATTGACATCTGAAAACGCTTTGCTATCTTCTTATAGCTTCTCCAGCTTTGTGAGCGACAACTATTTTCACTTTCAGTTTTCTAGACAACTGCTTAGAAGAACCCATGGTGCTGATTGTTGGGGCAAGGTCAGATGAGTCTGGGCATTTAAAACCTTTGAGATTGACATCACCTGGTTTTCCCAGACGATGAGTGAGAACAATCCATGGCACTGGCAGGTCTCAGCTTTGCAAAGGGGGCGGTGCATGCTAGAAATTCTGCAGGGCGCCCAAACTTTTGCAGACGCCATTTTTTTGTTTTCTGTCATTTTGAAAGTGTAAATGATAGAAATAAAATGTTACTTTTTTTGACATATAAGAATGTCTAATCTGTAATTTGATGCCTTTTGGAATGGGTTGGAAGCAGGGATGGACTGGCCATAGGGACTACAGGGAGTTTCCCGGTGGGCCGATGGCTCAGTGGGCCGTTTTTTTAAAACAGAGATGCTGCTTGGAGGACTTTTTTTAACTCCCTGGCAGTGCCCCAGTGTGAAAGCACTGGGACTGCAGCGGAAGCGTTTTTCAGTCGCTTTACAGGCGCCCAAAAGCTCCTAAAAAACGCCTCAGTGTAAAAAGGGGTCCTACACTCACCCCCTCTCTTTTACACTCACTCTCTTTTTCTTACACTCACCCCCCTCTCTCACCCCTTTCCCTCCTCCCTCTCTCTCTCTCTCTCTCTCATTCCCCTCTCTCTCACCCTCTCATGATATACAATAATGGATGTAGGGGCCTTTTGGTAGGCGTGATTTTTCGGGGAGGGTGGGGGCAGCATTTTATTGAATTAAAGTGGGCCGGTCTGGATGAAGTCCAGGGCCAAATTTTTGTCCCAGTCCAGCCCTGGTTGGAAGTGGATGGTATTGAAGGGGAAGGGGGTGGAAGTGGGCAGTATTGAAGGGGATGGAAGTGTCTGGTATTGAAGGGGAAGGGGGTGGAAGTGGCCGGTATTGAAGGGGATGGAAGTGTCTGGTATTGAAGGGGATGGAAGTGTCTGGTATTGAAGGGGAATGGGTTGGAAGTGGCCGGATTTGAAGGAGAAGGGGGTGGAAGTGGTCGGTATTGAAGGGGAAGGGGGTGGAAGTGGCCGGTATTGAAGGGGAAGGGGGTGGAAGTGGCCGGTATTGAAGGGGAATGGGGTGGAAGTGGCCGGTATTGAAGGGGGCGGAAGTGGCCGGTATTGAAAGGGAAGGGGGTGGAAGTGGCCGGATTTGAAGGGGAATGGGTTGGAAGTGGCTGGTGTTGAAGGAGAAGGGGGTGGGGGTGGAAGTGGTCGGTATTGAAGGGGAAGGGGGTGGAAGTGGCCGGTATTGAAGGGGAAGGGGGTGGAAGTGGCCGGTATTGAAGGGGAAGGGGGTGGAAGTGGCCGGTGTTGAAGGGGAATGGGGTGGAAGTGGCCGGTATTGAAGGGGAATGGGGTGGAAGTGTCCGGTGTTGAAGGGGGAAGGGGTGGTAAGTGGCCGGTATTGAAGGGGAATGGGTTGGAAGTGGCTGGTGTTGAAGGGGAATGGGGTGGAAGTGGCCGGTGTTGAAGGGGAAGGGGGTGGAAGTGGGCGGTATTGAAGGGGAATGGGGTGGAAGTGGCCGGTATAGAAGGGGAAGGGGTTGGAAGTGGCCGGTGTTGAAGGGGAAGGGGTTGGAAGTGGCCGGTGTTGAAGGGGAAGGGGGTGGAAGTGGCCGGTATTGAAGGGGAATGGATTGGAAGTGGGCGGTATTAAAGGTGAATGGGTTGGAAGTGGCCGGATTTGAAGGGGAATGGGGTGGAAGTGGCCGGTATTGAAGGGGAAGGGGGTGGAAGTGGGCGGTATTGAAGGTGAATGGGTTGGAAGTGGCCGGTATTGACGGGGAAGGGGTTGGAAGTGGCTGGTATTGAAGGGGAAGGGGGTGGAAGTAGCCGGTATTGAAGGGGAATGGGGTGGAAGTGGCCGGTATTGAAGGGGAATGGGTTGGAAGTGGCCGGTATTGAAGGGGAATGGGTTGGAAGTGGCCGATATTGAAGGGAAAGGGGGTGGAAGTGGCCGGTGTTGAAGGGGAAGGGGGTGGAAGTGGCCGGTGTTGAAGGGGAAGGAGGTGGAAGTGGCCGGTATTGACGGGGAATGGGTTGGAAGTGGCCGGTATAGAAGGGGAATGGGGTGGAAGTGGCTGGTGTTGAAGGGGAATGGGGTGGAAGTGGCCGGTATTGAAGGGGAATTGGGTGGAAGTGGCCGGTATTGAAGGGGAATGGGTTGGAAGTGGCCGGTATTGACGGGGAATGGGTTGGAAGTGGCCGGTATAGAAGGGGAATGGGGTGGAAGTGGCTGGTGTTGAAGGGGAATGGGGTGGAAGTGGCTGGTGTTGAAGGGGAAGGGGGTGGAAGTGGCCGGTATTGAAGGGGAATTGGGTGGAAGTGGCCGGTATTGAGGGGGAATGGGTTGGAAGTGGCCGGTATTGAAGGGGAATGGGTTGGAAGTGGCCGGTGTTGAAGGGGAATGGGTTGGAAGTGGCCGGTATTGAAGGGGAATGGGTTGGAAGTGGCCGGTATTGAAGGGGAATGGGTTGGAAGTGGCCGGTATTGAAGGGGAATGGGTTGGAAGTGGCCGGTATTGAGGGGGAATGGGTTGGAAGTGGCCGGTATTGAAGGGGAATGGGTTGGAAGTGGCCGGTGTTGAAGGGGAATCGGTTGGAAGTGGCCGGTGTTGAAGGGGAAGTGATCGGAGGTCATCACTAATCCACGGCTGGATCTGTAAATACGGGATGACGTGTTTTTTTGTTGCACATTACAGAAGATCGATCTGTTTTCTGTTTCTCTATGGGGGGGGGGGGGAGATTTCCTCAGCTTGAGGTCTCAGTGCTAAAAAATCTTCCCTCCTCCCCCCATCTGGGACATTTGTGAGGCACCTTTCACTGAGCGCCAGCTTCCATAATCCCCCCGCGGGGCTTTTTCCCTTTTCCACCCAAGTTAAAAGTCTGATAAGAGGATTTCACGGCTCGCATCATAAATGAAAGAATGAATGGCCCCTTTGTGATGTGACAGAAGGGTAACAAGGCGGCGGCGGCAATTACATAATGAATTCTCTAGGAATGGGCTTCTTTAGGGTAGAATTACAGCGGTATGGGCCACAACCGGCCACTCCACCACTTATGGCCGCACTGATTTGGCTATATTCTCTGGGGTCTACCTGATATAGTTTCTTACACGGAGGGGGGGGGGGGGGTTATCCTGTGAAAATGCACGTTGCATGCAAAAAGGAGGCAAATCTGATTTTACTAGGCTATTTTTTTTTTTCCTCTAGGTCGAATGTTCTTCATTTCGTAAGAACAGAGTGATCCAGGAAAATATTGCATTACGGCCACTAGATGGCCTCATCAATCATAGTTTAAAAAAAAAAAAAAGAGTAATCTAGTGGCCATAATGCGGTATTTTCCAGATTCTGTTCTGGCTCTGTGGTAGGTCTTGCCATACAGTGCATTGCTTTGGAGACACGAAAGTCTGGAAAAAAAGTATATTGAAGTATATTGTATATTCGTAACTCCGAAAAGGAACGTTCTTCTCTATCACTCTCAGCCTCCTCAATCTGCAATCTGTCATCCTGGTAAAGAGTGGCTACATTCATTCTCTATGGACCCACTGTATGTAGGGAGGTAGCCACCCTGTCTTTCTTATGCCTGAGATGGATTGTGGACTATAGGATTTGCAGTATGGCTACATTCATTCTCAAAGGTCCAAATGTATGTAGAATGTAGCCACCCTGACCTGATCCTACTGTATGTAGAAAGGTAGCCACCCTGTCTCGGTCCCAATGTAAGTAGGAAGGTAGCCACCCTGTCTTGGTCCCAATGTAAGTAGGAAGGTAGCCACCCTTTCTTGGTCCCAATGTAAGTAGGAATTTAGCCATCTTATCTTTCTCATGCCTGAGATGTATTATGGACTATAGGATTTGTAGTATGGCTACATTCATTTTCAAAGGTCCCACTGTATGTAGAAACTTAGCCACGCTGTCTTGGTCCCAATATATGTGGGAACATAGCAATCCATATATTGGTCCTACTATATATAGGAACGTAGCCTCCTTGCCTCGGTCCCACTGTTTGTAGAAAGGTAGTCACCCTGTCTTTGTCCCACTGTATGTCGGAATTTAGCTACTCTCTCTTGGTCCTATTATATGTAGGAATGTAGCCACCCTGTCTTGGTCCCAATGTATGTAGGAACGTAGCCACCTTGCCTCGGTCCCACTTTGTGTCGAAACATAGCCTCCCTGTCTTGGTCCCAATGTTTGTAGGAAGGTAGCCACTCTGTCTTGGCCCTACAATATGTAGGAATATGTAGGAATGTACCCACCTTGTCTTAGTCCCACTCTATATAGCAATGTAGCCACCCTATCTTTCTCATGCCTCAGATGGATTATGGACTATAGGATTTGCAGTATGGCTACATTCATTCTTAAAGGTCCCAATATAAGTAGGAATGTAGCCACCCTCTCTTGGTCCCACTGTATTTAGGACAGTAGCCTCCCTTTCTTGGTCCCGGTGTATGTAGGACAGTAGCCTCCCTGTCTTGGTCCCGGTGTATGTAGGACAGTAGCCACACTCTCTTGGTCCCGGTGTATGTAGGACAGTAGCCTCCCTGTCTTGGTCCCGGTGTATGTAGGACAGTAGCCACACTCTCTTGGTTCCGGTGTATGTAGGACAGTAGCCTCCCTCTCTTGGTCCCGGTGTATGTAGGACAGTAGCCTCCCTCTCTTGGTCCCGGTGTATGTAGGACAGTAGCCTCCCTCTCTTGGTCCCGGTGTATGTAGGAACGTAGCCTCAATGTCTTGGTCCCGGTGTATGTAGGAACGTAGCCACACTCTCTTGGTCCCGGTGTATGTAGGACAGTAGCCCCACTGTCTTGGGCCCGGTGTATGTAGGACAGTAGCCTCAATCTCTTGGTCCCGGTGTATGTAGGACAGTAGCCTCCCTCTCTTGGTCCCGGTGTATGTAGGAAAGTAGCCTCCCTCTCTTGGTCCCGGTGTATGTAGGACAGTAGCCTTAATGTCTTGGGCCCGGTGTATGTAGGAGAGTAGCCTCACTGTCTTGGTCCCCGGTGTATGTAGGACAGTAGCCTCACTGTCTTGGTCCCGGTGTATGTAGGACAGTAGCCTCCCTCTCTTGGTCCCGGTGTATGTAGGACAGTAGCCTCCCTCTCATGGTCCCGGTGTATGTAGGACAGTAGCCTCCCTGTCTTGGTCCCGGTGTATGTAGGACAGTAGCCTCACTGTCTTGGTCCCGGTGTATGTAGGACAGTAGCCTCACTGTCTTGGTCCCGGTGTATGTAGGACAGTAGCCTCAATGTCTTGGTCCCGGTGTATGTAGGACAGTAGCCTCACTGTCTTGGTCCCGGTGTATGTAGGACAGTAGCCTCCCTGTCTTGGTCCCAATGTTTGTAGGAAGGTAGCCACTCTGTCTTGGCCCTACAATATGTAGGAATGTACCCACCTTGTCTTAGTCCCACTCTATATAGCAATGTAGCCACCCTATCTTTCTCATGCCTCAGATGGATTATGGACTATAGGATTTGCAGTATGGCTACATTCATTCTTAAAGGTCCCAATATAAGTAGGAATGTAGCCACCCTCTCTTGGTCCCACTGTATTTAGGACAGTAGCCTCCCTTTCTTGGTCCCGGTGTATGTAGGACAGTAGCCTCCCTGTCTTGGTCCCGGTGTATGTAGGACAGTAGCCACACTCTCTTGGTCCCGGTGTATGTAGGACAGTAGCCACACTCTCTTGGTTCCAGTGTATGTAGGACAGTAGCCTCCCTCTCTTGGTCCCAGTGTATGTAGGACAGTAGCCTCCCTCTCTTGGTCCCGGTGTATGTAGGACAGTAGCCTCCCTCTCTTGGTCCCGGTGTATGTAGGAACGTAGCCTCAATGTCTTGGTCCCAGTGTATGTAGGAACGTAGCCACACTCTCTTGGTCCCGGTGTATGTAGGACAGTAGCCTTAATGTCTTGGGCCCGGTGTATGTAGGAGAGTAGCCTCACTGTCTTGGTCCCCGGTGTATGTAGGACAGTAGCCTCACTGTCTTGGTCCCGGTGTATGTAGGACAGTAGCCTCCCTCTCTTGGTCCCGGTGTATGTAGGACAGTAGCCTCACTGTCTTGGTCCCGGTGTATGTAGGACAGTAGCCTCCCTCTCTTGGTCCCGGTGTATGTAGGACAGTAGCCTCCCTGTCTTGGTCCCGGTGTATGTAGGACAGTAGCCTCACTGTCTTGGTCCCGGTGTATGTAGGACAGTAGCCTCACTGTCTTGGTCCCAGTGTATGTAGGACAGTAGCCTCAATGTCTTGGTCCCGGTGTATGTAGGACAGTAGCCTCACTGTCTTGGTCCCGGTGTATGTAGGACAGTAGCCTCCCTGTCTTGGTCCCGGTGTATGTAGGACAGTAGCCTCAATGTCTTGGGCCCGGTGTATGTAGGACAGTAGCCTCCCTGTCTTGGTCCCGGTGTATGTAAGACAGTAGCCTCCCTGTCTTGGGCCCGGTGTATGTAGGACAGTAGCCTCAATGTCTTGGGCCCGGTGTATGTAGGACAGTAGCCTCCCTGTCTTGGTCCCGGTGTATGTAGGACAGTAGCCTCACTGTCTTGGTCCCGGTGTATGTAGGACAGTAGCCTCACTGTCTTGGTCCCGGTGTATGTAGGACAGTAGCCTCCCTCTCTTGGTCCCAGTGTATGTAGGACAGTAGCCTCAATGTCTTGGGCCCGGTGTATGTAGGACAGTAGCCTCCCTGTCTTGGTCCCGGTGTATGTAGGACAGTAGCCTCCCTCTCTTGGTCCCGGTGTATGTAGGACAGTAGCCTCAATGTCTTGGGCCCGGTGTATGTAGGACAGTAGCCTCCCTGTCTTGGTCCCGGTGTATGTAGGACAGTAGCCTCCCTCTCTTGGTCCCGGTGTATGTAGGACAGTAGCCTCACTGTCTTGGTCCCGGTGTATGTAGGACAGTAGCCTCACTGTCTTGGTCCCGGTGTATGTAGGACAGTAGCCTCAATGTCTTGGTCCCGGTGTATGTAGGACAGTAGCCTCACTGTCTTGGTCCCGGTGTATGTAGGACAGTAGCCTCCCTGTCTTGGTCCCGGTGTATGTAAGACAGTAGCCTCCCTGTCTTGGGCCCGGTGTATGTAGGACAGTAGCCTCAATGTCTTGGGCCCGGTGTATGTAGGACAGTAGCCTCCCTGTCTTGGTCCCGGTGTATGTAGGACAGTAGCCTCCCTCTCTTGGTCCCGGTGTATGTAGGACAGTAGCCTCAATGTCTTGGGCCCGGTGTATGTAGGACAGTAGCCTCCCTGTCTTGGTCCCGGTGTATGTAGGACAGTAGCCTCCCTCTCTTGGTCCCGGTGTATGTAGGAACGTAGCCACTCTCTTTGGGTCCTTCTGTCCATAGGAATGTAGCCTCCCTCTCTTTCTCTCTCCTGAGATGGATGATGTGATGTGTAGAGTGCATAGAGCTTTCCAAACAAAGAGAAAAGGGGGGAAAGGGAGAGATTCGGGAGCTCACAGAGGATGTTCCAAGGAGGCATAAAAAAAGGTATAAGAAACAACTTCATGGAAAATAGATTGCGGGCCTTCCATAGTGGGGGAGTTTGGATTATTTTCGGAGAAGGATAGTGATTGGGGCCACTTGAGGTCTCAGACACACCTTCTCAGGGGCAAGCCACCCAAGAGACCAACCGAGACTCCCGCCTTAGGTGTCACTCATGGAGGCATGGTGGTGAAGGGGCGGATCCAGAGTTGCGTCTGGGGAGGGGCACTGCCAGAAAATATATATTTTTTGTGGGCAATTTCTCTTGGAAATGGCTGGTGTTGGCGCTTCAATCATCCCGGCGCCATGGTTGTTATGGTGTCAGGAAGATTGAAGAGCATTATTTCTATTATTACATTGTTATATAAAATGAAATCATTCAACTCACCATAATGCAGAATCAGTGGGAGGTCCGAGTGTGTCACTTGCCACGTGTTGCGAACTGTCACTTGCCACACATTGCAGATTGTCAACTGTCACATGTTTATCACTTACCACAAGTTGCGGATTGTCACTTGCCACGTCACCTGTCACATGTTTATCACTTGGCACACGTTGCGGATTGTCACTTGCCACAAGTTGCGGATTGTCACTTGCCACGTCACCTGTCACATGTTTATCACTTGGCACACGTTGTGGATTGTCACTTGCCACGCCACCTGCCACATATTGCGGATTGTCACTTGCCACAAGTTGGGGATTGTCACTTGCCACATGTTTATCACTTGGCACAAGTTGCGGATTGTCACTTGCCACGTCACCTGCCACACATTGCGGATTGTCACTTGCCACAAGTTGGGGATTGTCACTTGCCACATGTTTATCACTTGGCACACGTTGCGGATTGTCACTTGCCACGTCACCTGTCACATGTTTATCACTTGGCACACGTTGCGGATTGTCACTTGCCACGTCACCTGTCACATGTTTATCACTTGGCACACGTTGCGGATTGTCACTTGCCACGCCACCTGCCACACATTGCGGATTGTCACTTGCCACAAGTTGGGGATTGTCACTTGCCACATGTTTATCACTTGGCACAAGTTGCGGATTGTGACTTGCCACGTCACCTGCCACACATTGCGGATTGTCACTTGCCACACGTTGCGGATTGAAACTTGCCACGTCACCTGTCACAAGTTGCGGATTGAAACTTGCCACAAGTTGGGGATTGTCACTTGCCACATGTTTATCACTTGGCACACATTGTGGATTGTCACTTGCCACGTCACCTGCCAAACATTGCCGATTGTCACTTGCCACAAGTTGCGGATTGTCACTTGCCACGTCACCTGTCACATGTTTATCACTTGGCACACGTTGCGGATTGTCACTTGCCACAAGTTGCGGATTGTCACTTGCCACGTCACCTGTCACATGTTTATCACTTGGCACACGTTGCGGATTGTCACTTGCCACGCCACCTGCCACACATTGCGGATTGTCACTTGTCACAAGTTGGGGATTGTCACCTGCCACATGTTTATCACTTGGCACACGTTGCGGATTGTCACTTGCCACGTCACCTGCCACACATTGCCGATTGTCACTTGCCACACGTTGCGGATTGAAACTTGCCACGTCACCTGTCACAAGTTGCGGATTGAAACTTGCCACAAGTTGGGGATTGTCACTTGCCACATGTTTATCACTTGGCACACATTGTGGATTGTCACTTGCCACGTCACCTGCCAAACATTGCCGATTGTCACTTGCCACAAGTTGCGGATTGTCACTTGCCACGTCACCTGTCACATGTTTATCACTTGGCACACGTTGCGGATTGTCACGTCACCTGCCACACATTGCCGATTGTCACTTGCCACAAGTTGCGGATTGAAACTTGCCAGGTCACCTGCCACATGTTTATCACTTGGCACACGTTGCGGATTGTCACGTCACCTGCCACACATTGCCGATTGTCACTTGCCACAAGTTGCGGATTGAAACTTGCCACGTCACCTGCCACATGTTTATCACTTGGCACAAGTTGCGGATTGTCACATGCCACATCACCTGCCACACATTGCAGATTGTCACTTGCCACGTGTTTATCACTTGCCACACATTGCGGATTGTCACTTGCCACACGTTGCGTATTGAAACTTGCCACGTCACCTGCCACACATTGCGGTTTGTCACTTGCCACATGTTTATCACTTGGCACACGTTGCCGATTGTCACTTGCCACGTCACCTGTTGCGGATTGTCACTTGCCACATCACCTGTCACATGTTGCGGATTGTCACTTGCCACACGTTGTAGATTGTAACTTGCCACGTCACCTGTCACACGTTGGGGATTATCATCTCTCTGCTCCCCCCCCCCCCCCTCGTCTGCTCTCTGATTGGCCAGCCACTCACTCAGACACTCACCAAGCCGGCCTGCACGCTCTCTCACCCGACACCCGTCAGCAGAGCCGCCCCCGCTCTTTCTCGGGGGGGGGGGGCAATTGCCCCGTTGCCTCCCCCCCTGTGGTGGTGTCCATACCGGAAACCCCATCCTCGGTGCATGCTCAGGCCCGCGTATGTTCCTGAACCAAAGTGGTGCAGGAGCAATGAAGGTGAGTACATGCTTCTGGAGGGGTCTATACTGTAAGTGGCCCTAGGCCTGATCACCGCACAGCTGTAACACTCTCGTGATATAAAATATACCCCCGGGCAGAATCATTTCACGAAGCCCGTCGCCAACATAAGCATCCAGCTTTTCATACAAGACAGTTGGTGGATTTTCCTGCGGGGGAGGCGCGTGGTGGTTGAGCGTTGCCAATATCTCATAACTTGTGTACATCACAAGTCCCGGTGCCAAGAACGGCTCTATGTTTACAGACATTCAGTGGAATAATCCAGCTGTTCGAAAAAAAAGTTCTGTCCAACCAATCGCCTTCTAGAGCTCGTTCTTCGCTCTCCGGACCCTTCACGCCATTTATGAATTCTGGAATAAAAAGAAGATACGGCGCCACTTCCCGGAAAACAATCTTTTTCTCTTGCTTGACAAGACTGTACTGGAAGAAGACAGCTGGGGGGGGGGGGGGGGGGGTTTCTATGGGGGTCACACCGGGGCTGTCTTAATGAGTGGGCAGTGCCCAGGGGCCCTAGCTGCATGGGGGGCCCCTGCACTTTCCCCAAAGCAGCTGGTCCTTGAGCCCAGGCTGCCCCCCCACGATGGCACAGAGAGTGATAGATGCACAGGGGAGGCAGTCTGCCTCCTACCTACTTGATGTCTGTTTACCTTCACTGGCCCGGATTCAGGTAGATTTGCCCCTTATTTACGGAGGCGCAGGGCAGCGTTTTTGCCCTGCGCCCCCGCAAATTTAGCTCCGTAAATTGCGTGTGCGCTGTGTAAACTTGCCCTGCGTAAGGGCGCCTAATGTAAATGATCCCGTAGGGGGCGGGAATCGTTTAAATTAGGCGCGCTCCTGCGCCGAGCGTAGAGCGCATGCTCCGTCAGGAAACTTTCCCAACGTGCATTGCGGCAAATGACGTCGCAAGGACGTCATTTGCTTTAAAGTGAACGCGAATGGCGTCCAGCGCCATTCACGAATCACTTACGCAAATTACGTAAAATTCGAACGTCGCGACGCGGGAACGACGGGTATACTTTAGCATTGGCTGCCCCTGCTATTAGAAGGGGCAGCCTTACGCTAAACACGCCATACGGAAACAACGTAAATTGCGTACGCAGGGCTCGCGCAACATTGTGAATCGGTGTTAGTATGCAATTTGCATACTATACGCTGACCACAATGGGAGCGCCCCCTAGCGGTCATCGCAAGAATGCAGCCTAGATATGCGGGCATAAGAGCCTTATGCCACGCAGATTTTAGGCTGCAGTCGGTGTTACGATGTTCCTGAATCAGGAGCATTCATAACGCCGGGGCAAGTAAGCAATTGCGCTGTGTAACCTATGGTTACACAGGCGCAATTGCTACTTGAATCTGGGACACTGTCATCATTGTAGGGGCCCCAGAGCATTACTTTGCCCAGGGGCCCATGATGCTATTAAGACTGCCCTGGGTCACACAGAGATACTTGTTTTCTGCCATAGAATTTAGGTTACAAAAGTTGCAAAACAATACAAGTGAAGGGATGCAGGCACTCTTGGGCCCCAAGTAGGGCTGTAACCAGGGCTGGGCAGGAGGGGGCGGACGCCCTGGGCACTCACCATAATGCCAAATCAGTGCGAGCCCCCCGGGGGTGTGTCACATTTCCAAACTGCCAATCAGGGACACCCCCCCTCCTTCACAAAAATGTGCCAATTTTAAAGGCTTATATGCAAGTAAGTGGCCAAATTAGGGGTAAGGGGGGTCCGGGTACTGCCTTGGGGGACATGGATCAATGCAAAAAATGTTTTTAAAGTTTTTGCAGGAGCAGTGCTTATAATTATGCTTAAAGTGCAACAATTAACCACTTAAGGACCGCCTCCTGCACATATACATCAGCAGAATGGCACGGCTGGGCACAGGCACGTACCTGTACATCCTCTTTAAGTGCCTAGCCGTGGGTCGCGGGCGCGCGCCCGCGACCCGGTCCGAAGCTCCGTAACCGCCGCCGCGGGACCCGATCGCCGCTGGAGTCCCGCGATCGGTCCCCGGAGCTGAAGAACGGGGAGAGGTGTGTGTAAACACAGCTTCCCCGTTCTTCACTGTGGTGCCGTCATCGATCGTGTGTTTCCTGATATAGGGAAAGACGATCAATGATGTCACACGTCCAGCCCCGCCCCCCTACAGTTAGAAACACATATGAGGTCACACTTAACCCCTTCAGCGCCCCCTTGTGGTTAACTCCTAAACTGCAATTGTCATTTTCACAGTAATCAGTGCATTTTTATAGCATTTTTTGCAGCGAAAATGACAATTGTCCCAAAAATGTGTCAAAAGTGTCCGATGTGTCCGCCATAATGTCGCGGTCACGAAAAAAAATCGCTGATCGCCGCCATTAGTAGTAAAAAGAAATAATTAATAAAAATGCAATAAAAATATCCCCTATTTTGTAAACGCTATCAATTTTGCGCAAACCAATCGATAAACGCTTATTGCGATTTTTTTTTTACCAAAAATAGGTAGAAGAATACGTATCAGCTTAAACTGAGGAAAAAAATAATGTTTTTATATATTTTTGGGGGATATTTATTACAGCAAAAAGTAAAAAATATTGTTTTTTTTTCAAAATTGTCGCTCTATTTTGGTTTATAGCGCAAAAAATAAAAACCGCGGAGGTGATCAAATACCACCAAAAGAAAGCTCTATTTCTGGGAAAAAAAGGACGCCAATTTTGTTTGGGAGGCACGTCGCACGACCGCGCATTTGTCAGTTAGGCTGCATTAACACCCGTGAATTGCGGCGACAAATTGCGGCGTTTTGTACCGCGATTTTAACCCCCATTAACCCCCAGGTCCACATCTCCTATGCCGAAAGCCGAAGCCGCCTGAAAAAAAGGGTCCGGGTCTTGTTTTGAGCTTTAGGCGTTCGGCGTTTAGATGTGAACCATCTCCGTAGAGGGCAATGATTTCTCCCCTCCAGCGTATCGAGCGTCGGGCGTAAATACGCCTAGGTGTGAATGGGCTCTTAAAGCGACGCAGTGCCGAATCGCAAAACCTGGCCGGGTCCTTTAGCTGCCTAAAGGTCCGGGTCTTAAGTGGTTAAAAGGCTCGGAGGTCCCCAAGGCCCCCGGATGGCAACCCCCCCTTGAGCGGTCACGGAGCTTCGGACCGGGTCACGAGTGGTTAAAGGGTCACTGGCACCAAGTTCGAGTTAGAGCATGCGCGCCTGCCAGCACGTCCACGCGTCGCTGCCCAGTACGGCGCTTTCCCGTAGGGTATCCCCGACAGCGATAAAACCTTGTAAGCGCCCTTCGTTCCTACGCTGAATGAACCCAGTGGTCCATGAAAAATGAGTTCACCAATTAAGAAGATGGAAGGAAAACTAAAGTGCAATTAATAACGAGTTTATGAACAGCAGCAGACAAATTGCACTCGTCTCTTTTTTTTTTTTAGCTTCTTTAATGCTTTTTTTTTTTTTTATTCCTCCATAAATTGCACGAAAAGAAAATGTTAGCAGACCCTCCTGTCGGTGAGAGGGGGGGGGAGCAGACCTTCGGGTCTCACGATTTGCCGGTAAACCCTGCAATGCTTCGATAAGCCTGAGTGCCTGGGATTTAATAGAGCGTAATGTAAAGCCGCAGCCGGGCAGCATGAGAGGAAGGGGGGGAGAGAGTAGACCACTCGGGGAAAAAGCAACAGACCGGAAAGGAGATGATTCAAATCTCCGTACCACCACCAGGGCCCTCGGCCTCCGAGGACAGCGAGCGCCGCCGAGGTGCAGGGATCAGG
This sequence comes from Rana temporaria, assembly GCF_905171775.1. Classification (NCBI taxonomy): domain Eukaryota; kingdom Metazoa; phylum Chordata; class Amphibia; order Anura; family Ranidae; genus Rana; species Rana temporaria. The sequence goes on from NC_053497.1 coordinate 4,163,911, forward strand.
AACCAAAACGCACAATGACATTTTAATGGAAAGAGAACTGATTTTCATTAGAACAGATTTGCTGTGGTCTGATGGAGAAGCTTGGAAGAAAATCAGATCAATGTGACCGTCTTTAGAAATGCCCCCGTGCTGCCAACTTTACCCATTTCTTGTTTCTATAGAGAAGCTTCTACATAGATGGATGGATGCCAAGGCCAATTAGTAGTATAGCCTAGTGTTGGGATGATTATCGGTAAGGGAGCATTCTTCCCACTGATCACCAATGTAAGGGACATTCTTCTCACTGATCACCAATGTAAGGGACATTCTTCTCACTGATCACCAATGTAAGGAACATTCTTCTCACTGATCACCAATGTAAGGAACATTCTTCTCACTGATCACCAATGTAAGGGACATTCTTCTCACTGATCACCAATGTAAGGAACATTCTTCCCACTGATCACCAATGTAAGGAACATTCTTCCCACTGATCACCAATGTAAGGGACATTCTTCCCACTGATCACCAATGTAAGGAACATTCTTCCCACTGATCACCAATGTAAGGGACATTCTTCCCACTGATCACCAATGTAAGGAACATTCTTCCCACTGATCACCAATGTAAGGGACATTCTTCTCACTGATCACCAATGTAAGGGACATTCTTCCCACTGATCACCAATGTAAGGAACATTCTTCTCACTGATCACCAATGTAAGGAACATTCTTCTCACTGATCACCAATGTAAGGAACATTCTTCCCACTGATCACCAATGTAAGGAACATTCTTCCCACTGATCACCAATGTAAGGAACATTCTTCTCACTGATCACCAATGTAAGGGACATTCTTCTCACTGATCACCAATGTAAGGGACATTCTTCCCACTGATCACCAATGTAAGGGACATTCTTCTCACTGATCACCAATGTAAGGAACATTCTTCTCACTGATCACCAATGTAAGGGACATTCTTCTCACTGATCACCAATGTAAGGGACATTCTTCTCACTGATCACCAATGTAAGGAACATTCTTCTCACTGATCACCAATGTAAGGAACATTCTTCTCACTGATCACCAATGTAAGGAACATTCTTCCCACTGATCACCAATGTAAGGGACATTCTTCTTACTGATCACCAATGTAAGGAACATTCTTCTCACTGATCACCAATGTAAGGGACATTCTTCTTACTGATCACCAATGTAAGGAACATTCTTCTCACTGATCACCAATGTAAGGGACATTCTTCTCACTGATCACCAATGTAAGGGACATTCTTCCCACTGATCACCAATGTAAGGAACATTCTTCCCACTGATCACCAATGTAAGGGACATTCTTCCCACTGATCACCAATGTAAGGAACATTCTTCCCACTGATCACCAATGTAAGGGACATTCTTCTCACTGATCACCAATGTAAGGGACATTCTTCCCACTGATCACCAATGTAAGGGACATTCTTCCCACTGATCACCAATGTAAGGAACATTCTTCTCACTGATCACCAATGTAAGGGACATTCTTCTCACTGATCACCAATGTAAGGGACATTCTTCCCACTGATCACCAATGTAAGGAACATTCTTCTCACTGATCACCAATGTAAGGGACATTCTTCCCACTGATCACCAATGTAAGGGACATTCTTCTCACTGATCACCAATGTAAGGAACATTCTTCTCACTGATCACCAATGTAAGGGACATTCTTCTCACTGATCACCAATGTAAGGGACATTCTTCCCACTGATCACCAATGTAAGGAACATTCTTCTCACTGATCACCAATGTAAGGGACATTCTTCCCACTGATCACCAATGTAAGGGACATTCTTCTCACTGATCACCAATGTAAGGAACATTCTTCTCACTGATCACCAATGTAAGGGACATTCTTCCCACTGATCACCAATGTAAGGAACATTCTTCCCACTGATCACCAATGTAAGGAACATTCTTCTCACTGATCACCAATGTAAGGGACATTCTTCTCACTGATCACCAATGTAAGGGACATTCTTCCCACTGATCACCAATGTAAGGGACATTCTTCTCACTGATCACCAATGTAAGGAACATTCTTCTCACTGATCACCAATGTAAGGGACATTCTTCTCACTGATCACCAATGTAAGGGACATTCTTCTCACTGATCACCAATGTAAGGAACATTCTTCTCACTGATCACCAATGTAAGGGACATTCTTCTCACTGATCACCAATGTAAGGAACATTCTTCTCACTGATCACCAATGTAAGGAACATTCTTCCCACTGATCACCAATGTAAGGGACATTCTTCTTACTGATCACCAATGTAAGGAACATTCTTCTCACTGATCACCAATGTAAGGGACATTCTTCTCACTGATCACCAATGTAAGGAACATTCTTCCCACTGATCACCAATGTAAGGAACATTCTTCTCACTGATCACCAATGTAAGGGACATTCTTCTCACTGATCACCAATGTAAGGAACATTCTTCCCACTGATCACCAATGTAAGGGACATTCTTCCCACTGATCACCAATGTAAGGAACATTCTTCCCACTGATCACCAATGTAAGGGACATTCTTCTCACTGATCACCAATGTAAGGGACATTCTTCCCACTGATCACCAATGTAAGGAACATTCTTCTCACTGATCACCAATGTAAGGAACATTCTTCTCACTGATCACCAATGTAAGGAACATTCTTCCCACTGATCACCAATGTAAGGAACATTCTTCCCACTGATCACCAATGTAAGGAACATTCTTCTCACTGATCACCAATGTAAGGGACATTCTTCTCACTGATCACCAATGTAAGGGACATTCTTCCCACTGATCACCAATGTAAGGGACATTCTTCTCACTGATCACCAATGTAAGGAACATTCTTCTCACTGATCACCAATGTAAGGGACATTCTTCTCACTGATCACCAATGTAAGGGACATTCTTCTCACTGATCACCAATGTAAGGAACATTCTTCTCACTGATCACCAATGTAAGGAACATTCTTCTCACTGATCACCAATGTAAGGAACATTCTTCCCACTGATCACCAATGTAAGGGACATTCTTCTTACTGATCACCAATGTAAGGAACATTCTTCTCACTGATCACCAATGTAAGGGACATTCTTCTTACTGATCACCAATGTAAGGAACATTCTTCTCACTGATCACCAATGTAAGGGACATTCTTCTCACTGATCACCAATGTAAGGGACATTCTTCCCACTGATCACCAATGTAAGGAACATTCTTCCCACTGATCACCAATGTAAGGGACATTCTTCCCACTGATCACCAATGTAAGGAACATTCTTCCCACTGATCACCAATGTAAGGGACATTCTTCTCACTGATCACCAATGTAAGGGACATTCTTCCCACTGATCACCAATGTAAGGGACATTCTTCCCACTGATCACCAATGTAAGGAACATTCTTCTCACTGATCACCAATGTAAGGGACATTCTTCTCACTGATCACCAATGTAAGGGACATTCTTCCCACTGATCACCAATGTAAGGAACATTCTTCTCACTGATCACCAATGTAAGGGACATTCTTCCCACTGATCACCAATGTAAGGGACATTCTTCTCACTGATCACCAATGTAAGGAACATTCTTCTCACTGATCACCAATGTAAGGGACATTCTTCTCACTGATCACCAATGTAAGGGACATTCTTCCCACTGATCACCAATGTAAGGAACATTCTTCTCACTGATCACCAATGTAAGGGACATTCTTCCCACTGATCACCAATGTAAGGGACATTCTTCTCACTGATCACCAATGTAAGGAACATTCTTCTCACTGATCACCAATGTAAGGGACATTCTTCCCACTGATCACCAATGTAAGGAACATTCTTCCCACTGATCACCAATGTAAGGAACATTCTTCTCACTGATCACCAATGTAAGGGACATTCTTCTCACTGATCACCAATGTAAGGGACATTCTTCCCACTGATCACCAATGTAAGGGACATTCTTCTCACTGATCACCAATGTAAGGAACATTCTTCTCACTGATCACCAATGTAAGGGACATTCTTCTCACTGATCACCAATGTAAGGGACATTCTTCTCACTGATCACCAATGTAAGGAACATTCTTCTCACTGATCACCAATGTAAGGGACATTCTTCTCACTGATCACCAATGTAAGGAACATTCTTCTCACTGATCACCAATGTAAGGAACATTCTTCCCACTGATCACCAATGTAAGGGACATTCTTCTTACTGATCACCAATGTAAGGAACATTCTTCTCACTGATCACCAATGTAAGGGACATTCTTCTCACTGATCACCAATGTAAGGAACATTCTTCCCACTGATCACCAATGTAAGGAACATTCTTCTCACTGATCACCAATGTAAGGGACATTCTTCTCACTGATCACCAATGTAAGGAACATTCTTCCCACTGATCACCAATGTAAGGAACATTCTTCTCACTGATGACCAATGTAAGGGACATTCTTCCCACTGATCACCAATGTAAGGAACATTCTTCCCACTGATCACCAATGTAAGGAACATTCTTCTCACTGATGACCAATGTAAGGGACATTCTTCTCACTGATCACCAATGTAAGGAACATTCTTCTCACTGATCACCAATGTAAGGGACATTCTTCTCACTGATCACCAATGTAAGGAACATTCTTCTCACTGATCACCAATGTAAGGAACATTCTTCTCACTGATCACCAATGTAAGGAACATTCTTCTCACTGATCACCAATGTAAGGGACATTCTTCTCACTGATCACCAATGTAAGGAACATTCTTCTCACTGATCACCAATGTAAGGGACATTCTTCTCACTGATCACCAATGTAAGGGACATTCTTCTCACTGATCACCAATGTAAGGGACATTCTTCCCACTGATCACCAATGTAAGGAACATTCTTCCCACTGATCACCAATGTAAGGAACATTCTTCCCACTGATCACCAATGTAAGGAACATTCTTCTCACTGATCACCAATGTAAGGAACATTCTTCTCACTGATCACCAATGTAAGGGACATTCTTCTCACTGATCACCAATGTAAGGAACATTCTTCTCACTGATCACCAATGTAAGGGACATTCTTCTCACTGATCACCAATGTAAGGGACATTCTTCTCACTGATCACCAATGTAAGGGACATTCTTCTCACTGATCACCAATGTAAGGAACATTCTTCCCACTGATCACCAATGTAAGGGACATTCTTCCCACTGATCACCAATGTAAGGAACATTCTTCCCACTGATCACCAATGTAAGGGGCATTCTTCCCACTGATCACCAATGTAAGGGACATTCTTCTCACTGATCACCAATGTAAGGAACATTCTTCCCACTGATCACCAATGTAAGGGACATTCTTCTCACTGATCACCAATGTAAGGAACATTCTTCTCACTGATCACCAATGTAAGGAACATTCTTCTCACTGATCACCAATGTAAGGGACATTCTTCTCACTGATCACCAATGTAAGGGACATTCTTCCCACTGATCACCAATGTAAGGAACATTCTTCCCACTGATCACCAATGTAAGGGACATTCTTCCCACTGATCACCAATGTAAGGAACATTCTTCTCACTGATCACCAATGTAAGGGACATTCTTCTCACTGATCACCAATGTAAGGGACATTCTTCCCACTGATCACCAATGTAAGGAACATTCTTCTCACTGATCACCAATGTAAGGAACATTCTTCTCACTGATCACCAATGTAAGGGACATTCTTCTCACTGATGACCAATGTAAGGGACATTCTTCTCACTGATGACCAATGTAAGGGACATTCTTCTCACTGATCACCAATGTAAGGAACATTCTTCTCACTGATCACCAATGTAAGGGACATTCTTCTCACTGATCACCAATGTAAGGAACATTCTTCTCACTGATCACCAATGTAAGGAACATTCTTCTCACTGATCACCAATGTAAGGAACATTCTTCTCACTGATCACCAATGTAAGGGACATTCTTCTCACTGATCACCAATGTAAGGAACATTCTTCTCACTGATCACCAATGTAAGGGACATTCTTCTCACTGATCACCAATGTAAGGGACATTCTTCTCACTGATCACCAATGTAAGGGACATTCTTCCCACTGATCACCAATGTAAGGAACATTCTTCCCACTGATCACCAATGTAAGGAACATTCTTCCCACTGATCACCAATGTAAGGAACATTCTTCTCACTGATCACCAATGTAAGGAACATTCTTCTCACTGATCACCAATGTAAGGGACATTCTTCTCACTGATCACCAATGTAAGGAACATTCTTCTCACTGATCACCAATGTAAGGGACATTCTTCTCACTGATCACCAATGTAAGGGACATTCTTCTCACTGATCACCAATGTAAGGGACATTCTTCTCACTGATCACCAATGTAAGGAACATTCTTCCCACTGATCACCAATGTAAGGGACATTCTTCCCACTGATCACCAATGTAAGGGACATTCTTCTCACTGATCACCAATGTGAGGGACATTCTTCCCACTGATCACCAATGTGAGGGACATTCTTCTCACTGATCACCAATGTAAGGGCCATTCTTCTCACTGATCACCAATGTAAGGGACATTCTTCCCCTGACCACCAATGTAAGGAACATTCTTCCCAATTTTGTTTATTAAAAGTCTTGCAAACAAAAAGCATAAAATCACTATAAGATATACATAAATATACACATATTTACATAAATGAAAATAAATATAGCAAATCTGCTCTCAAACAAAAGACTTTACAGCAAAGCAAAAATCAAGTAATCACCAGGAAAGTAAATCTTAATACAAACTCACACCACTACACCAGACAAACCTGCAAGGTCAAGAAACAAACCCGCACCCATTATGCATGCAGCCCTTCTAAGAAACGTCCAACACCATGCATCTACCTATTTCTACCTCAATTACCCGCCGGCGCGTTACCATATCGGTTTCAAAAAGTACCGCAACTCCGCTGCAGGGCTCAGCCGCAAGAGACCAAAAGGAGGGACGGCATCTCCACTCCCTTTTTGCCAGGTGGACATCGGCCAAAGTATGGAGCCAGGTCTCTTGCAAAAATAAAATCTCGGCATCAAACTCGCTGAGCAAAAATAAGGCCATATCACGAGCTCTTGCAGATTTAATGCTGGCGACATTAATGGTCGCCACCTTTATCGGAGGGGGAACTGCCATCAGGATGATTGGGGTAGTCGTTTCTTGACCTTCACCACACTCTCATCACCAGAAACCGCTCTCTTCAAACAACGTGACTCATCCATAGATGAAAAAGAAGAAGACAAAGACATCTTTTCACCTGACAACACATTAAAGGTGTTACCAAGGGGAACCCCTCCTGGATCCGACTCTGAGGAAGAGACGACCGGTTTTCTTGTCTTTCTCTTCATTTTTTTCCTCCTCCTAATCTTCTCCCACCCCTCCTCATCCGAATCCCCATCAATGGAATGTGAAACATGGGGTACGGACACCCTTCCATCAGCCCCACCCCCATCCAGCACCCCCACATTCCCCTGACCACGCTTGCGCTGCCGAGGGGCAGGGACTGGAGGCTGAGTGGGAAGATCCGCTAAACCTGCCCCCCCAGCAGCCTCCGCCAGTCTGGAGGATCTACGAATAGATGGATTAGGGACAGGAGGGACAGATTTAGGGACCACATCTCTAGGGGGAACAGAAACAGATGTCACAGACACAGAAGGGACAGACTCAGGGACCACATCACTAAGGGGAACAGAAACAGATGTCACAGACACAGGAGGGACAGACTCAGGGACCACATCACTAGGGGGAACAGAAACAGATGTCACAGACACAGGAGGGACAACAACAGTTTCAGTGGCCACATCCTCCTTATCCAGCCTCTGCAGCTCAGCCTCCAACCCTGGCAGGTTATGTAATGCCTCCGGGCATTGACTGTAGGGGTGACCAAGTTTTTGGCACAAATTGCACCGAATGTCAGTACAGTCTTTAGCCAAATGGCCAAGCTCCTGGCACAAAGAACATTTCTTGCGGGTGCAGGTGGAGGCAAAATGGCCCTTGTCACCACATTTATTGCACACCTTAGGCTGACCCTGGTAAAAAATGGTCAGCCTGTCCCTCCCCAGAAAGGCTGAACAGGGCAGATGTTGAACAACATTTCCCTGCACCCCCAATTTTAGTGACACTGTCCAGGCCCCTGTCCATATCCCATGCTGATCAAGGACCTTCCGCAGTGGAGCGAGGACTTCACCATAGCGGCGTAACCATACTACCAAATCAGCCTCTGGGATGGATTCGTTACGCACAAGGATCGTCACTGATTTTATTAGAGGCTGCCTGGAAACCACCTTTGGCATCCAACCATTCCACTGCGGAAGGTCCCTGCGCCCCCTAAAACGTTCCCAAAATAAATCCAGACCCTCAGGTTTTACAAAGGATAAATCAAATTCCCAACTCCCAACGGGACAAATCAAAGCAAAAATGTCTGCGACTTTGAACCCCATTTCCAGGATCAACTCGGCCACCCTCCCCCTTACTGGTGGGGTCCCCTCCCCTTCCCACTTCAGCTGGACCACATTTCTCCGCTTATACCCACCAACCATCCCACCACTAAACCCCCCAAATTGTGACCACCAACATTTGCACCATTCCCCCCACCCTCCTTGGTGCGATTCCCCAAAACTGACGCGTAACTCCCAGCAGATAAAACATTTGTTTGTTTTGAACCATCTGACACATTTGCAGCAGATATCGATTGCACAGATTTGGTCTGAACAATCGGCGAGTCTTTCCTCTGCTGAGCAGGGGGAGGAATGTCATTTTTATTTTTCCCAGCAGTATTAACCCCTTCACCACCCACCACATCCATTGTTTTATCATTACTGTCATTTTTAGAACTTGCTGGAATATTCACAGTTCCTGCAGTCTTCCCAGCAGTGTCAGTTCCCACTGCTGTGCTTGTAGAAGCTTCAGCTGGTCGGTTCTCTTCTGTCAGGACAGGGTTGTCATCAGGGGATAGTGCAGGCTGTTCTGACACTGCAACAGGTGAAACCTCCATTGCTTCTTCCACTGCACATGGTGCAATATGCTGATCCCCTCCCCCACCACAGGGAGGCTCAGGTGAGGCAATCTCATTGCTGGTAACAGGCATACCTTGTACAGAGGAACTACAGGTCCCAGCAGAAACTCCAGGCAGCACTTTGCACAAGGCCTTCCCTTTCTGCTCCTTAGTCAGGACACCGTCCACCACAGCAGGTTGGGCAGACATGTTGGAAGGCAGTGAGGTGTGCTGAGATTTCTCCACCTGTAGTGGCTTGGATTCAGGGACTTCTGTAAAAGCAGCCTTGTTTGCTCTCAGGGGTGACTCCATCTCCTGGATACATTTCAGGGTGCCATGCCCACTCTCAACCCCCTGGCTGGTTGCCGTCGGCGATTCCAAGCCCTGACATGGAGGGAGAGGTGCAGAAGCAGATGGACCCGCGTCATCCATTATCTGAGGCTGTTGCTGGTCCCTGGAACTTGCTGTCTGGCTGGCAAATCTCCTCTCATTATCAAACTTTTCTCCACTTTTATCTTTCAGCTTTTCCAATAATAAAGATTGTTCCTTTACCTTTTCCTCCAATTCCTGCAACTCAGGCTTCATGGCCAAACGATTTTTACTCCAGGCCTGGAAATACTTGATTTTGAAGGATTTGTGTTCAGCCTTCAAAATTTTAAGTTTTTCTTCAGCTCTTCCAATCGCCCTAAAACGATCAATGCTCTTCTGACTGAAGACATTCGCATCCACAGCAGGGCCTGGACCTACAGACAGATCCTCCACCTCCTCCTCACTAGGCCCTGTATCATCAGGGGGATCCGTCCCGGGGCCTCCCCCAGGATCAGGCATTATTCCTGGGCCAAGCTAGCAGGCAAGGCCCAGGCTTGAAAAAGGTTGGATCTCTCAGAGAGCTCCTTGGGTGTGTCCTCCTCCTTCTTCCCACTGATCACCAATGTAAGGGACATTCTTCTCACTGATCACCAATGTAAGGGACATTCTTCCCACTGATCACCAATGTAAGGGGCATTCTTCCCACTGATCACCAATGTAAGGGACATTCTTCCCACTGATCACCAATGTAAGGAACATTCTTCCCACTGATCACCAATGTAAGGAACATTCTTCTCACTGATCACCAATGTAAGGGACATTCTTCCCACTGATCACCAATGTAAGGGGCATTCTTCCCACTGATCACCAATGTAAGGGACATTCTTCTCACTGATCACCAATGTAAGGGACATTCTTCTCACTGATCACCAATGTAAGGAACATTCTTCTCACTGATCACCAATGTAAGGAACATTCTTCCCACTGATCACCAATGTAAGGGACATTCTTCCCACTGATCACCAATGTAAGGGACATTCTTCCCACTGATCACCAATGTAAGGAACATTCTTCTCACTGATCACCAATGTAAGGGACATTCTTCCCACTGATCACTAATGTAAGGGACATTCTTCTCACTGATCACCAATGTAAGGGACATTCTTCCCACTGATCACCAATGTAAGGGACATTCTTCTCACTGATCACCAATGTAAGGGACATTCTTCCCACTGAATACCAAAGTAATGGGGATCTTTTCTCACTGACCATCAAAAGGGGAACGTCTCCAATTACCACCAATGTGAAAGAGCACTACATTGACTACCAATAGAAGGGACCACATTCCTACTGATCCCCCATCATGTAAGGTGAAAACTTTCCACTGGTCACAAATGTAGCAAGGTCATTTTTCATCTGACCACCAATGTAAGAGGACACTATAATGACCATCAATGTAAAAGGCACTGGGCCACTGACCACCAATGTAAGGAGGTACTACAGTGACCACCGATTTAAGGGTGGGCGATTCTATACAGACCACCAATTGAAGAGTCAGTACAGCGATTATAAGGTGCACGACGGTGACCACCAATGTAAGAGAGCACCACAGTGACAACTGACATAAAAGGGGCACCATAGTGACCACCAATGTAAGAGGGCACTACCGTGACCATTGACATAAAAGGGGCACCACAGTGACCACCAATATAAGGGGGCACCACAGTAACCATTGACATAAAGGGGCACCACAGTGACCACCAATATAAGGGGGCACCACAGTGACCAACAATATAAGGGGGCACCACAGTGACCACTGACATACAGGGGTACCACAGTAACCACTGACATAAAGGGGCACCACAGTGACCACTGATATAAAGGGGCACCACAGTGACCACTGACATAAAGGGGCACCACAGTAACCACTGACATAAAGGGGCACCACAGTAACCACTGACATAAAGGGGTACCACAGTAACCACTGACATAAAAGGGGCACCATAGTGACCACCAACATAAAAGGGTCACCACAGTGACCACCGATATAAGGGGGCACCACAGTGACCACTGACATAAAGGGGCACCACAGTGACCACTGACATAAAAGGGGCATCACAGTGACCACTGACATAAAGGGGCACCACAGTGAGCACTGACAAAAATAGGGGCACCACAGTGAGCACTGACAAAAATAGGGGCACCACAGTGACCACCGATATAAGGGGGCACCACAGTAACCACTGACATAAAGGGGCACCACAGTGACCACCAATATAAGGGGGCACCACAGTGACCACTGACATAAAGGGGCACCACAGTGACCACTGACATAAAGGGGCACCACAGTGACCACTGACATAAAGGGGCACCACAGTGACCACCAATATAAGGGGGCACCACAGTGACCACTGACATAAAGGGGTACCACAGTGACCACTGACATAAAGGGGCACCACAGTGACCACCAATATAAGGGGGCACCACAGTGACCACTGACATAAAGGGGCACCACAGTAATGACCAATATAAGGGGGCACCACAGTGACCACTGACATAAAGGGGCACCACAGTGACCACCAATATAAGGGGGCACCGCAGTGACCACCAATATAAGGGGGCACCACAGTCACCACTGACATAAAGGGGCACCACAGTAATGACCAATATAAGGGGGCACTACAGCGACCGCCAACATAAAAGGGAACTTCAACATTTTCCTACAGACCCCCCAGAGTTTTAGGACTCTGCATTTCTTTTCTATTCTTCATTTCATTGTCAATAAAAATATATTTTTGCATAGAGAAGGAGGGGGGGGGGGGGGGGTAAAAATTGATCCACCCTGACCGGTATATCCCAGAGACCTCAGTCCTTCAATTATCCATGAAGCACAAATCAATCACATCGCCGATTCCTGGTAAACAGACAGAGCGCGATCACATGAATATTCATCGACCAATCACACGGCTTCCTTCGCACATGAGGTACGATTTACTTCAGTAACCTTTCCCATAAAGGTCGAACTTTCCACTTTTGTATTTTAACTGCAGAAACGTTATATCCATCGGCCTGCAGTGGAAGTATGTAGGAGTCCCCCAGGTGAACGGGAAAGTGGAAACAAGCTTTTAGCACACAATGAAATGGATATTGGCGGCCTGGATACACTCCAGATCAGGCCGCCGCCGCCGCAATGCATACGTTCATTTTCCACATTCCACTTCGGGTGGGGTTTTTTTTTCCGAATACGAACATATGTATCTCCTCTATGCTTAAAGACACCCTGACACCAGCTTATGAAATTGCTGGGACACCGTTGCCACCAGGACAGGAAGTGAGGGGAATCCCTTCAATCGAGCCCCAGAGAGAAGCAAAAAACCCAACAGGGCATCTTTCAGCCTTTTATTTATCCACGGTCCCCCTATGAAAACATGCAGGACCTAGAAGCAGCTTAGGATAAAATGCCCCCCCCCATTTATATCAGCCCCCCCCCCCAGCACATCAGAAGCCCCCTCTTCAACATCAGAGTTCCCAGTCCCCCCCCCCCCATGTAAGAGTCCTCAGTTCCCGCTTTCACATTTGAGTTCTCAATCCTGCAGCCTTTAACACGAGAGTCCTCAGTTGCCCCCCCCCATTTTTCACAGACAAAGGTCAGACAAATCTTTTGCGGGTGTCTCTGCAGTTCCGCAAGCCAGCTGTCTGCCTCCATGATCTCCCCCACCTTCCCTGTATTGTGTCTTCTAAGCTAGAAGACGGCAAGTCTGACCTTCAGGTCAGACTTGCTGTCTTCTAGCTTAGAAGACACAATGTTCCATCATTTATTTTCTCAGTCACCCTGTGCCCCTAATAGACACAGGGTGTCTTAGACATAGGAGGTGCATGGGGAGCAGAAACAAGGGCTTCCCAACCACTCCAAGGGATTCTGGGTTCCATGGGCCCCCCCCGCCCAAAGTGACTCCCATCACACCCACCATGTCAGAGTACTCAGTCCCCCCCCCCCCCTGCACCCCAGAGTTGTCGATTCCGCCCGCCACCTTTAGCATTACAGCCCTCAATTTCCATTCCCCCCACATCAAAGTCCTCAATCCCGCCGCCTTTAACATCAGAGTCCCATGTTCCTCATCCCCCTTTCACATCAGAGTTCCTCATCACGCTTCTTTCACATTGGAATCCTCAGCCCCCCCTACTCCCTTCCCATTAGCATCCTCAGTCCCCCCCCCCACCCCAACCCCCCTTTCACATCAGAGTCGTCAATTCCACCACCCTTAACAGAGTCCTCCATTCCTTTTTCACATCAGGGGCCTCAGTTCCCCCTTTCACCTCAGAGTCCCAAGTTTCTCATCACCCTTTGACATCAGAGTCCTCAGTTCCCAATCCCCCTTCTTTTACATCACAGTCCTCAGTTTTCCTGTTGCCCTTCATATCGGAGTCCTCAGTCCCCCTCACCCCACTTTCACATCAGTCTCCTCAGTTCCCCACACATCAGAGTCCTCAGTTCCCCCCATTCACATCAGAGACCTTAATTTCACCACCTTTAACATCAGAGAGCCCTCAGTTCCTTATTGCTCTTTCACATCAGGGGCCTCAGTTCCCTCCTTTCACATTAGAGTCCTTAATCCTGTCACCTTTTACATTAGAGTCCTTAGTCCCCTCCCCCCTCCTTTCACGTCAGAGTCCTCAGTTTCCCCTCTGCCCTTCACATCAGGGTCCTCGGTTTCCCCTCTGCCCTTCACATCAGGGTCCTCGGTTTCCCCTCTGCCCTTCACATCAGGGTCCTCGGTTTCCCCTCTGCCCTTCACATCAGGGTCCTCGGTTTCCCCTCTGCCCTTCACATCAGGGTCCTCAGTTCTCCCCTCTGCCCTTCACATCAGAGTCCTTGGTTTCCCCTCTGCCCTTCACATCAGAGTCCTTGGTTTCCCCTCTGCCCTTCACATCATAGTCCTCGGTTTCCCCTCTGCCCTTCACATCAGGGTCCTCGGTTTCCCCTCTGTCCTTCACATCAGAGTCCTCGGTTTCCCCTCTGCCCTTCACATCAGAGTCCTCAGTTTCCCCTCTGCCCTCCACATCAGGGTCCTCAGTTCTCCCCTCTGCCCTTCACATCAGAGTCCTCGGTTTCCCCTCTGCCCTTCACATCAGAGTCCTTGGTTTCCCCTCTGCCCTTCACATCAGGGTCCTCAGTTCTCCCCTCTGCCCTTCACATCAGGGTCCTCGGTTTCCCCTCTGCCCTTCACATCAGAGTCCTCGGTTTCCCCTTTGCCCTTCACATCAGGGTCCTCAGTTCTCCCCTCTGCCCTTCACATCAGGGTCCTCGGTTTCCCCTCTGCCCTTTACATCAGGGTCCTCATTTTCCCCTCTGCCCTTCACATCAGATTCCTCGGTTTCCCCTCTGCCCTTCACATCAGGGTCCTCGGTTTCCCCTCTGCCCTTCACATCAGGGTCCTCAGTTCTTCCCTCTGCCCTTCACATCAGGGTCCTCGGTTTCCCCTCTGCCCTTCACATCAGAGTCCTCGGTTTCCCCTCTGCCCTTCACATCAGAGTCCTCGGTTTCCCCTCTGCCCTTCACATCAGAGTCCTCGGTTTCCCCTCTGCCCTTCACATCAGGGTCCTCAGTTTCCCCTCTGCCCTTCACATCAGGGTCCTCAGTTTCCCCTCTGCCCTCCACATCAGAGTCCTCGGTTTCCCCTCTGCCCTTCACATCAGAGTTCTCGGTTTCCCCTCTGCCCTTCACATCAGAGTCCTCGGTTTCCCCTCTGCCCTCCACATCAGGGTCCTCAGTTCTCCCCTCTGCCCTTCACATCAGAGTCCTCGGGTTCCCCTCTGCCCTCCACATGAGGGTCCTCAGTTCTCCACTCTGCCCTTCACATCAGAGTCCTCGGTTTCCACTCTGCCCTTCACATCAGGGTCCTCAGTTCTCCCCTCTGCCCTTCACATCAGAGTCCTCGGTTTCCCCTCTGCCCTCCACATCAGGGTCCTCAGTTCTCCCCTCTGCCCTTCACATCAGAGTCCTCGTTTCCCCTCTGCCCTTCACATCAGAGTCCTCGGTTTCCCCTCTGCCCTTCACATCAGAGTCCTCGGTTTCCACTCTGCCCTTCACATCAGGGTCCTCAGTTCTCCCCCACCCTTCTCATAAAAGACATCAGTTCCACACCTGTCCTTCACATCAGAGTCCTTCCTTTCAATCTACACCACAGTATGGCTATGGTAGCATGGCAGTAGACAAGAGGCAAAGCAAGTCTGTATGGAAGTAGACATCAATCTCCTTCTGAATGCTGGGGCTTCCCTGACCGCCACCCGTCCTGGGATTAGCATCATGTATTTCCATGGTGCTGGCGGCCTGCCCACCTTCACCATAGAAATGCATGACTCCATGTGAAAATACTGGACGCAGCATAGGAACGCCGATGAACCAAAACAGCTCCCCGCTTGAGAAACACTCCCCTATCCGCAATTTAAAGAAAACGTTTTGGCTGGAGGTACACTGAACACTTTCAAGTCTGCTCCTTTTAGTAATAGAGCACTTAACCTACAAGCAAATATTTGCAATTTTTTTATTAATTTGCACCGTATTTGTTTTATATCTACTGAAGAACAAACATTGGACGCTGTACAAATTGCTTATTCTGCCTTGCCCAAAGTCAACACTCCAATGTTTAAAGTCAACATCGTTATAAAAGGAGCTCGTCAACATGACATCATCTCTTCCTAGTCGTAGAAGTAAAATTAACAGCGTGAGCAACTCCAAAGGAATAATCTACCACCTACACTTCATGCAGACGATAGTGTAAGTCAACAAATAACTTCCATCAACACAAGTACACACAAAGCCACAGGCCAAGTTCTTTCATGTATGACACACGGCGGCAAGGTTAATTGGAACAAAGTAAGGTAATTACCGAGGAAATGTTATTCTAAATAAAGGATAGGCAGCCATGGGTCTTCCAGTGCTCTTCACCAGCACATCGGTTCTCTCTACAGTGGAACCTCGGATTGCGAGTAACGCGGTTAACGAGCATTCGCAATACGAGCGCTGTATTTAAAAAAATCGCGAGTGTTGTCTCGCAAAACGAGCAGGTTTAGGCCAAAGCGGTGTGCAGGACCACGTTTGGCTTGAGGTGGGGGGGGGCGCCGAATGGCACCATTGCTCGGAAAGATTTGAAAATACTCCGTTCCCGAGCCTTTCCAAGGTCAGTCGACCTGTCCCCCGGGCCTTTCCGAGGCTCTCCGCCCCGCCCCCCCCCCCCCAACCTTTGGCCGCATGAAGTCAATGTGGAACAAATTTTTTCAATTCCATGGACTTCAATGGGGAAACTCACTTTGATATGCGAGTACTTTGGATTACGAACATTCTCCTGGAACGGATTATGCTTGTAATCCAAGGTTCCGCTATACTTAGCGCTGGGGCTACAAAACTCATCAGCTCGACGACCTGCTCATAAAGTATCAGATTGTTCTTAAACCATACAGGTTTAGGAGATATTAATTTTACCCACAGGTAAGCCTTATTGCTTGCTGCCATGATTGTATGCACTGGTCCACCAGCAGGGATTCAGGAGAATGTACCGTATTTATCGCGGTATAACGTGCTCCCGCGTATACAGCGCACCCCTAAAGTTGCCCCGAATCCTGTGGAAAAAAAGCTTTTTTTGTACTTACAGTTTTGGTGTCTTGGGCGGCGGCCTCGTCGGGTCCGGCGTCCGTCTGCGGCTTCGGGTGTCCTCTTCGTCGGGTCCGGCGTCCGTCTGCGGCTTCGGGTGTCCTCTTCGTCGGGTCCGGCGTCCGTCTGCGGCTTCGGGTGTCCTCTTCGTCGGGTACGGCGTCCTCCCCGCTCGTTTCCCGCGCCGAGTTTGAATACTGCACCGACATATACCGAGCGCAGTACACTCGTGAAGCTTCGGGCAGGCTCGGCAACTGTCGCGCTGACGTCCTGTATGTACAGGACATCAGCGCGAGAGGCGCCGAGACTGCCCGAAGATACACGAGTGTACTGCGCTCGGTATATGCCGGCGCAGTATTCAAACTCGTGGCGGGAAAGCGGGTATCAGCGTATATCGCGCACCCACGATTTTGCCCTGATTTTCAGGGCAAAATAGTGCGCGGTATACGCCGATAAATACGGTAATTAATGGCTCTCCAACAGAGATTGAGGTGGGTGTACTCACTGGTTCACCAACAGAATTTGAGGTGGGTGTACACATTGGATTTTCAACAAAGGTTGGGGAGGGTGCAACCACTCACTCTTCAGGGTTTGAATTGGGTGTACTCACTGGATTTCCAACAAAGGTTGAGATGTTTGCACTCACTGGCTGTCCAACATAGTTTGAGGTGGGTGCCCTCATCTGCTCTGCAACGGAGTTTGAGATGATTGTACTCACTGACTCTTCAACAGAGATTGAAGGGGGTGAACTCACTGGCTTCCCAACATTTTGGTGGTTGTGCCCACTTTCTCCCTATCCTAGTTTGAGGTGGTTGTACTCACTGGCTCTCCCACGGAGTTTGAGGTGGGTATACTCATGGGATTTTCAACAAAGGTTGAGTTGGGTGAACCCATTGGCTCTCCAGAGTTTGATTTGGGTGTGTACGTGTTCTGCCGACGTAAATCTACAGGAGCCGGTCGGGAACCGGTTAAGGTGGTAATTAAACTTACGGTGCCCTACCTGCATTAAATTAGCCCCAGAACCTGTGTAATTAATATGTGTTAGGTTTTAAGGCTGGGTTCACACTACTACACTACTTTCATCCTACTTTGCTCTGTGTTCAATGTTTCCCTATGAGAGCGCCTTGTAGCGTCCTACACAAGTCGGTCCGAATTTGAAAATGCTCCCTGTACTACTTTTGGTCCTACATTGATCCTACTTCAGGCCCATTGAATATCATTGAAGTCGGACCAAAGTAGTATCCTGTTCATGAAAGTAGGATGGATGTAGGACCAATGTAGGATAAATGTAGGACCAATGTAGCAGAGCAAAGTAGGATGAAAGTAGTGTAGTAGTGTGAACCCAGCCTAAAGGGATGAGGTGGCAACCCTGGTGTACTCACTGAATCGCCAACAGAGTTTGAAATTGGTTAACTCATTGGCTCTTCAACAGAGGTTGAGGTGGATGGACTCACTGGCTCTCCAAAGAAGTTTGAGGTGGGTTTATTCAATGGCTATTCATCAGTGTTTGAGGCAGTTGTACTCACTAAATCCCAACAGAGTTTGAGGCGGTTGTTCTCACTAAATCCCAACAGAGTTTGAGGAGGTTGTACTCACTAAATCCCAACAGAGTTTGAGGCGGTTGTACTCACTAAATCCCAACAGAGTTTGAGGCGGTTGTACTCACTAAATCCCAACAGAGTTTGAGGCGGTTGTACTCACTAAATCCCAACAGAGTTTGAGGCGGTTGTACTCACTAAATCCCAACAGAGTTTGAGGCGGTTGTACTCACTAAATCCCAACAGAGTTTGAGGCGGTTGTACTCACTAAATCCCAACAGAGTTTGAGGCGGTTGTACTCACTAAATCCCAACAGAGTTTGAGGCGGTTGTACTCACTAAATCCCAACAGAGTTTGAGGCGGTTGTACTCACTAAATCCCAGAGTTTGAGGCGGTTGTACTCACTAAATCCCAACAGAGTTTGAGGCGGTTGTACTCACTAAATCCCAACAGAGTTTGAGGCGGTTGTACTCACTAAATCCCAGAGTTTGAGGCGGTTGTACTCACTAAATCCCAGAGTTTGAGGCGGTTGTACTCACTAAATCCCAACAGAGTTTGAGGCGGTTGTACTCACTAAATCCCAACAGAGTTTGAGGTGGGTTTATTCAATGGCTATTCATCAGAGTTTGAGCTGGTTGTGCTCACTGACTCTCCAACAGGTTGAGGCGGGGGAGTACAGGAAGTCAGTACAGTCAGCACTGGGAAGTGGGCACATACATATATCCTTTCTAGAAGGGGACAGGTCGAAGGTCACAAACACACATCCCAAAGCATGCTGGAAAACAAGGCCACACAGCTGACCATCCAACCTTTGTCTAACACTTTCCCACTGCCGACCACCTCACCTTCAAGACTAGGGACTGGACTGGAGCTCTACAGAGACCTTAAAAGATTAATTGACACCAACTGACCTTCCAACATTTATCAATCACCTACTGACCCCACCCCCCTGACATTTGCTGACCACCAGCAGTTTTAATCGACACCTTGGATAATCTCATTGACCCTGGAAGGTCAATATTGACCTCTATGGGAAACGCTGGTTGAAGGTAATGCAACAGGCTTCATAAGCCACAGTCAGATGTTACACGCGTCAGTCAGAATGATGGAAATAAAGGTACTTTAAAAAAAACGTTATAAAAAAAATAAAAGTCCAACACTACCGCTCGCGACCCGGTCCTAAGCTCCGTGACCGCGGGAACCCGCAGACCTGATCGCCGCCGGTGTCCCGCGATCGGTCACCGGAGCTGAAGAACGGGGAGAGGTGAGTGTAAACACAGCTTCCCCGTTCTTCTCTGTGGCAGTGTCAGTGATCGCGTGTTTCCTGATATAGGGAAAGACGATCAATGATGTCACACGTCCAGCCCCGCCCCCTATAGTTAGAAACACATATGAGGTCACACTTAACCCCTACAGCGCCCTCTAGTGGTTAACTCCCAAACTGCAATTGTAATTTTCACAGTAAACAATGCATTTTTTAGCACTTTTTGCTGTGAGGCCTAGTGCACGCGAGAGGATTTATCCGTGGAAACGGTCCTCCGGACCCTTTCCGCGGATAAATCCTCTGGCGGATTTTGATCTCATCTTTGTACTAACCATGAGATCAAAATCCCCGCGGAATTCCGTCCGCGGTGACACGGCGCGGCCGCGATGATGACGCGGCGATGTACGCGACGCTGTGATATAAGGACTTTCACGCATGCGTCGAATCATTACGACCCATGCGGGGGATGGATTCGGACGGATTGATCCGGTGAGTCTGTACAGACCAGCGGATCAATCCGTTGGAATGGATTCCAGCGGATAGATTTCTTAGCATGTTAAGAAATTTTGATCCGCTGGAAATCCATCCCCGGGGGAAAAAATCAGCGGAAAAATATCCGCTGGATTGTACACACCAGGGGATCTATCCGCTGAAACCGGTCCGCGGATCAATTTCAGCGGATCGATCCTCTCGTGTGTACGGGGCCTGAAAATGACAATGGTCCCGAAAATGTGTAAACATTTTTTCGAAGAGTGCGCCATAATGTCGCAGTCACGAAAAAAATCACTGATCGCCGCCATTAGTAGTAAAAAAAAAAAATTATTAATAAAAATGCAATAAAATTATACACTATTTTATAAACGCTATAAATTTTGCGCAAACCAATCGATAAACGCTTATTGCGATTTTTTTTTACCAAAAGTATGTAGAAGAATACGTATCGGCCTAAACTGAGGAAAAAAATATGTTTTTTTATATCTTTTTGGGGGGATATTTATTATAGCAAAAAGTAAAAAATATTGCATTTTTTACAAAATTGTCGCTCTATTTTTGTTTATAGCGCAAAAAATAAAAACCGCAGAGGTGATCAAATACCACCAAAATAAAGCTCTATTTGTGGGGAAAAAGGACGCCAATTTTATTTGGGAGCCGCGTCGCACGACCGCGCAATTGTCAGTTAAAGCGAAGCGCAGTTCCGAATCGCAAAAAAGGGGCAAGGTCCTTAACCCGCATAATGGTCCGGGTCTTAAGTGGTTAAAAGCAACATGGAAGGATGGGGTAAGTGAAGGAGGACTGCACTAAGGTAAAGGAAGCTATTGAGGGAACATTTAGGCCTACAAGTTATTGATGTTCCCCCAAAATGTGAAAATTATTTTATGGGTTCTTCTGAGGTAAAGAGCTTGAGAAAGCAGTTAGGCCCCGTACACACACAACCGGTTTTCTCGGCAGAATCCAGCAAGAAACTCTATGGGAGACGTATTCTGCCGAGAAAACCGGTCGTGTGTACAGTTTTCGCCGAGAAACCCGTCGGGAAACTCGTCGAGCCAAATAGAGAGCATGTTCTCTATTTCCTCGTTAGGCAATGGGAACATTTGGCTCGACGAGTTTTCTGACAGCCGAACAAGGAACTCGACGAGAAAAACGATGTGTTTTGCTCGTCGAGTTTCTCGGTCGTGTGTACGGGGCCTTACAGAGTACTGAAGCAAAACGCAGCCAGGCGACGATCATTTTCAGAAGAAGACCACGGAGAGAGCGTCCCCATCTAACTTCCATTGCAGGTGAATTTGAACTGAAATCCGGGTTCCAAGGTCTTCACGTCTCCCTCTCTGAGCTGAACTTCCATCCAAAGTGCTGAGGAATCCGAGTCCTCGCAGGTCGCCGCGGCCTGAGCTTCGCTTTCAGACATTCAAGGGGTTTTGTTGCGCTCTTTTTCTCACCCATCATAAGGCGTCCTTTGTGTCTCGCTTTGTGGCCCCCGTCCAGCTTCACAAGCCGGGCTTCACAAAGATGAGAAACAAAAAAAAACACCATCCGATCAGATTTGCTGCTTCAGCTTTTCTGCAGCGCACAGAAGTCTCGGGACGCCGGGAACATGAATGGAGTTCAGAAGGTCGGATCACAGTCATTAAAAAAACTTCACCTTCCGAAAATCCACGGCGGCCAGGAAACCGACTCCCTACTTCGCCCCGATTAAAAGTCTATAAATCTGTAAAAAAAAAAAAGCTTGGACGGTGATGTGCCCCGTTGAACTCCCGATGGCGGCCGCCAAGGTTGTGAACGGTACGCGCATTCTTCAGATTTCGGCAGTTTGCATACAATATATATACCGTATATACTCGAGTATAAGCCGAGGCACCTAATTTTACCACAAAAAAATGGGAAAACGTATTGACTCGAGTATAAGCCTAGGGTGTCCATCTGCATGTCTCACCGCGCCCATGCCTCGCCGTGCCCAAGCCTCGCCGTGCCCAAGCCTCGCCGTGCCCAAGCCTCGCCGTGCCCAAGCCTCGCCGTGCCCAAGCCTCGCCGTGCCCAAGCCACACCGTGCCCATTAGGGTGACCACATTTTCAAACTACCATTCAGGGACACCCTCCCTTTCCACAAATCAGCTTGTGCTGTAATGAATCACAGCACAGTGATTGGACACAAGAGGCGGGATTTATGATTTCTCCAATCACAAGAAGGGGGCGGGGATTGTGCTCCTCCAGACATTCCTGGCCAGGGCAAGGACTGTCAGTGAGTAAAGCGGTGATGTGGCGGCCTTTTTTGGGGGCATCAGATTGGGCCGGGGGGTGGCTGTGTCAGTTTCATTCCGGGACACTGTATTGTCTTGGAATGAAAGTGCCCGGGACAGACCCGCAAAATGTGGGACTGTCCCTGGCAATCTGGGACACGTGGTCACCCTAGTGCCCATGCCTCACCGTGCCCATGCCTCACTGTGCCCATGCCTCACCATGTCCATGCCTCACTGTGCCCATGCCTCACTGTGCCCATGCCTCACCGTGCCCATGTCTCACTATGCCCATGACTAGACTGACGTTTAACATGGGAGTCTATAGAAGGGGTGCCCGGATTTGAAAAATCGGTGCTCCCCAGCCATAGGTCCCCCAGACAACAAACTTCGTACACTTGTAGAGGAGAAATGGGGCTACATGTGTGCCAAATTCTGGGTCCAGGAGACCTACCACCGGCCCATACCGGGTCCCCAAAGTCACAGGAGAAATTACTGTTTAACATGGGAGTCTATGGAAGGGGTGCCCGGGTTTCAAAAATCGGTGCTCCCCGGCCATAGGTCCCCCAGACCACAAACAATGCACACTTGTAGAGGAGAAAGGGGGCTACATGTATGCCAAGTTCCGGGTCCAGGGGACCTACCACGGGCCGGTACCGGGTCCCCAAAATCACAGGAGAAATGACTGTTTAACATAGGAGTCTATGGAAGGGGTGCCCGGGTTTGAAAAATCGGTGCTCCCCAGCCATAGGTCCCCCAGACAACAAACGTTGCACACTCGTAGAGGAGAAATGGGGCTACAGGTGTGCCAAGTTCCGGGTCCTGGGGACCTACCACCGGCCGGTACCGGGTCCCCAAAATCACAGGAGAAATTACTGTTTAACATGGGAGTCTATGGAAGGGGTGCCCGGGTTTGAAAAATCGGTGCCCCCCGGCCGTACACACTTGTAGAGGGAGAGTGGGGCTACATGTGTGCCATGTTTGGGGTTCATGAGACCTACGGGCGGCTGGTACCGGGTCCCCAAAGTCCGGGAGATCAGGCGCAAAAAGGTGACTCGAGTATAAGCCGATGGGGGGGCATGTGCTGAATAACTTGGCTTCTACTCGAGTATATACGGTAATTATTTATTGGCTTTGTTCTAGGAAAAAAGTTCTCGTTGGGTAGCGAGGGGTTGGCTGCTTCTGTCCTGCGGCAACCAGTGGGGGGGGGGTCGGCCCACATTACTACAGCACCAGGAACATGTTTGCAATCATTGCTACGGGGAAAGAATGCGGGGGCGACCACGACGGTTCAGCAGCGTTATCCGTCGCTGAATCCCGGGTCGCTGGAGCGACATCTCGCCGCCTGAGATACAGAGGAAGCAATTCTATAGGGAGAAAACGGGCAGCTTCTTAGTGGTGCTACAGCTGGCGGTTTTGACAGTTCATCTTCTTGAAGCACTTTTGGCCCGTACTGGTACATCGCTGCCCGCTGCCCCCACCCCCGCCGAGTCTGCCAGCAAGTCCCGGCCAATGATTCATGGCTGGGACCTGCTCATCGGCTGTGTCCAATCACAGCCCGGAGCTCTGTGTTGCTAATCAACACAGGGCTCTCTACAGAGGGAACGATCTCTCTTGTTTCTTATCCCTGCAAAGCCGGGTTAAGAAACAAAGAGACCAGTTGGCAAATGCAGCACATATTACACACCGATTGCCGTACTGGTACATCGCTGCCTGCTTTCGGGGTTTAGGGCACGTGCTCTAATTGACAATCAACACAGGGCTCTCTACAGAGGGAACGATCTCTCTATTTCTTATCACTGCAAAGCAGGGATAAAGAAATAAAAGAGATATGTATGTTGGGAAGGGGGAGTAGGGCAAGTCACTGCTGGAAGGGGGAGCAGGGGAGCTGAGGTGCTCAGTCACTTCTTGAATGGGGGAGCAGGGGCGTTCAGCTGCTAAAGTCACTTCTGAGAGGAGGGAAGAGCAGGGGAGCTGAGCTGCTAGGTCACTGCTGGGAGGGGGGAGTAGGGTAGCTGAGCTACTGGGTCACTGTTGGGAAAGGGAAGCAGGGGAGCTGAGCTACTGGGTCACTGCTGGGAGGGGGGAGTAGGGAAGCCGAGTGGCTAAGTCACTGCTGGGAGGGGGGAGTAGGGTAGCTGAGCTACTGGGTTACTGCTGGGAAGGGGAAGCAGGGGAGCTGAGCTACTGGGTCACTGCTGGGAAGGGGAAGCAGGGGAGCTGAGCTGCTGGGTCACTGCTAGGAAGGGGAAGCAGGGGAGCTGAGCTGCTGGGTCACTGCTAGGAAGGGGAAGCAGGGGAGCTGAGCTGCTAAGTCACTACTGGGAAGGGAGAGTAGGGAGCTGAGCTGCTGGGTCACTGCTAGGAAGGGGAAGCAGGGGAGCTGAGCTGCTAAGTCACTACTGGGAAGGGAGAGTAGGGTAGCTGAGCTACTGGGTCACTGATAGGAAGGGGAAGCAGGGGAGATGAGCTGCTGGGTCACTGCTAGGAAGGGGAAGCAGGGGAGCTGAGCTGCTGGGTCACTGCTAGGAAGGGGAAGCAGGGGAGCTGAGCTGCTGGGTTACTGCTATGAAGGGGAAGCAGGGGAGCTGAGCTGCTGGGTCACTGCTAGGAAGGGGAAGCAGGGGAGCTGAGCTACTGGGTCACTGATAGGAAGGGGAAGCAGGGGAGCTGAGCTACTGGGTCACTGCTAGGAAGGGGAAGCAGGGGAGCTGAGCTGCTAAGTCACTACTGGGAAGGGAGAGTAGGGTAGCTGAGCTACTGGGTCACTGCTGGGAAGGGGAAGCAGGGGAGCTGAGCTGCTAAGTCACTACTGGGAAGGGGGAGCTGAGCTGCTTAGAGAATAAATTAAACAACTTCAGGCAGTCTGTTGTGAAATTTGAAGATTAATTGCTCCACAACGCCTATAGCTTCAGAGGTTAATACGTTTTAAAGTCCTAAATAAAATATATACTGCGTTGAGGTTTTAAGTACATTTTCAAGCTACATGTGTCGATTAGTTATTGCTGGGAAGGAGGAGCAGGGGAGCGGTGCTGCTTAGTCACTATTGGGAAGGGGGAGCTGAGCTGCCAAGTCACTACTAGGAAGGGGGAGCTGAGCTGCCAAGTCACTACTGGGAAGCGGGAGTAGGGTAGCTGAGCTGCTTAGTATTTACTGGGAAGGGGGAGTAGAGTAGCTGAGCTACTAGGTCACTGCTGGGAGGGGGGGAGAAGGTGAGCTGAGCTGCTAAATCACAGCTGGGAGGGGGGGAGCAGGTGAGCTGAGCTGCTAAATCACAGCTGGGAGGGGGGGAGCAGGTGATCTGAGCTACCAAGTCACTGTGAGTAGGAGGGAGTAGGGTAGCTGAGCTGCTAAGTCACTGTTGCAAAGGGGGAACAGATGAGCTGAGCTGCTCAGTCACTGCTAAGAAGGGGGAGCTGAGCTGCTAAGTCACTGCTGAGAGGGGGGAGTAGGGTAGCTGAGCTGCTATATCACTGCTGGGATGGGGGGGGGGCGAACAGGAGGAGCTCAGCTGTTTAGAGAATAACTTAAACAACGTCAGGCAGTCTGTTGTGAAATTTGAAGATGAATTGCTCCACAGCGCCTATAGCTTCAGAGGTTAATAAAAGCTTGTTTTAAAGCCCTAAATAAAATGGCCGACCTTCCGTGTTCAGAAAGCAGCAGGGCCGCTGCCCCACTCAGAACAAAGAAGAAAATGGAGATCACTGTAGTAGTGGCGTAGTAGCAGCGTAGTAACTGTGTACTAGTGGTGTAGTAGTAGTAGTATAGTAGTGATGTAGTAGTGGTATAGTAACCAATGACGGCACAATGGGAGCAACACAGGAAGTGAAATGCATTGCTGCGGAGGGGAGGGGGGGGGGATTTCTGTGAAGAAGAGAGAAGAGCCGACCTGCCCGGCTCCAATTTCCCGTAAACCTGTCCTGTTCACACGCTTGCTTCCTCCCCTGTGATCTCATTCTATTCATACATACATACATACATATGTCCTGACACACAGGATGTCTCGGGATTCAGAGACACACAGAGGGTGTCCCCGGGCCCCGGGGCCGGCTATAGAGAGAGAGCGAGCGCACATCTTCACACCCCCCCGGTGACGTGAGGGATAAAGGCCCAGCTGTCACACATAGATAGAGGGGCTCAGGACTCCCTATTAATAGGTCCCCACGTCTGCGCTGAGAGAACGCGGTATTTTTGGGATGCGCTTGTCAAGAACAAAGTACATGAAAATCCCGACAGCTGCCAACCCCTGTCCGGGCGGCTTTGTTCTTCCTGGAATCTCCATCGAAGGGTCACCGCCGACTTTTCCACATCATCCGCAAGGTGCCCTGGGTGTCTGAGATATATATATATATATATATGTGTGTGATAGGGCTACATAACACCTCCTTCAACACTCTATAAAAGGAGGAGGTGTTTTGTAGTCCACAGAGATGACAGAGGGCAATGCTAACTGGTAACAATCCTGCTTCCCATTTGTGTATACAGGCATACATACACCTTTTTATATTATTATTATTTTATTTTTTCCTATGCACGTTTATTTTATTGCAGAAGACTATTATAGCATGACTATTCTGCAACAAATAGCCTGCCTGCTCCACTCCAATCAGCATCCTCCACCCCTCTCTGCTGATCCCTCCACTGGCCTCCAATCAGCATCCTCCACCCCACTCTGCTGATCTCTCCACTGGCCTCCAACCAGCATCCTCCACCCCTCTCTGCTGATCCCTCCACTGGCCTCCAATCAGCATCCTCCACCCCTCTCTGCTGATCTCTCCACTGGCCTCCAATCAGCATCCTCCACCCCTCTCTGCTGATCCCTCCACTGGCCTCCAATCAGCATCCTCCACCCCTCTCTGCTGATCTCTCCACTGGCCTCCAACCAGCATCCTCCACCCCTCTCTGCTGATCCCTCCACTGGCCTCCAATCAGCATCCTCCACCCCTCTCTGCTGATCTCTCCACTGGCCTCCAATCAGCATCCTCCACCCCTCTCTGCTGATCCCTCCACTGCCCTCCAATCAGTGGCCTCCACCCCTCTCTGCTGATCCCTCCACTGGCCTCCAATCAGCATCCTCCACCCCTCTCTGCTGATCCCTCCACTGGCCTCCAATCAGCATCCTCCACCCCTCTCTGCTGATCCCTCTACTGGCCTCCAATCAGCATCCTCCGCCCCTCTCTGCTGATCCCTCCACTGCCCTCCAATCAGTGGCCTCCACCCCTCTCTGCTGATCTCTCCACTGGCCTCCAATCAGCATCCTCCACCCCTCTCTGCTGATCCCTCCACTGGCCTCCAATCAGCATCCTCCGCCCCTCTCTGCTGATCCCTCCACTGGCCTCCAATCAGCATATCCCCACCCCTCTCTGCTGATCCCTCCACTGGCCTCCAATCAGCATCCTCCGCCCCTCTCTGCTGATCCCTCCACTGGCCTCCAATCAGCATATCCCCACCCCTCTCTGCTGATCCCTCCACTGGCCTCCAATCAGCATCCTCCACCCCTCTCTGCCGATCCCTCCACTGGCCTCCAATCAGCATCCTCCACACCTCTCTGCTGATCTCTCCACTGGCCTCCAATCAGCATCCTCTACCCCTCTCTGCTGATCCCTCCACTGGCCTCCAATCAGCATCCTCCACCCCTCTCTGCTGATCCCTCCACTGGCCTCCAATCAGCATCCTCCACCCCTCTCTGCTGATCCCTCCACTGGCCTCTAATCAGCATCCTCCACCCCACTCTGCTGATCCCTCCACTGGCCTCCAATCAGCATCCTCAGCCTCGCTCTGACGATCCCTCCACTGGCCTCCAATCAGCATCCCCCACCCCTCTCTGCTGATCCCTCCACTGGCCTCCAATCAGCATCCTCCACCCCTCTCTGCCAATCTCTCCACTGGCCTCCAATCAGCATCCTCCACCCCTCTCTGCTGATCCCTCCACTGGCTTCCCGCTTAGCATACAATCAAATTAATTACATTTATTGGGCAACAAGCAGGTCCCTCTGATTCCTCCTGTATTGAATTGTAACTCTACTGTCTGCCCTCCATGTTGTAAAGTGTTGTGCAAACTGCTGGCACTATATAAATCCTGTATTATTATTATAATAATCCCAAATAATAATAATATTATCATCCTGAAAAAATAATAATCCTGATATAATAATATAAATCCTGTAAAATAATATTAATAATAACCCCAAATAATAATGATAAGAATATAAATTCTGTATATTAATAATACTAATATTAATGCTATATAATAATAATAATAATAATAATAATAATAATAATAATAATAATAATACGAATAAAAATCCTGTATAATAATAATAATAATAATAATAATAATAATAATAAAAATAATCCCAAATAATAATATCATCCTGAAAAAATAATAATCCTCATATAATAATATAAATCCTTTAAAATAATATTAATAACCCCAAATAATAATAAAATTATCATCCTGAAAAATAATAATCCTGATATAATAATATAAATCCTGTAAACTAATATTAATAATAACCCCAAATAATAATAAAATTATCATCCTGAAAAAATAATAATCCTGATATAATAATATAAATCCTGTAAAATAATATTAATAATAACCCCAAATAATAATGATAATAATATAAATTCTGTATATTAATAATACTAATATTAATGCTGTATAATAATAATAATAATAATAATAATAATAATACTAATATAAATCCTGAATAATAAAAATAATCCCAAATAATATTATTATTATTATCCTGAAAAAATAATAATCCTGATATAATAATATAAATCCTGTAAAATAATAATAATAACCCCAAATAATAATAAAATTATAATCATCCTGAAAAAAAAAATCCTGATATAATAATATAAATCATGTAAAATAATATTAATAATAACCCCAAATAATAATAATATTATCATCCTGAAAAAATAATAATAATGCCGATATAATAATATAAATCCTGTAAAATAATATTAATAATAACCCCAAATAATAATGATAATAATATAAATTCTGTATATTAATAATACTAATATTATTGCTGTATAATAATAATAATAATACGAATATAAATCCTGAATAATAATAATAATATAAATCCTGTATATATATATAAAATAACAGCAGGAGAAATGTCAGATAATATTGTGTATATACATAATAGCCAAAAGCTCTATTGCATATAATGTGCTTGAAAATGTAACAAAAAGTGTAAAAAAAAAAAAGATATATTTATATTTTATGTGCGTTTGATTAATAAGCACAGCGTCACCTTCAGATCCAATTCATGAGCTGACCATTTATTTTTTCCAATAGTTTTCAGTAACGGGTCAGAGAGGCCATAGCCGCCGGTTATTTCCCGGGAGGCTGCAACCTGTCGCCTGGTATCACGCAGCGAGAAGCGCGCGGCGCAGGCCAGCTCCGAGTCAATCACGGCCATATAAAAGCTGGATCTTTATTCAGGTGCCACATGAGATGTGAAAACCACCTGTTCTCACTAGGACTGCCAGGGCTGCAAGTTCACAACCCGACGACGGTAAAGACTCCACTGCCAAATGTCACCGCCGGATCGGATTGCCTGAAGATTTCGTAAAAAAATCTCAGGCTTATTTACTAAGGAAGTGCAAAGAGAGACCACCGTCTGCCTAGTACAGTAACCTACAGGAACCAATCAGGAACTGTATTTTAATGGATATGTGGCAGTCCGCTGCTCTCCCGGACTGAAACGGCTTCCTCTGATTCCACAGCACACTGCGAGCTTCTCATCATGTGCATTCAAAGCTGCAGAAACTCAGATAAACCACGCACCACAGTGCTACAATACAGCACACTATGGGCACAGCAAGACTTGGAGGGGGGTATTGGGGGGATATAATGCTGGCACCAGGGGGATATACTAGCAGCACTAGGGAGGCATGACGGCACTGGGGGGGTATACTAGCAGCACTAGGGAGGCATGACAGCACTGGGGGGGGTATACTAGCAGCACTAGGGAGGCATGACGGCACTGGGGGGATATACTAGTAGCACTGGGAGGATATAATGCTGGCACTAGGGGGGGTATACTAGTAGCACTAGGGAGGTAGGACGGCACTGGGGGGATATACTAGAAGCACTAGGGAGGCAAGGTGGCACTGGGAGGATATAATGATGGCACTAGGAAGGCTTGACGGCACTGGTGGATATACTTGTAGCACTAGGGAGGTATGGTGGCACTGGGGGAAATACTAGTAGCACTAGGGAGGCATGACGGCGCTGGGGGATATACTAGTAGCACTAGGGAGGCATGACGGCACTGGGGGATATACTAGTAGCACTAGGGAGGCATGACGGCACTGGGGGATATACTAGTAGCACTAGGGAGGCATGACGGCACTGGTGGATATACTAGTAGCACTATAGGGAGGTATGGTGGCACTGGGGGATATACTAGTAGCACTAGGGAGGCATGACGGCACTGGGGGATATACTAGTAGCACTAGGGAGAAATGGTGGCACTGGGGAAATACTAGTAGCACTAGGGAGGTATGGTGGCACTGGGGGATATACTAGTAGCACTAGGGAGGCATGACGGCACTGGGGGATATACTAGTAGCACTAGGGAGGCATGACGGCACTGGGGGATATACTAGTAGCACTAGGGAGAAATGGTGGCACTGGGGAAATACTAGTAGCACTAGGGAGGTATGGTGGCACTGGGGGATATACTAGTATCACTAGGGGGGTATGACGGCACTGGGGGATATACTTATAGCACTAGGGAGGTATGACGGCGCTGGGAAGCACCTTTCGGGAAGCACCTTTCGTGGGCTGCAGATACCGGTCTTTGACAGGTACACTGTCCCTACTTCCGGGAGACCAGGGCGCGGCGAATTACGTCTGTAGTTTGGCTCCCTCCTCCTTCCCTTGCTGCCGGGCCAGTAGGAGAGTGCAGCAGTGCCTCACGCATGTGCAGTAGGGACCCGGCGTGAAGCCTTAATGCTTTACCAGATTCCCATACTGGCAATGGTGGCGGCAGCACCCGACAGCTGGTGGAAGACATCGCTGGACTCCAGGACAGGTAAGTATCCTGTTATTAAAGGTCAGCAGCTGCAGTATTTGTAGTTGCTGGATTTAAATTTTTGCAGGGGTGGGCGGACCTCCACTTTACAGCGGAGTTCCACCCCAAAATGGAACTTCCGCTTTTTGGAATCCTCCCCCCCTTTGGTGTCACATTTGGCACCTTTTAGGGGGAGGAGGGAGCAGATACTTGTGTAATCCAGGTCTTTGCTCCCACTTACGGACATAGGTCACCATGGCAACCTACGCCACGTCCGGCATCTACTCGGCCCCCCCCCCGTCTTCTGGAAGACACACAGATCCCAGAAGACAGGAGGGACCAGTGGGCTTGCGCAGCATGACTCGCGTATGCACAGTAGGCTTCACTTCCTGATTCCCTTACCAAAGATGGTGGCGCCTCCACCCGAGAGCCGAGGGACAGATTGGCTTCAGGCGCCAACATCACGGGCACCCAGGACAGGTAAGTGTCCATATATTAAAAGTCAGTTTTAATATTTTTTTGGGCGGAACTCCGCTTTACGTACATTTGCTTGGTCGGCCATTCCCAGCCAGAGTTCTGTAGAACCCTAGTGTTCCTCCAAACTTAAGGAACGATCCATACACCATCAGATAGGAGGTCGAGCAACCACAGAATCACTTTCAAGGCACTCTGCCTAACGCATAAGTGTATTCAAGGAAACGCCCCCCAATATCTATGCGAAAAAATAAAAGCCCATAACCCCAATCGCATTCTGCGATCCACCAATCAAAACCTACTCCAGATACCCAAAACCAAATACAAGTCCAGAGGAGATTGAAGATTTGCAGTCCAGGGACCTCGCCTGTGGAATGCACTACCAACCACCATCCGACTGGAGTCGGACCACTTGGCCTTCAGGAGAAAGATTAAAACCCATCTCTTCTGAGGTCAAGGGGTTCCTTACCCATGAAATGGATACAGCGCCCAGAGGCGATTCAGTTTGCATGTGTTGCGCTTTACAAGTTTCTCTCTCACTCACTCACTCACTCACTCACTCACAGCTCAAGGAACCCCTAGCAACCTTTGGAATTACCGTAGTCCTCGCTGTTCTACACTACAGAAGACCCCATAGCGCTGGAAGTGACTGTTTTCTTCTGAAAGAAAGGTCAAACCTTCCAATAGACACCCTCCTAAACCTTGTGGACGGCCTTCCCAGAAGAGTTGAAGCCGGTATAGCTGCAAAGGGTGGGGCCAACTCAATACTGAACCCTACGGACTAAGACTGGGAGGCCATTAAAGTTCATGTGCGTGTAAAGGCCGGCGTCCCAATACTTTTGGTAATATAGGGTGGGCCAACTCAATATTGAACCCTACGGACTAATGGCTAGATTCAGATAGCCAGGCATATCTTTGAGGCAACGTAGCGTATTGCATATACGCTATGCCGCCGTAAGTCAGAGAGGCAAGTGCTGTATTCACAAAGCACTTGCCTCCTAAGTTACGGCGACGTAGCTTAAATGGGCCGGCCTAAGCGTGCCTAATTCTAATGTGGAAGAGGAGGGCGTGTTTTATGTAAATGATTCGTGACCTGACTTGATTGACATTTTTTTACGAAACGCCACATGCGACGTCCGTGGACATATCCCAGTGTGCATTGCTCCAAAGTACGCTGCAAGGACGTATTGGTTTCCACGTGAACGTAAATGACGTCCAGCCCCATTCACGGACGACTTACGCAAACGACGTAAACATTTTCAAACATTTTAGACGCGGGAACGACAGCCATACTTAACATTGGCTAGGCCAGCTATTTGTTCGACTAACTTTACGCCGGGAATCGCCTTACGTAAACGGCGTATCTTTACTGCGATGGGCAAGCGTACGTTCGTGAATCGGCGTATCTCGTTGATTTACGCATTCTAGGCGTAAATCAGCGTTCACGTC
The DNA here is from genome assembly GCF_905171775.1 of Rana temporaria. Taxonomy (NCBI): domain Eukaryota; kingdom Metazoa; phylum Chordata; class Amphibia; order Anura; family Ranidae; genus Rana; species Rana temporaria. The sequence goes on from NC_053497.1 coordinate 4,197,452, forward strand.
CCTAGCGGCCGGCGGAACTAGACAGCTAAGATACGACGGCGCAGAACGTCGTATCTTATCTAGGTTTAAGTGTATCTCAGTTTGAGCATACACGTAAACATACGACGGCTTAGGCCCCGTACACACGACCGAACATGTTTGCTGAAACTGGTCCGCGGACCAGTTTCAGCAGACATGTTCGGTCGTCTGTACAGCCGATCGGACAGGATTCCAGCGTACATTTGCCCGCCAGACCATTTTCGAGCGGGCAAATGTTTCTAAACTTGCTTAGAAACATGCCCGCTGGAATCCAGTCCGTCGGACATGTTCGGTCGTCTGTACAGACTTACCGTACATGTCCGAGCGGCCGCCATCCCTCGCATGCGTCCAATGACTTCGACGCATGCGTGGAAGCATTGAACTGCCAGGGCCGCCATCGTCGCGGCGACGGCGCAGACTCGTCGCCGCGTATCGTGTACGCGCGGATTTCTGTATGATGGTGTGTACAGCCATCATACAGAAATCTCCGGGCGGGCATGTACGCTGAAAACTGTCCGGCGGACCGTTTTCATCGTACATGTTTGCCCGTCTGTACGAGGCCTTAGATTCCGAGTTACGATGGCGTATCTACGGATACGCCGGCGTAACTCTTTGTGAATCTAGCCATAAGACTGGGATGCCATTAAAGTTCATGGGCCAGATTCACGTAGCTCAGCGGATCTATAGATCCGCTCGATCTACGTGAATTAAGATCCGCTCCCGCAAGTTTAGGAGGCAAGTGGCTAATTCACAAACCACTTACCTCCAAACTTGCGACGGCGGATCCTAAATCCCCCGGCGGAATTCTAATTCCGCGGCTAGGGGAGTGTACTACTTAAATCAGGCGCGTTCCCGCGCCGATTTAAATGCGCATGCGCCGTCCGGGGAATTTCCCGGCGTGCATTGCTCCCACTGACGTCGCTAGGACGTCAGTGGTTTCGACGCTTACGTAAACAACGTCCGTCCGTATTCGAGAACGACTTACGCAAACGACGTTAAAAAATTCAAATTCGACGCGGGAACGCCGGCTATACTTAACATTGGCTGCGCCTGATAAAAGAAGGGGTAAGTATATGACGGGTACGCCGCGACGGAAACATCGTAAGAAGACTGCGTCGGGTCCGCGTACGTTCGTGAATTTGCGTATCTCGCTGATTTACATATTATTTATCGTAAATCAGCGGGAACGCCCCCGGCGCCATTTTTAAATGGAAAAAAAGATCCGACAGTGTAACACAGTGTAACACTGTCAGATCTTAGCCATATCTATGCGTAACTGATTCTATGAATCAGGCGCATAGATAGGACCAGTGTAAGTCAGAGATACGATGGGGGATCTGTAGATACACCGTCGTATCTCTTTGTGAATCTGGCCCCATGTGCGTGTAAAGGCCGGCGTCCCAATACTTTTGACACAATAGTGTATGTTAGTACCGTGAATAGTTTAGGTGCACTTTAAGGAGCCCTTGAAGTCTTCGGGGGCCAACATCGGTCATCGTCGCTTTCTTTCACACCGACATGCCATATCAGAGACTTTACTGTTGCCTGTAACCCGAGTGGTGTGTACGGCGTGTTGCTAAGTGCCGTAAAAGATGGCATGGCTGTAGAACGAGCCCTTGGCTTTCCAGCCAACAAACCGTACAAAATGGTGACAATGAAGGCGTGCTTTTTTATTGCACAAGGCTGTTTGTGAAGGGATAGGTGTTAAACAGCCTCCATTATTCCCCCGGGCCCTTAAGAAGTGTCAACATTGCACTGTGTGCCAATATATTACCCCCCCCCCCCCCCCCACCAACCAACCACCGCCACTAGACATTCTTTGAGGAGGAAACCTAAGGAGACAATTCTTCACCCTTCCGCGACCCTTTAAGGTCAGAGGTCAAATACACACAAAAAACACAAGGTAATCTTCCTTTCCCCTTGGCGACCCCACAAAGGGCCGAGGTCACCAAGCAGGACCCGCTTTATTACCGGCAATAAGAGGGATTCCGTGAAATGGGACCTCGGTGAGGCGATCGCCTGAGGGGCCTTTTCCGAGACCAAGGACCCTGGAAACGGGTCAAAAAAAGGAAAACTACAAACGACGCAGGTCTCCTCTTTCTAATCCCTTAAAAACATGTCGTAATTTTGCTCTAAGTTGACAGCCGAGGCATTTGCCCATGAGGAAAACCAAAGGGCACCTGCCCCCCCCGCCCCCCCAGCACTGGGCTTATTTAAAAGGCGGCTTTGCTTGCCCTAAGGCTGCTTTCACGTTGCAGCACGGAGCCGCGGTGACGGTATAGCCGCGCTATTTGTAGCGCGGCTATACCGTCGTGTTTACCGCGATATTCGGGCACTAGCGGTGAGGTTTTAACCCCCGCTAGCGGCCGAAAAAGGGTTAATACCGCCCGCGTTGAGGGCGGTATTACCGCGCTTTCCCATTGATTTCAATGGGAAGGCGCGGTATAGGAGCGGTGAACACACTGCTCCTATACCGCGGTAAAGATGCGGCTAGCAGGACTTTTGGAGCGCTCCTGCTAGCGCACCGCTTCAGTGTGAAAGCCTTCGGGCTTTCACATTGAACACTACGGGGCATGATTTTTCATGCGGTATAGCAGCGCTATTTTTAGCGCTGTACCGCATGAAAAACGCCCCAATGTGAAAGGGGCCTAAGGCTAGTTTCACACATGTCCGGTGCGAATGCGAATTAACCCCCCCCCACCCCCCCAACCGTTTTCACTTCAACCCCCCCGGAGGATTTGGCTGCCCAATGACCGGGCCCATTTTTTTGCGATTCGGGCACTGCGTCGCTTTAACTGACAATTGCGCGGTCATGCGACGTGGCACCCAAAAAAAATTGACGTGCCTTTTTCCCCACAAATAGAGCTTTCTTTTGGTGGTATTTGATCACCTCTGCGTTTTTTATTTTTTTGCGCTACAAACAAAATAAAAAGCGTAAATTTTGAAAAAATAAAAGCAATATTGTTTTACCTTTTGCTATAATAAAATATCCCCCCCAAAAAAATATATATATATATATATATATATATATATATATATATATATATATATATATATATATATATATATATATATATAAAATAAAATAAAAATGTCTTTCTCAGTTTAGGTCGATACGTATTCTTCTACATATTTTTGGTAAAAAAAAAAACCAAAAAAAACGCAATAAGCGTTTATTGATTGGTTTGCGCAAAAGTTATAGGCCCGGATTCACAAAGCACTTACGCCGACGTATCTCGAGATACGCCGCGTAAGTTTAAATGTGCGCCGTCGTATCTGTGCGCCGTGCCCACAGAATAAGATACGCCTGAAAATAGGCTTCTTCCGACCGACGTAAGTTTCCTACGCCGTCGTATCGTGGGGCGCATATTTATGCTGGCCGTAAGAGGCGCTCCCATTGATTTACGATTCAAATATGCAAATGAGTGAGATACGCCGATTCACGAACGTACTTGCGCCCGGCGCATTAATATACGCGGTTTACGTAAGACGTACGTCCGGCGTATAGTTATTCCCCATCTATGAGGCGCAACCCATGCAAAGGTATGGACCAGGGAACAGCCGTCGTATTTTACGTCGTGTACGTAGTAGTACGTGAATAGGGCTGGGCGTAGGTTACGTTCACGTCGTAGGCAGTGATTCGACGTATCTTAGGGAGTATTTTCGACGGGATTCTGAGCATGCGCACTGGGATGCGTCCACGGGACAGCACATGCGCCGTTCGTTCGGCCCACCATTTGCATGGGGTCACGCTTCATTTAAATGGATCACGCCCACTTCCACCTACTTTGAATTAGGCCGGCTTACGCCTACGAATTTACGTTACGCCTGCACAACGTTGGGAGCATTTTCTTTGTGAATACTGTGCTCGCCGCTCTGTGCAGCGTCGGCGTAGCGTATATTCGATACGCTACGCCCACATAAAGATGCGCCGAGGTATGTGAATCTGGGCCATAGCGTCTACAAAATGGGGGATAGATTTGTGTAATTTTTATAAAAAAAAAAATTACTAGTAATGGCATCGATCTGCAATTTTTATCAGGACTGCGACATTGCGGCAGACACATCGGACACTTTTGATGCCATTTTGGGACCATTGTCATTTTTTACAGCGAACAGTGTTATAGAAATGCACTGTTTACTGTAAAAAAAGACACTGGCAGTGAAGGGGTTAACCACTAGGGGCGAGGAAGGGGTTGAGTGTGTCCTAGGGAGTGATTCTAACTGTGGAGGGGGCGTGGCTACGAGTGACACGTCACTGATCGCTGCTCCCGATGACAGGGAACAGACGATCAGTGACCTGTCACTAGGAAGAACGGGGAGATGTTGTTGTGTTTACACTGACATCCCCCCGTTCTTCAGCTCTGTGACACGATCGCGGGACACCGACGGACATCGAGTCCGTGGGTCCCGCGGGTACGGTCACGGAGCTCGCGACAGGGTCACAGAGCTCGCTACTACATGGCGGTAAATGAAAGCGGGCGTACCAGTACGCCTATCTGCCTGTCCCTGCCATTCTGTCGAAGTATAAGTGCGTGCGGCGGTCCTTAAGTGGTTAAAGGCGGTGCTTGCCCTGAGGCTAGCTTCATACATGTCCGGTGCGAATCCCCCCCCCCCCCCCCCCCACCGTTTTCACCGGGAATTTCCTAAGCAGCTGCGATTTTGATGTGGTTCAGATGCGAAGCCAGCGGTCTCCGGCGTCTTTAACATTAGCTGGTTGTTAAGGAGTGGGCCGGAAAGCCCCCGTCCTTAACAATGGATGATTCACCAGCTGTCAGATGAATGTAAAAAAAAAAAAAAAGACAAATAAAAAAAATTGTGAAAATAAATAAATAAATAATGTGCCCCAGCCTCCCCCCCCGCCCTTGCAGGTCTTTGGATTTTATGGTGAAACCCAAAGCTAAAATCTTAAAAAAAATACCCTGGTATGGATATGGAAGTCTGGTATCGATTTTGAGGGGACCCCCATGCCAAAAAAATGGCGTGGCCCCCAAAGCCCATACCAGCCCCCGAGTGCCCTCCTCCTAAGCCATGCCAGGCCACATGCCCTCCACTTGAGGGGTGGGAGGTGCTTTGGGGCAGGGGGGTTCTGCCATCCCCATGTTGAGGGCATGTGGCCTGGTATGGTTCAGGAGGGGGGGCCCTCACTCACCCCCTCCCCCTATTTTCTGGCCTGCCAGGTTGCATACTCAAATAAGGGTCTGGCGTGGATTTTTTGGGGGGGGGGGGCACGCAACACTTTTTTTTGGCAGGCCCCGAGTGCCCCCCACCTAAGCCATACCAGACCACATGCCCTCAACTTGGGGGGATGCTTTGGGGCAGGGGGGCTAAACTGCCATGCCCCATGTTAAGGGCATGTGGCCTGGTATGGTTCAGAAGGGGGGGGGGGCCCTCAGTCATCACCCCCTTTGCTGGCCTGCCAGGATGCATGCTCGGATAAGGATCCGGCATGGATTTTTTTGGGGGGGGCACACAGCACTTTTTTTCTTTTGGCATGGGAGTTTCCCTCAAAATCCTTAACCAGACCGTTATCCAAAGATGCAGCTTGGCAGACCAGCAAAGGGCCTCAACATGGGGGGGGAGGGTGCTTTAGAGCAGGGGGGGTTCTGCCATGTCCCATGTTGATGACATGTGTCCTGTTATAGTTCAGGAGAGGGGGGCCTCGCTCACCCCCCCTTTTCTGGCCTGCCAGGCTGTATGCTCGGATAAGGGTCTGTCGTGGATTTGGGGGGGGGGGGCCACACGCCATTTTTTTTTCTTCTGGCATGGGAGTTTCCCTCAAAATCTTTACCAGACCCTTATCCAAAGATAAGGCAGACCAGGAAAGGCCCTCAACATGGGGGGTGCCTTAGAGCAGGGGGGGTTCTGTCTTGCCTCATGTTGAGGGCATGTGGCCTGTTATGGCTCAGAGGGGGGGGGGGGGTGGTGTTTGCCCCCCGCCCTTTCCTGCATGCTCAGATAAGGGTCTGGTATGGATTTGGGGAGGGGGGGTGCCTTAGAGCAGGGGGGGCTCTGTCATGCCTCATGACAGAGCCCCCCCTGAGCCCACTCTGAGCCTGTTATGGCTCAGAGGGGGGGGTAGTTGTTTGCCCCCCCCCTTTCCTGCATGCTCAGATAAGGGTCTGGTATGGATTTGGGGGGGGGGTGCCTTAGAGCAGGGGGGGGGGCTCTGTCATGTCTCATGTTGAGGGCATGTGGCCTGTTATGGCTCAGAGGAGGGGGGGTAGTTGTTTGCCCCCCCTTTCCTGCATGCTCAGATAAGGGCCTGGTATGGATTTGGGGGGAGGGGGGTGCCCACCGCGTTTTTCTTTTAATTTTGGTGCAGGGTTCCCTTAAAAATCTGTACCAGACCGGAGAGAACCTGGTATGGACTGTAAAGTGTTGGAGGACCCCCCCACACAGTTTTTTCACTATTTTTTTTATTGCCGCCAATGTTTTTTTTTTTTTTTTTTACGTTCAGCTGTCAGTGGGGACCCCCACGCTGTTTTTTTTTTGGGGGGGGGGATCAAATTCGTGTTCGAAACTGATCCGATATGTGAATTCCAGGTGATTGCCTTATATAGGGACGCATCGGAACCCCACCACAGTGCACGAGCGCACAGGACGCCACAGTGAATTCGCACTTCCGCTGAACCGGCTCCATAGAAACCCGATTTAATTCTCATGGGGATCGGACGCGGTTCAAAAAAGCATCCAATTCGCATATATACGTGAACGGACCCTAAAAAAAGTACTGTTCCCGTAATACAGAATACTCAATGAGTGCAATAAACTTCCAACGTGTAATACTTTCCATGCAATGCAAGAAGAAGAATCACATCATAAAACGGAACAAAATGAAGAAATATATAAAGTGCAATCCAATATAAAAGTACTACAACTCCTACAATGAACAGCTCCGACGCGTCTTCACCCGTGTTGTCCCCCTCAGGACCGAACTCACCACCAAGGTAGGTCAGAAATCCCTCGTGTCCCCCCAACCCCTGGACTTGCTCCGACGGAAGCCTCGGTTATATCGCATACAGAAAGGGAGGCACCATCATGGCACCAGGAGGAGCCGGGATACAAATATAATAAATAAAATGTAAAACTCAGAGGAACAAAAAGAGAACTTGAAATAAGATGGACATTTTGAAGATATAAAGATGCAATTAAATAGAGAGTTTGCTTTTATTATAGAGCAGTGGACGCCAAACTGCGGGTCGGTTAGCTGGACATGGCCTCTGGCTTTCCTTTATCTGGCATTTGGGGCATAATTACACCGGCTGACACCAATGATGGGACACTATTCCTCCCACTGACACCAATGATGGGACACTATTCCTCCCACTGATACCAATGATGGGACACTATTCCTCCCACTGATACCAATGATGGGACACTATTCCTCCCACTGATACCAATGATGGGACACTATTCCTCCCACTGATACCAATGATGGGACACTATTCCCCCCACTGACACCAATGATGGGACACTATTCCTCCCACTAATACCAATGATGGGACACTATTCCTCCCACGGATACCAATGATGGGACACTATTCCTCCCACTGACACCAATGATGGGGCACTATTACACCAGCTGACACCAATGATGGGACACTATTCCTCCCACTGATACCAATGATGGGACACTATTCCCCCCACTGACACCAATGATGGGACACTATTCCTCCCACTAATACCAATGATGGGACACTATTCCTCCCACGGATACCAATGATGGGACACTATTCCTCCCACTGACACCAATGATGGGGCACTATTACACCAGCTGACACCAATGATGGGACACTATTCCTCCCACTGATACCAATGATGGGGCACTTTTCCTCCCACTGATACCAATGATGGGACACAATTCCTCCCACTGACACCAATGATGGGACACTATTTCTCCCACTGACACCAATGATGGGACACTATTCCTCCCCACTGATACCAATGATGGGACACTATTCCTCCCACTGACACCAATGATGGGACACTATTCCTCCCACTGATACCAATGATGGGACACTATTCTTCCCACTGATACCAATGATGGGACACTATTCCTCCCACTGATACCAATGATGGGACACTATTCTTCCCACTGACACCAATGATGGGACACTATTCTTCCCACTGATACCGATGATGGGACACTATTCCTCCCACTGACACCAATGATGGGACACTATTCCTCCCACTGACACCAATGATGGGACACTATTCCTCCCACTGACACCAATGATGGGACACTATTCCTCCCGCTGACACCAATGATGGGACACTATTCCTCCCGCTGACACCAATGATGGGACACTATTCCTCCCACTGACACCAATGATGGGACACTATTCCTCCCACTGATACCAATGATGGGACACTATTCCTCCCACTGACACCAATGATGGGACACTATTCCTCCCACTGATACCAATGATGGGGCACTATTCCTCCCACTGACACCAATGATGGGACACTATTCCTCCCACTGATACCAATGATGGGACATTATTCCTTCCACTGATACCAATGATGGGACACTATTCCTCCCACTGATACCAATGATGGGACACTATTCCTCCCACTGATACCAATGATGAGACACTATTCCCCCCACTGACACCAATGATGGGACACTATTCCTCCCATTGACACCATCGATGGGGCACCACTGATGCCAGGGCATTTTCTGCTACCACTGGTCCACAATCCGCCCCCCACTAAAATGGCCTTCGAAAATGTGGAGACCCCCGGATTTCATACCACATTAAAAAAATTGGCAAACTGGAAAAATAAAAACCTTCAAAAACGAGCAAAACTGGCACAAATTGCAAGGATATAAAAATTAGAGAACTTGGAGAATAAAAACCAACAACGACTTACCTTTGTACGTTAGGTAGACACGGGCAGGCCGGGACGTCCATGATCTCACGGGGAAATGAAGAAGCAGCAAGAGTAGAGCGGGCAGTGCCAGTATCTGCATGGTATCGCTACCCTAGACACAGAGAAAAGACGACAACGATCAAACATTGGCATTCCCACGGTAACCTCATTACCCGCTCACAATGAAAGCGCACATCCCCCCCATACCCAGAGACACGACTACGGGGCGACACACACAGTTCAGCTTTCACAGCAGAGATCTGTACAGAAAAGAGACTGGCCGCCGCCGCTGAATCAAAGCAATAAAAAAAAAATAAAGTTTTATAGGGGAGAGTTTATGAAACAAATTTGTCTTCCGCTCATAGAAAGGTCTTTTATCTAATCAGTTGTGTCAACGTCGGGACGGGGCAGGAAATTTCCCGCATCCCTTTTCTCGGTAAAAAGGAAAATGATGCGGCTATTAGTCAAAGCGATAAAAAAAGCATCACAAAAAAAAAAACAGACAATGAAAAAGGAAATCTTCCCATTTACGTTTGTGTAACAGCCCAGAACTAAAAAAAAAAATATAAAATTAGCCGTAGGCAGCGAGGCTTCACACCTCTGGGCCCCTTTACATTACACAGCACCCTGCACCTCTGGACCCCTTTACATTACACAGCACCCTGCACCTCTGGACCCCTTTACATTACACAGCACCCTGCACCTCTGGGCCCCTTTACATTACACAGCACCCTGCACCTCTGGGCCCCTTTACATTACACAGCACCCTGCACCTCTGGATCCCTTTACATTACACAGCACCCTGCACCTCTGGGCCCCTTTACATTACACAGCACCCTGCACCTCTGGGCCCCTTTACATTACATAACACTGCACCTCTGGACCCCTTTACATTACACAGCACCCTGCACCTCTGGATCCCTTTACATTACACAGCACCCTGCACCTCTGGGCCCCTTTACATTACACAGCACCCTGCACCTCTGGGCCCCTTTACATTACATAACACTGCACCTCTGGACCCCTTTACATTACACAGCACCCTGCACCTCTGGGCCCCTTTACATTACACAGCACCCTGCACCTCTGGGCCCCTTTACATTACACAGCACCCTGCACCTCTGGACCCCTTTACATTACACAGCACCCTGCATTACTGGCCCCCTTTACATTACACAGCCCCCTGCACCTCTGGGCCCCTTTACATTACACAGCCCCCTGCACCTCTGGACCCCTTTACATTACATAACACTGCACCTCTGGACCCCTTTACATTACACAGCACCCTGCACCTCTGGGCCCCTTTACATTACACAGCACCCTGCATCACTGGGCCCTTTTACATTACACAGCACCCTGCACCTCTGGACCCCTTTACATTACACAGCACCCTGCACCTCTTTACATTACACAGCACCCTGCACCTCTGAGCCCCTTTACATTACACAGCACCCTGCACCCCTTTACATTACACAGCACCCTGCACCTCTAGACCCCTTTACATTACACAGACAGAATTCTCACCGCTCCAGGTGAGCCTCGTGATGATCAGGGGTTGTTGAACCACCAGGGTGCTGGCAATGCGGTAATAGCAAAAAAACAAAAGAACAAAAGCTGGACAGCCGCACTCCAAAATTTTCTTTAAAAGAGATGTCTTTATTTTCAACTGTGCATACAGTCACTGCAAGCACCTTTACATTACACAGCACCCTGCACCTCTGGACCCTTTTACATTACACAGCACCTTTGGACCCCTTTACATTACACAGCACCCCAAAATTTGTTCTGGAACCCCTGCATGTTACACTGGGGGGAAATGTGAAATGCCGGGCATGTGCCCTATGGCCAGTCCGGGCAAGCCTACTGCTTCTAAGCACATACCATTAAGGTTTATATCCATTTCTGCTTCAATAACTAGGTTTTATATATATATATATATATAGTATACACACACACACAAATATACACACACATATATAAATACACAAAATGTGTATAATGTATATATATATATATATATATATATATATATATATATATATATATATATATATATATAGTTAGTAAGCCGTGTTTATTGCTATACAGGAAAGTGCAAGTGCTCATCTTCCTGTCGACACCAAATCCTCCCCTATGTCAAGCGTGCCAAGACGGCAGCCATGGTTCCTCCGTTGAACAGTAATTAAGGTTACCTAAAATAATTGTCACGCTGGATATTTTTGTGCGTCTCTAAAAAGGGGAAAAAAGTTCCAAAATTGGAAGCCGGGAATTATTCTATAAAAAAAAAAAAAAGGATGAAAAGAAAAAAAAAGGAAAAAAATTCCTTCAGAACGACAATGTTCAGGAAGTGGCGCAGGCATTGCATTTCAGGGTCAGATTGGGATGCAAATGTACTTTGTGTAAAAAGACAATTGTACCTTCGGCCCGAGGCTTTCATGGGATTTGGGTGTAAGGAAAGGAGCGTGAGAATATAGAGCAGGATAAAGGAAGTTCATTATAACAGGCTGGCCTTCAGAAGGAAGCACGGGGCCGTGAACGTATATTTTTAGTAGCAGTGTGGTTACTTATTACTTTTTTTTTTTTTTTTTTTTTTTAAGGGATGTCAGGCTTTCCTATCCTGACATAATTGTCGGTGGACTGACGTGTGGAAGCCGATTGCCGGGATTGCAACACCGACTCATTTATAGTTCAGACCAATTCAGAGTCGGATTTTTAGAGTCGGTGCCAAAGTTCATTTTTGGACTTCCTTTAAAAATAACGCCTTCTCGAAAAAATGATCTGTTTGCTGTGGAGATGGTCATTTCAAGTCAATGTTGTCTCACTGTTCCAATGACCTTGATTATGGGGGGAAGGAACAGAAAAAATAAGAAAAAAAGAACAAAATAGAAGGAAAGAGAACAAGAAGAAAAAAGATTAAAAAAAAAAAGTAAAAAGGACAAGGAGAGAGAAGAAGGAAAAAAAAAGGTAAAAGAAAAATATCAGAAATGAAAAGAAAAGAACAAAAAAGAAGGAAAGAGAACAAGAAGAAAAGATAAGAAAAGAAAAAGAAAAAAAAGACAAAGAGAGAAGAAGAAGAAAAAAAAGATCAGAAATTATAAATAAAAAAATACAAAAGTAAAGGATAAAGAAAAGAAATGAAAAGGAAAGAAAAAGGAAAAAGGAAAGAAAAAAGACAAGGAGAGAGAAGAAGAAAAAAAAAGATAAAAGAAAAAGATCAGAAATGAAAAAAAAAAAGAAAAGAACAAAAAAGAAGGAAAGAGAACAAGAAGAAAAGATAAGAAAAGAAAAAGAAAAAAAAGACAAAGAGAGAAGAAGAAGAAAAAAAAAGATCAGAAATTATAAATAGAAAAATACAAAAGTAAAAGGATAAAGAAAAGAAATGAAAAGGAAAGAAAAAGGAAAAAGAAAAGAAAAAGGAAAAAAAAAAAAAAAGAAATATATAAAAATAACATAAAGTTACTTTAGAGGCAGATTTATGCATTTTTGGCCCCACAGACTTCAATAGAAATGCCTGAAAAGGCTTGAACCATTTTTATTTGTTTGCCATACTTCAGCCTATAAGAACTGGCCTCCTCCCCTTGGTGCTTTGCATTGGCTAAAACAAAAACGCCCGAGGCTTGCATGCACATGGAAAACGCTTAAAATACACTAAACACTTATAAAACGCTCACAAAAATGCTCAAGTAAAAACGCTTGAAAATCGCTCTGCTCAGGTGTGAATGCAGCCGACTACATCTAGATGGCTCCACTCAACACTGAAAGACATTTAGGAGCAGATAAAGGAGAACTTCATCACTCGGGCAGCAAGTCTCCTGATGATGTGCCACCAGATCCCATTTCTCAAGCCGCTGCACACCGGGTCTTGTGCCACCACCTTCCTTTCTGATGTTATCGAGCACTTTCTGTCTCTTCCTGGCTCAGTCAGCTGACCCCCTGTTGATGTACCACCAGATCCACCCTCCTTCACATCCATCTGCCACTGCGTCTCATGCCACCATCTTCCTTTCTGATGTCATCAGGAGCTGGCTGTCTCTTCCTGGCCCCTGATGACGTGCAGCCAGGTCCATCTGCTGTTCACTGCGTCTCATGCCACCATCTTTCTTTCTGATGTCATCAGGAGCTGGCTGTCTCTTCCTGGCCCCTGATGACATGCAGCCAGGTTCATCTGCTGTTCACTGGGTCTCACGCTGCCATCTTCCTTTCTGATGTAATCCAAAGTCAGCTGTCTCTTCTTGACTCAGGCAGCTGGCCCCCTGATGATGTATCTCAGAAGACTTCATAGCACCCCAGGCCTTGCACTGCCATCTTCCTTTCTGACATCATCAAGAGCTGGCTGTCTTTTCCTAGTTCAGGCAGCCGGCCCCCTGATGACGTGCCTCCAGGTCCGCCCTGTTTAAGCCGCTGTGTTAAAGCCGATACCCCTTAGAATATGTCATATACTGTATGTATCTCAGAAGGCTTCATAGCCCACCAGGCCATGCACTGCCATCTTCCTTTCTGACATCATCAAGAGCTGGCTGGCTCTTCCTAGTTCAGGCAGCCAGCCCCCTGATGATGAGCAACCAGGTCTACCGGCCACTTCAGTGCTTCACACCAAGTCCCACGCTGCTGTCCTTTCAGACATCATTGTGAGCCAGCTGTTTCTTCTGGGTTCTTGTAGCTGGCACCACTGATGAAGCGCCACTACATGTACCCTCCTCCAGGTCCATCTACTGCTCTGATGCTGCAAACTGGATGCCATGCTTACCAGCTTTCTTTTTGATGTCAAGAGTCGGCTGTCTCTTCCCGGCTCAGGCAGCCAGGACCCCGATGATGCACCACCAGGTCCACCTGCCACTCTAGTTCTTCACACCAAGTCCCACGCTGCTGTCTTCCTTTCTGACATCATTGTGAGCCAGCTGTTTCTTCAGGGTTCTTGTAGCCAGCCCGCTGATGAAGTGCCACCACATTCACCCTCCTTCAGGTCCATCTACTGCTCCGATATTGCACCATCTTCCTATATGATGTCATCAAGAGCCGGCTACCTCTTCCTGGTTCAGGCAGCCAGACCCCTGATAACAAACAACCGGGTCCTCCCACTACTCCATTACCTCACACCAAGTCCCATGCTGCCATCTTCTATTCTGATGTCACAGCTGTCTCTTCTGGGTTCCTGCAGCCAACCCACTGATGACGTGCCACCAGGTGAAAGCTCCTCCGGGTTCATCTACAGTTCCGACGCTGCACACCAGGTCCCAGGCTGCCATCTTCCTTTCTGGTGTCGTTGGGGGGTGGCTGTCTTTTCCTACATCAGGCAGCCAGACCCCTGATAATGCACCACCAGGTCCACCCGGCACTCCAGTAATTCACACCACATCCCGTGCTGCGATCTTCCTTTCTGATGTCATTGCGAGCCAGCTGTGTCTTCTGGGTCCTTGCAGCCAGCTCACTGATGACATGCCACCAAGTGCAAGCTCCTCCAGGTTCATTTACCGCTTTGGCCCTGCCAACCAGGTCCCATGTGGACATCTTCCTTTCTGATGTCGTCGTGAGCCAGCTATATCTTCTGGGTCCTTGCAGCCAGCCCACTGATGACATGCCACCAGGTGCAAGCTCCTCAGGGTCCATCTACAACTCAGACGCTGCCAACCAGATCCCATGTGGACATCTTCCTTTCTGATGTTGTCGTGAGCCAGCTGTGTCTTCTGGGTCCTTGCAGCTAGCCCACTGATGACATGCCACCAGGTGCAAGCTCCTCCAGGTCCATCTACAGCTCCGATGCTGCCAACCAGGTCCTATGTGGACATCTTCCTTTCTGATGTCGTTGTAAGCCAGCTGTGTCTTCTGGGTCCTTGCAGCCAGCCCACTGATGACATGCCACCAGGTGCAAGCTCCTCTAGGTTCATCTACCGCTTTGGCGCTGCCAACCAGGTCCCATGCTGACATCTTCCTTTCTGATGTCGTTGTGAGCCAGCTGTGTCTTCTGAGTCCTTGCAGCCAGCCCACTGATGACATGCCACCAGGTGCAAGTTCCTCTAGGTTCATCTAGCACTTTGGCGCTGCCAACCAGGTCCCATGCTGACATCTTCCTTTCTGATGTCGTTGGGAGCTGGCTGTCTCTTCCTTGATCAGGCAGCAGACCCCCCCCCCCCCCCCCCGATGAAGCACCACAAGGTCCAGCCTCCTCTGGGTCACTGGGTTGAGGCGGATGCCTCCTGGGATATGTGACATCCTAGGAGGCTTCAGAAGTGGATTGCAGGGAGGGAGAGGACTGTAGGGATAAAAAGTGTCTTTACTGAGTGAAGGTCCGCTTCAAGTTGGGTGGAAATATGGCACCACTGCGGTTGTTACAATTATAGAAGTATACAGAAGAACTTATATTAACAAAGATGTTTCACCTTTAATTTTTTTAAAAGATGGTTGCTTCCGTTTCTTTTCTTTTTTGCTCAAAAAACGGTAGCAAAACTTGGAAGTTGTTTACACGGACCTGCAGAAAATACTGAACCTAGGCACAAAAGCCATGCACTGGTGTTTTGTCTATGTACGTGCCGCATTGTAGGAAGCCCCATCAGTGCCAAACCTCATTTGTCAAAAAAAAAAGAAGAGTGACAAAAGGAGGCATTTTCCCCCTCTTCCCTCTTCTCGCCAACCCTTCTGCATTCCACCAATCAGATTTGACTTTTTAAACAGTTTCGGGGCAGATGATTTTTTTTGATTGGCTGCCAAGAATGACTGCGCTTTAAAACATTGCTCTTTGCCTTACAAAACACGTGGCATTCCGCCGCTCCAATATTTAATCCACAATAAGCTTTTTTTTTTCTTATTTAAAGAAACAGAGCATCGTACGAAGGAGCTTCACACAAAATCGTAACACCAAAACGCCAGCCTGAGGAAACAAATAATGCTTGTAGCACCTAGATTGTCAAAACATACAGGCTTCAGACGATTGCCCATTGTACTTTGCTGATAAGCCAAGACAATCTACAGCCATGTTTGTACAATTTACTACAATTGATTAGCAGTTGTATGTGGAGTGAAGGAAAGGTCACTGGATGGTCCAGATTGTTTGCAGGCAAATAACCAGGAAAGCTGGCAATCACGAAAAAAAGCTAAAATAACCATAAAAGCTGGCAATCACGAAAAAAGCTAAAATAACCATAAAAGCTGGCAATCACGAAAAAAGCTAAAATAACCAGGAAAGCTGGCAATCACGGAAAAAGTGGAAATAACCATAAAAGCTGGCAATCACGAAAAAAAAGCTAAAATAACCATAAAAGCTGGCAATCACGAAAAAAGTGGAAATAACCAGGAAAGCTGGCAATCACGGAAAAAGTGGAAATAACCATAAAAGCTGGCAATCACGAAAAAAAAGCTAAAATAACCATAAAAGCTGGCAATCACGAAAAAAGTGGAAATAACCAGGAAAGCTGGCAATCACAAAAAAAGTGGAAATAACCAGGAAAGCTGGCAATCATGAAAAAGGTGGAAATAACCAGGAAATCTGGCAATCACGGAAAAAGTGGAAATAACCATAAAAGCTGGCAATCACGAAAAAAGCTAAAATAACCACAACTTACAAAGCCATCCACAACTCTGCCCCAAGCTACATCACCGATCTTGTCTCCAAACATCTCCCAGACCGTCCTCTCCGGCTCTTCTCAAGACCTCCTACTGTCATAGCTCTCACGTCTCCTCCTCCCATGCTCGACGTCTCCAGGATTTCTCCAGAGCCTCTCCCATCCTCTGGAACTCGCTATCTCAACCTGTCCCCGGCTATCCACCTACTCTTGCTTCCTTCAGGCGATCCCTGAAAACTCATCTCTTCAGGGAAGCCTATCACGTCTCAAACTAATCTTCTACCACTTCCATCAGCTCATTCCCCCCACAGTTACAACCTTTTGTAAAGACAGGAAAGCTGGGCCAGCAAATTAAATTCAAAAATACCAACCACAACCTACAAAGCCATCCACAACTCTGCCCCGAGCTACATCACCGATCTTGTCTCCAAACATCTCCCAAACCGTCCTCTCCAGCTTTTCTCAAGACCTCCTACTGTCAAAGCTCTCTCGTCTCCTCCTCCCAATGCTCGTCTCTAGGATTTCTCCAGAGCCTCTTCCATCCTCTGGAACTCGCTACCTCAACCTGTCCGGCTATCCCTTACTCTTGGCTTCCTTCAGGCGATCCCTGAAAACTCATCTCTTCAGGGAAGTCTATGACTTCTCAAACTAATCTTCTACCACTTCCATCAGCTCATTCCCAAATCGCGTTCAGGAGTCGTTTTTCTGACCATAAAAAATGCCAAACGCTGATAAACGTCGATAAACGCTCAAAACTGTGGTTTACCAAAAACGCTAAAAAACACTAATAAACGCTATTGCAAAAACTTTAAAAAAAACTTTGAAAGTTTCACTGCAAAGCTGCTGCTGTTTTTAAAACATTATTTTAGCGTCCAGTGTGCATGGAGCAAGCGGATAAAACCATAAAAGCTGGCAAACATGCAAAAAGCTGAAATAACCATAAAAGCTGGCAAACATGGAAAAAAATTAAATAACCAGGAAAACTGGCAATCATGAAAAAAAAAAAAAGAGCGTAAATAACCAGGAAAGCTGAAATAACCAGAAAAAGGTGGCAACCGTGGCCAATTTAAATAAATCACCAGTGACGGGCATTTGTAAACCTTTAAAGCAGGGGGGGGGGGGGTCTCAAACTGGTGGCCCTCCAGCTGTTGCAGAACTACAAGTCCCATAATTTCTCTGCCTGTGAGAGTCATGCTTGTGATGCCGTGTACGCACGATCGTTTTTTTTCCTTCGGTGTAAAAAAATAGAACGTTTTAAATTTTTCAGATGGAAAAAAAAAAACATTAGAAAATTCAGATCGTCTGTGTGGAACTCCATCGGAAAAAAAACCCCCACGCATGCTCAGAATCAAGTCGACGCATGCTCGGAAGCATTGAACTTCATTTTTCTCGGCTCGTTGTAGCGTTTTTACGTCACCGCGTTTTGGACGGTCGGAATTTAGTCCGACCGTCCAAGTTCAAAGTCAGCTTCATGGGAATTCCGACGGAAAATTCCGTCGGATTTTATTCCATCGTAAATCCGCAAAATCGCGTAAAATTACGTCATTTCGCATTTCAGCCATTAGGGGCTCGCCCCTGGTGCCGACGCGCGTGCCTGGTGGGCGCAATCACCGCCGGGCACCCGCGATCGCTCGTTACAGAGCGAGAACCGGGAGTTGTGTATGTAAACACACAGCTCCCGGTCCTGTCAGGGGAAGAAATGACTGATCGTCCGTCAGCGATCAGTCATTTCCCTTAGTCAGTCCCAGCCCCCCTTCAGTTAGAACACACCTAGGGAACATAATTAACCCCTTCCTCGCCCCCTAGTGTTAACCCCTTCCCTGCCAGTGACATTTTTACTGTAGTCAATGCTTTTTTATAGCACTGATCGCTATAAAAATGCCAATGGTCCCAAAAATGTGCCAGTGTCCTAAGTGTCCGCCATAAGGTCGCAGTACCGATAAAAATCGATGATCGCCGCCATTACTAGTAAAAAAAAGAAAAAAATTATTAAAATGCCATAAAACTATCCCCTATTTTGTAGATGCTATAACTTTTGCGCAAACGAATCAATAAACGCTTATTGCGATTTTTTTTTTACGAAAAATATGTAGCAGAATACGTATCGGCCTAAACTGAGGAAAAAAATATTTATTTATCATAGGAAAAAGTAAAAAAATATAATTTTTTTTTTAAATTGTCGCTCTATTTTTGTTTATAGCGCAAAAAATAAAAACCTGCAGAGGTGATCAAATACCACCAAAAGAAAGCTCGATTTGTAAAAAAAAAAAAAAGGAAGCCAATTTTGTTTGGGAGCCGCGTCGCACGACCGCGCAATTGTCAGTTAAAACGACGCAGTGCCCGAATTCGCAAAAAGGGGCCCCGGTCATTGACCTGCATAATGGTCCGGGTGCTGAAGTGGTTAAAGCAATGATTGCCAATGTTTTGGTACTATGAGTAAGACCGCATACTACTCATAGGCCCGGATTCAGAAAGAAATGCCTATCTTTAGGCGGGCGTAGCGTTATCTCACATACACTACGCCGCCGTAACTTAGAGCGGCAGGTCCCGTATTCAGAAACAATTTGCGCTCTAAGTTACGGCGGCGTAGTGTATCTGACACGGCGTAAGCCCGCCTAATTCAAACTAGGCTGGTAGGGGGCGTGTTGTATGTAAAATGTTTCGTCACCCCACGTAAATGACGCTCTTTTCAAACGGCGCATGCGCGCGCATGCTCAGTATCACGTCGAATTTTCAAAGTAAATTACGCCCGCTCAATACTTAGAAGACGTGAACGTAACCTACGCCCAGCCCCATTCACGGACGACTTACGCAAACGACGTAAAATACGACGCTGTTCGCACGTTTTTCGACGTCCATACCTTAACATGACTTACCCCTGCTTTATGAGGGGTAACTTTACGCCGGTCCGACGCCTTACGTAAACAGCGTATTTTAATACGCCGGGCGCAAGTACGTTTGTGAATCGGCGTATTTTGCTAATTTGCATATTCTATGCGGAAATATACGGAAGCGCCCCTAGCGGCCAGCGTAAATATGCATATCCCAAGATACGACGGCGTAGGAGACTTACGCCGCTCGTATCTAGGCAACATTGAGGCGTATCTGATTCTATGAATCAGGCGCCGAGATGCGACGGCCCGCATTCGGAGTTACGACGGCGTATCTCGAGACACGCCGACGTAACTCCTTTCTGAATCCGGCCCATATTTAGGTAGATTCACAAAGAGTTAGGCCGGCTTATCAGTAGATAAGCCGACCTAACTCCGAATCTACGCCGCCGTATATTTAAGCGTATGCTCAAACAGAGATACGCTTAAACAAAGCTAAGATAGGACGGCTTGCGCCGTTCTATCTTAGCTTGCAATTTTTCGGATGGCCGCTAGGTGGTGCTTCCATTGCGGCCGGCGCATATTATGTAAATGAGCTTGTACGCCGATTCCCGAACGTACGCCAGCCCGCCGCAGTCGATTAACGTTGTTTCCATAAGGCCTTAGGCGGCCTAAAGTTATTCCACCTATGAGGTGGAATAACAATGTTAAAGTATGGCCGCCGTTCCCGCCGCGAGGTTCGGATTTTTTTACGTCGTTTGCGTAAGTCGTCCGCGAATCGGGAGTTACGTCGTTTACGTCCACGTCGAAATCAATAGGCCCGTACGGCGTACTTAGCCGCAATGCGCCCTGGGAAGTGTAGGCGCCCGGCGCATGCGCAGTGTAAAAAAACGTCAAAAAACGTGAGGTCAAGCCTCATTACCATGATACACGCCCCCCTCCAAGTCATTTGAATTAGGCGCCCTTACGCCCGCTCGTTTGAGGCTACGCCGCCGTAGATTAGCAGGTAAGTAGATTGAAAATCACTACTAGCCTAAGTAATTTACGGCGGTGTAGCCTAAACAGGCTAGGCTAGGCCGACCTAAAGATAATCCATTCTACCTGAATCTACCTAAGTGTTTGCAACACGCCGATGCAGAAACACGTTCGGTCTATGAAGTACAAGAACGATTGTTTGGGAGGGGGAGGGGATTACTTGATGCCCATTGTTTTAAGGATTTTAAAAGCTGAAAACTGGAAATCACTCAAGAAGCGTCGCGGGGTTAACGTCTGCCCAGATGACTAAGGGTTAAGAGTCTAATTGCGCTCTCTCTCTTTTTTTGGCAGAGGAACCATTTCAGGCTTTTCGAAAAAAGGAAGAATGCCGATCTGTCAGTTTGGCTTTTCTCAGCTTGGTGTACAAGAAGAGAGCAACCACCACCTCTCAGACCCGGGACACCTCGTACCAGGCACTAGATACCGAATGGCTTGTGTTCTTTTCCCCCCTCCAAACTTAGGGTTGGTATGGGAGGGCGAGCGGAAGAACGTGCTGGAAGGCAGAATAGAACGGGCAAGGGGGGGAAAAAAGAAAGGGATAGAGTGAAGGAGAGAGAACGTGAGAAGAGGAGGATGGAGGGACGAGGTTGAAGAGCAAAGCTTCGGGATGACTAGACAGGGTGGAGACTTGTACTTGTCAACTACAAAAGGTGAGAGAAGGACAAGTCAAGAGTATGACACGGTGATAGGGTGTGAATGGAGACACCGCCAGCGGGGAGAGAAAGAAAAGAGCAGTTGAGTAGCTTCCGTACCGCGTTCTACGAGAGAACACGCGAATACAAGCAATGCCAGCACAGCAACCGTAAACAAGGAACAAAGCACTGAATATTAGTGGATGGAAAAATTGAAAAGAAATTTACGTAGCAGGACTTTCGTATTTTAAAAAAAATGATTTACACCAACCTTTTCAACACAGAGGAAACCTTCGAAATAACTTTCCAGTCTCAGGGAACCCCCTGTATAAAAATTACTAGATTTACAACTCATTGTGTGGTGATCAGTGAGAAGAATGTTCCTTACATTGGTGATCAGTGAGAAGAATGTCCCTTACATTGGTGATCAGTGGGAAGAATGTCCCTTACATTGGTGATCAGTGGGAAGAATGTTCCTTTACATTGGTGATCAGTGAGAAGAATGTCCCTTACATTGGTGATCAGTGAGAAGAATGTCCCTTACATTGGTGATCAGTGAGAAGAATGTTCCTTACATTGGTGATCAGTGAGAAGAATGTTCCTTACATTGGTGATCAGTGGGAAGAATGTCCCTTACATTGGTGATCAGTGGGAAGAATGTCCCTTACATTGGTGATCAGTGAGAAGAATGTCCCTTACATTGGTGATCAGTGGGAAGAATGTCCCTTACATTGGTGATCAGTGGGAAGAATGTCTCTTACATTGGTGATCAGTGAGAAGAATGTCCCTTACATTGGTGATCAGTGAGAAGAATGTTCCTTACATTGGTGATCAGTGAGAAGAATGTTCCTTACATTGGTGATCAGTGGGAAGAATGTTCCTTACATTGGTGATCAGTGGGAAGAATGTTCCTTACATTGGTGATCAGTGGGAAGAATGTCCCTTACATTGGTGATCAGTGAGAAGAATGTTTCTTACATTGGTGATCAGTGAGAAGAATGTCCCTTACATTGGTGATCAGTGGGAAGAATGTTCCTTACATTGGTGATCAGTGGGAAGAATGTCCCTTACATTGGTGATCAGTGGGAAGAATGTTCCTTACATTGGTGATCAGTGAGAAGAATGTCCCTTACATTGGTGATCAGTGGGAAGAATGTCCCTTACATTGGTGATCAGTGGGAAGAATGTTCCTTACATTGGTGATCAGTGGGAAGAATGTCCCTTACATTGGTGATCAGTGAGAAGAATGTCCCTTACATTGGTGATCAGTGAGAAGAATGTTCCTTACATTGGTGATCAGTGGGAAGAATGTCCCTTACATTGGTGATCAGTGAGAAGAATGTTTCTTACATTGGTGATCAGTGAGAAGAATGTCCCTTACATTGGTGATCAGTGGGAAGAATGTTCCTTACATTGGTGATCAGTGAGAAGAATGTCCCTTACATTGGTGATCAGTGGGAAGAATGTTCCTTACATTGGTGATCAGTGAGAAGAATGTCCCTTACATTGGTGATCAGTGAGAAGAATGTCCCTTACATTGGTGATCAGTGAGAAGAATGTCCCTTACATTGGTGATCAGTGGGAAGAATGTCCCTTACATTGGTGATCAGTGAGAAGAATGTCCCTTACATTGGTGATCAGTGGGAAGAATGTCCCTTACATTGGTGATCAGTGGGAAGAATGTCCCTTACATTGGTGATCAGTGAGAAGAATGTCCCTTACATTGGTGATCAGTGAGAAGAATGTCCCTTACATTGGTGATCAGTGGGAAGAATGTCCCTTACATTGGTGATCAGTGAGAAGAATGTCCCTTACATTGGTGATCAGTGGGAAGAATGTCCCTTACATTGGTGATCAGTGGGAAGAATGTCCCTTACATTGGTGATCAGTGAGAAGAATGTCCCTTACATTGGTGATCAGTGAGAAGAATGTTCCTTACATTGGTGATCAGTGAGAAGAATGTTCCTTACATTGGTGATCAGTGAGAAGAATGTCCCTTACATTGGTGATCAGTGGGAAGAATGTCCCTTACATTGGTGATCAGTGGGAAGAATGTCCCTTACATTGGTGATCAGTGGGAAGAATGTCCCTTACATTGGTGATCAGTGAGAAGAATGTCCCTTACATTGGTGATCAGTGGGAAGAATGTCCCTTACATTGGTGATCAGTGGGAAGAATGTCCCTTACATTGGTGATCAGTGAGAAGAATGCAACCTCTGGAGGAACCCAAAGAATAAAAGAAAGCCATAAAGCTCAATCCAAGAAGTCACCATAGACGTAGAGGATTAACTAGACTTGATGGCTTTGGGTTCCTCACCATCGCTGAGCAGATCTCAGCCAGGATGGGTTTTTCCTAGGAGGCAATAATTCCCAAACATGAAAGGGTCACCATGGTGCAGGGGAATAAACACATAGCCATCTACACTATAATACTACAGGTCTATGCTGCATTAGAAGAATGTCCCTTACACTGTCCTAATCAGTGCGACGCCGCATCTGCGATTTCGAAATTGCTGCGAAATCGCGGTAAAATCGCGCATTTTACCGCGATTTTGAATTCGCAGCAGTGTGAACCTAGGCTGAACGTCCGTTTAGCAGCAGCAGCAATTTACATGGGGCCTAAAGGGGGGGGGGGGATTTACTAAAACCGAAGTGTGCAAAAAAATCTGGTGCAGCTTTGCATAGAAACGTAAAAAAAAAAAGTAAATAAAAATACCCTTTATAAATGGACACTATGGGGGTTGATTTACTAAAACTGGAAAGTGCAAAATCTGGTGCTGCAAAGAAACCAATGCAATGCTTAATTGTACAAGCGGAAGTTAGAAGCCGATTGGCTACCATGCACAGCTGCACCAGATTTTGCACTCTCCAGTTTTAGTAAATCAACCCCCCATGGATAATTCAAAAGCCATAAAAGGCATAAAGGAAGAAGTGAGGCGTCCCTGTACCATTTGCAACAATCATTATTTCATTGTCCTGAGCAAATTTTGTAGAGAAGCAGGGAAACTGAGCAAATTTTGTAGAGAAGTAGGGAAACTGAGCACATTTTGTAGAGAAGCAGGGAAACTGAGCAAATTTTGTAGAGAAGTAGGGAAACGGAGCAAATTTTGTAGAAAAGTAGGGAAACTGAGAACATTTTGTAGAGAAGCAGGGAAACGGAGCAAATTTTGTAGAGAAGCAGGGAAACTGAGAACATTTTGTAGAGAAGTAGGGAAACTGAGAACATTTTGTAGAGAAGTAGGGAAACTGAGAACATTTTGTAGAGAAGTAGGGAAACTGAGAACATTTTGTAGAGAAGTAGGGAAACGGAGCACATTTTGTAGAGAAGTAGGGAAACTGGGCAAATTTTGTAGAGAAGCAGGGAAACTGGGCAAATTTTGTAGAGAAGCAGGGAAACTGGGCAAATTTTGTAGAGAAGCAGGGAAACTGAGCAAATGTGGGAAACTGAGCAAATTTTGTAGAGAAGAAGGGAAACTGAGCAAATGTGGGAAACTGAGCAAATTTTGTAGAGAAGTAGGGAAACTGAGCAAATTTTGCAGAGAAGCAGGGAAACTGAGAACATTTTGTAGAGAAGCAGGGAAACGGAGAACATTTTGTAGAGAAGCAGGGAAACTGGGCAAATTTTGTAGAGAAGCAGGGAAACTGGGCAAATTTTGTAGAGAAGCAGGGAAACTGAGCAAATGTGGGAAACTGAGCAAATTTTGTAGAGAAGTAGGGAAACTGAGCAAATGTGGGAAACTGAGCAAATTTTGTAGAGAAGTAGGGAAACTGAGCAAATTTTGTAGAGAAGCAGGGAAACTGAGAACATTTTGTAGAGAAGCAGGGAAATGGAGAACATTTTGTAGAGAAGTAGGGAAACTGAGAACATTTTGTAGAGAAGCAGGGAAACTGAGCAAATTTTGTAGAGAAGTAGGGAAACTGAGCAAATGTGGGAAACTGAGCAAATTTTGTAGAGAAGAAGGGAAACTGAGCACATTTGAAGAACAATGCCGCGTACAAACGATCGGACATTCCGACAACAAAACCGTGGATTTTTTTCCCCCCCGACGGATTGTTCGGTCAAACTTGTCTTGGCGTACACACGGTCACACAAATG
The DNA here is from genome assembly GCF_905171775.1 of Rana temporaria. Lineage (NCBI taxonomy): Eukaryota > Metazoa > Chordata > Amphibia > Anura > Ranidae > Rana > Rana temporaria. The sequence continues at coordinate 4,222,497 of NC_053497.1, forward strand.
TTGTCGGAAATTCCGAACGTCAAGAACGCCCGTGACGTACAACACTATGACGAGCCGAGAAAAATGAAGTTCAATCATTCTGAGCATGCGTCGAATTGATTCCGAGCATGCGTAAGGATTTTTTGTGCGTCGGAATTGGCATACAGACGATCAGAGTTTTCCGACAAGAACTTTTGTTGTCGGGAAAAATTGGAGAACCAGCTCTCAAACATTTGTTGTCGGAAATTCCGACGGCAAATGTCCGATGGAGCCTACACGGTTGGATTTTACGACAACAGTTAATATTAAGTGCCTACGTAAATAAAGCAAAAAAACAACAAAAAGTTGTAACCCCATAAAATTAAAAACACTTTAGGGGTGGGGGGGGGGGGGGATTTACTAAAACTGGAGAGTGCAAAATCTGGCGCAGCTGTGCATAGAAAGCTTATCGAAATTGAGAAATTTCACGAGTTTTGGTGCCACCATTGATTTTTAAAATTCGACCAACCAAGCTTTCAAATCCCCCCCCCCCCCCCCCCCAAGTTGTTACAGAAAATAAAATGTTGTGGCCGGGAATCCTCTTTTCCTTTCCAGGTCACATCTCATGCGCATTCCTTTTTCGATTATAGTTCTCGCACGATTCTCCCATCGTTGATTAGAAATCTGTTGGTTTTTCAAAAAAATTCCAACATACCCAATTACTCAAACCCGCATGAGAATCGGCCGTTGCTGCGGCCCCTCGAAATTTTTAAAACAATAAATTCATAATCACGGTTTTGGAAAGAAAATGTGTTTGGAATTTGACCCCATTGTATGGCCTCTGGCTTTAGTTGAACAAGCTGAAGTAGGAAGCCGATTGGCTACCACGCACAGCTGCACCAGATTTTGCACGCTCCAGTTTTAGTAAATCTTATGCCGCGTACACACGGTCGGATTTTCCGTCGGAAAAACCTTGGATGTTTTTTTTTTCCCCCCGACGTAATTCCGCTTAAGCTTGGCTTGCATACGCACGGTCACAAAAAAGTTCTCTGAACTTTCGACCGTCAAGAACGCGGTGACGTACAACACTACGACAAGCCGAGAAAATTAAAGTTCAACGTTTCCGAGATGTCGGAATTTTGCGCGTCGGAATTGCTACAGACGATAGTTATTTTTTCCGTCTGAAAAATAGAGAACCTGCTCTGAATCTTTTGTTGTTGTCGGAAAATGTCGAATGGAGCCTACACACTGTCGGAATTTCCGAACCAAAAGCTCACATCGGACATTTCTTGTCGGAATTTCCGAACGTGTAATCGCGGCATTAATCACGATTTTGGAAAGAAAAGTTTGTTTGGAATTTGACACATGCATGGCCTCTGGCTTTAGTTGAACAAGCTGAAGTAGGAAGCTGATTGGCTACCACGCACAGATTTTGCACGCTCCAGTTTTAGTAAATCGTAATGAAACTTTAAAGCGGGAGTTCACCCGAATTTTTTTTTTTAACATTAGATTGAGGCTCATTTTGTGAAGGGGAATCGGGTCATTTTTTTTTAAATCGAAGCAGTACTTACCGTTTTAGAGAGCGATCTTCTCTGCCGCTTCCGGGTATGGTCTTCGGGACTGGGCGTTCCTATTTGATTGACAGGCTTCCGACGGTCGCATACATCGCGTCACGAGTAGCCGAAAGTAGCCGGACGTCGGTGCGGCTCTATACAGCGCCTGCGCACCGACGTTTGGCTACTTCGTGACGCGATGTATGCGACCGTCGGAAGCCTGTCAATCAAATAGGAACGCCCAGTCCCGCAGCCCTTACCCGGAAGCGGCGGAGAACATCGCTCTCTAAAACGGTAAGTACTGCTTCGATTTAAAAAAAAACTACCCGATTACCCTTTTCGGGTAAACCTCCACTTTAACAAACTTGATCCATGCCTAACATGCAACCCGGTACTTACCTTTTCTGGGCTTGCAAACGAAGGTGTGAAAAGGTAAGAGGATGAAGGCAACCCCAATCAGCTGATATGACTTTGCACCACCTGGATCCATACATTACGGGAAGGATGCATAGCCAGCGAAGGCGACATTCGAACCAGCAGACGAACCCTTGCACAGGTAAAAAAAAGAAAAAAAAAAAAAAAGGTACAGGTGTCGGCAGGTAGAGAGAAAAGACGGCGGTCCACCAATAAGTTGGGAGACGAGTTGGGTGAGGAAATCACAGGTCTGACAGGTAGGTGTGGGAGGACGTTTGCATCAAAACAATGGTGACAGTGTTGCAGGTGATTGCAGTCCCAGAATTCCGGGCCAGCCGATGGCTTTCTTTACAGTTCTCGGAGCAAAAGGGACATCGGCGGCGGCGGCGGTGGTGGTCGGGTGGGAAAGTGACAGACGTAAGTCTAACAAAAGTGCCACCACAGTACGAGGGAGGCTCCACTGTGACAGAACCTGACAGCTCCACTTTCAATTCTGTTGAAGTGTGAAGGAGAGAAGGGGAGAGACACACTGGAGACTTGGGAGGGAGGGAGGAAGAAAGAGAGGGACAAGAGAAGAAGACAGAAATGGGAAGGAGGAAGAGGGGGGGGAACGAAAAAGAGCGAATAAGAGTAAGCACAGAGGGAGGGCCAACACAGCTAGAGGTATGAGGGAGGAGAGAACGTTGAAGGAAAAAAAAGGACAGAACAAAACTACCTGATCCTTGAATTCACACGAGAGGGAGAGAGTGCGAGGAGAACCAGAAGAAGACAAGGACCTTCTGTTTGGTGAGGAGCAACCACCAAAAAAATAAAAATAAAATAAAAACCCAACACCTGAAGAGAGAACACAATAAAAGCCAACGAGGAGGAGGAGGAGGAGAGTTAAGGAGGGGTAATGGAGAAAAGCATGGAGGTACGAGGGTGGAGAGAGGGGCAGAAGAGGGAAAAGGAGGACCCGGCAATACCTGAACCGAGAGCTGGAGACAGAATGTGGACAACTGTGGCCTCAACCCGGAGAAAGACTCCCAAGTGTCGCTACAATGCAATTAACCTCTGACAAGCCAACCACCACACAGGAATAACTTGGCACAAAAGCAACGTCATTCGAAACCCTGCCCGCATGTCGTGCCAACGCTTCCGCTAATTCGTAGACTATTCCGGGCAGATAAAAAAAACAAAAACCTAACCGGTCAATATAGCCACCGCTCTTTCAATGATTAACACCTTTGTCTGTTGGGTGGCATCGAGTTCAACTACAAATTTAAGCCACCGTTCACCGATTTCAAGGCTTTTTTTGCACGTTTTTCTCCCCAAATGCGCATTTTTCATTCGATGAGGAGTTTCGGGAGTTTTTGTTTTGACCGATGGAAAGCGGCAGCATCTGTGACAACACGGGGGGATGATTTACTTTGTCAAATATTTTATTGAGAAGAATACAGTACATGCTATCAGTACAGGTTTTAAATAAATATAAGGGGCCAGATTCAGAGAGAACTTACGCCGACGTATCTGTTGATACGCCGCGTAAGTTCTAGGATGCGCCGTCGTATCTGTGCGCCGTATTCACAGTACAAGATACGCCTGAATTTTGGCTTCCTACGACCGACGCAAGTCTCCTACGCCGTCGTATCTTGGGCGCATATTTACGCTGGCCGCAAGGGGCGTTTCCATCGATTTACGCCTCGAATATGTAAATGAGCAAGATACGCCGATTCACAAACGTACTTACGCCCGTCGCAGTAATCTACGCCGTTTACGTAAGGCGTACGTCCGGCGTAAGTTTACCCCTTATAAAGCTGGGGTAAGTCATGTTAAGGTATAAACGTCGGAACAGCCGTCGTATTTTACGTTGTTTACGTAAGTCGTACGTGAATGGGGCTGGGCGTAAGTTACGTTCACGTCGTACGCATTGAGCCGTCGTATATTAGTGAGTATATGCGACGTGATTCTGAGCATGCGCACGTATGCGCCGTTCGATCGGCCATTTATTTACATGGGGTCACGGTTAATTTCAATACATCACTCCCACTACCTGCCTACTTTGAATTACGCGGGCTTACGCCGGCCCATTTACGTTACGCTGGCGTAAATATGGGAGCGAGTGCTTTGTGAATACTCAGCTTGCCTCTCAATGTTACGTCGGCGTAGCGCATATGAGATGCGCTACGCCGGCACAAAGATACGCCGATGTACCTGAATCTGGCCCAAGATAAACAAACTAGAATAATGCCGTGTACACGCGATCGGAAATTCCGACAAGAAAACCGTGGATTTTTTTTTTCCCCCTAACGGAATGTGTTGCATACACACAAAATTCCGACAGCCGAGAACGCGGTGACGTACAACACTACAACGAGCCGAGAAAAATGAAAGTTCAATGATTCCGAGCATGCGTAGAATTGAGCGTGTTTTGAGCGTCGGAATTGCATACAGGCGATCGGAATTTCCGACAAGAACTTTTCCCGTCGGAAAATTTGAGAACCAGCTCTCCAAATTTTTGCTGTCGGAAATTCCGACAGAAAAAGTCCGATGGAGCCTACACACGGTCAAGGAATTTCCTAAACCAAACGCTCACATCGGACTTTTCTTGTCGGAATTTCCGATCGTGTGTACGCGGCATAAGGAAACTTCTCAACGATAAATCAAGGTATTACAGGAGCTTCATAATCTGTATAATGAGCTAAATGATAAAAGTTAATCCATTAGGCATATTTGCAACAATAATTGTTACAAGTAGTTGATAATTTAGGTAATGAACAAAAGAAAAATAATTACCGTATATACTCGAGTATAAGCCGAGTTTTTCAGCACATTTTTTTTGTGCTGAAAATGCCCCCCCTCGGCTTATACTCAAGTCACCTTTTTGCGCATGATCTCCCAGAACTTGGGGACCTGGTACCAGCCGGCCGTAAGTCCTCTGAACCCCAAACATGGCACACTTGTAGTCCCACTCTTTCTATATAAGTGTGCAAAGTTTGTTGTCCGGGGGACTTACGGCCCGGGGAGCACTGATTTTTCAAAGCCGGGCACCCCTTCCATAGACTCCCATGTTAAACTGTAATTTCTCCGGTGATTTGGGGGACCCGGTACCAGCCGGTCGTAGGTCCCCTGGACCCCAAACATGGCACACATGTAGCCTCATTTCTCCTCTACAAGTATGCAAAGTTTGTTGTCTGGGGGAACTACGGCTGGGGAGCACCGATTTTTCAAACCCGGGCACCCCTTCCATAGACTTCCATGTTAAACTGTAATTTCTCCAGTAATTTTGGGGACCCGGTACTGGCTGGTCGTAGGTCCCATGAACCCCAAACGTGGCACACTTGTAGTCCCACTCTTCCTATGTAAGTGTGCAAAGTTTGTTGTCCGGGGGACTTACGGCCCGGGGAGCACCGATTTTTCAAACCCGGGCACCCCTTCCATAGACTCCCATGTTAAACTGTAATTTCTCCGGTGAATTTGGGGACCCGGTACCGGCCGGCCGTAGGTCCCCTGGACCCCAAACTTGGCACACGTGTAGCCTCATTTCTCCTCTACACGTGCGCAAAGTTTGTTGTCCGGGGGAGCTACGGCTGGGGAGCACCGATTTTTCAAAGCTGGGCACCCCTTCCATAGACTCCCATGTTAAACGTCAGTCTAGTCATGGGCACAGTGAGGCATGGGCACAGTAAGGCATGCAGATGGACACCCTAGGCTTATACTCGAGTCAATACGTTTTCCAATTTTTTGTGGTACAATTAGGTGCCTCGGCTTATATTCAGGTCGGCTTATACTCGAGTATATACGGTATACATTTAATGTATAGAATTGATAATTAAAAGGTTATCTTTGGTTGATTAGCGCCCAGAGGCGATTAAGTTCGCATGCGTTGCGCTATATAAGTTTTCATTCATTCATTCATTAAATTTGTTATTTCTGGGAAAGCTGAGAGAGGGCCAGGATCCGGCAATGTGGCCTAGGGGTTGAATTACTAAAACTGGCGTGTGCAAAATCTGGTGCAGTTGTGCATGGTAGCCAATCAGCTTCTAACTTCATCGGCCACTTCCGACCAGCCGCCGGAGTTATACTGCGGCAGGTTGGCTCGGCTGCGCAAATCGGCGTATCAGTACGGCGGTCCCTTTAATAGCTAAAGTATGAGCGTGCGGCACGTTGCCGGAGTCTGTGGCCGGCGGCCATGATGTCCGCCGGCCACCTGCGATCGCTCCACAGAGAGACAGAACGGGGATCTGTCAAATATAAACAAACAGATCCCCGTTCTGTCAGGGGAGTAGAGAGAGATCTGCTGTTCCTAGTGATCAGGAACAGCGATCTCACTCCTCCTCCAGTCAGTCCCCTCCCCCCACAGTTAGAAACACCTCCCTGGGACACACTTAACCCCTTGATCACCCCCTAGTGTTTAAAGGGATAGTAAAGGTTTTTTTTCCTTTAAATAACAAAACATGTCATACCACCACTGTGCAGTTAGTTTTGCACAGATTGGCCTTGACCCTCGTCTTCTGGGGTCCCTCGCCGGCTGTCTCGGCTCCTCCCCGCAAGAGTTAAGCCCCTTTCTGGGAAGCGCTCTCCCAAGGGGGTTAGCTTGCGGGTGCGCTCCCGTGTGATACAGTGGTGGCCATAGCCGCCAAATGTGTATAACGCACCCCCCCCCCCCCACAGTCGCGCAGCGTCATTAATTTGATCGACAGCAGCGGGAGCCAATGGCTGCTCTGCTATCAACATAGGTGTGCGCAGCCTATTGCATTAGGGTGTGCACCCCAAAGATCAAATATATTTGCATGTGTGTGCATGTGTATATACAGTATACTGATGGTGTCAGCAGAGCGGTGGATGGTGTCAATAGGGCAGTGGACAGTGTCAGTAGTTAGGGAGCTTTGGTGAAATATCAGGGTCTATTTCTGTGCGTTACTACAAGTTTAATGCAGCATATTTCAGTGCATTACTGCATGTTTAACGCAGTATATTTATGTGCATTACTGCATGTTTAACGCAGTATATTTCTGTGCATTACTGCATGTTTAACGCAGTATATTTCTGTGCATTACTGCATGTTTAACGCAGTATATTTCTGTGCATTACTGCATGTTTAACGCAGTATATTTCTGTGCATTACTGCATGTTTAACGCAGTATATTTCTGTGCATTACTGCATGTTTAACACAGTATATTTCGGTTTGTTATGTGCCATTTAATGCTGTATTATTCTGTGCTTTAGTGCACATTTAACGCAGTATATTTCGGTGCAATCTGTGATTAGGGTGTGCCCAGGCACACCTGGCACACCCTGTGCGCACGCCTATGGCTATCAATCATCCAATGAAGAGCCAAGCAGACTGGCCGGAGCCGCGATGATGTCACTCCAACGCATACACACAGGAGCAGGCAGTGAGAGCACGCTCAGTGCGCCGTTGTCTATGGCGCGCATGCGCTGTTGTCTATGGCGCGCATGCGCCGTAGACATCGGTGCCCGTTTTGGGGAAAATATCTCCTTAACCATGTAGGTGAAGGAGATATTTCCTGCACCTACAGACTTACCTGTAGGTCTAAGTGGTCTGTAAGGGTTTTTTAACCACTTTCAGGAGTGTGCTGTGTACAGAGTGCAGAGTTCAGGAGTGTGTTACATACAGAGTGCAGAGCTCAGTATTATGCAACGTACAGAGTGCAGAGTTTAAGTGATACTAAAGTCTATTTTTTTTCTGTTAAAAATAATAAGCCCCTTCCTCCTGTTGCGTGCCCCCGCAGCAAGCAGATTGCTTTTGGGGGCACCCGAGCCGAGCTGCAGTTCTCTGTGTCCATTGAGACACGGAACCGCCGCCCACCCCTTCTCAACCCATTGGCTGACTGACTGACAGACAGCAGTGAGAGCCAATGACGCCAAACTGCTGTCTCAGCCAATGAGGAGGGGAGACAGCCGAGTCTAGATGGACCTCAGGTTAGTTTTAGAGGTGCACACAGGTTTTTTATCTTAAATGCACAGAATGCACCTTCTGCCTCTACAACCACTTTCAGGGGTGTGTTATGGACAGAGTTCAGGATAACGCTACATACAGAGTGCAGAGCTCAGGATTACGCTACATAAAGAGTGCAGCGTTTAGAAGTGTGCTACATACAGAGTGCAGAGTTTAGAAGTGTGCTACATACAGACTGCAGGGTTCAGGAGTGTTACATACAGAGCTCAGTATTATGCTACGTGCAGAGATCAGAAGTGCGCTGTGTACAGAGTGCAGAGGTTCAGGGGTGTGTTTCATACAGAGTCCAGAGTTCAGGATTACGCTGCATACAGAGTGCAGAGGTCAGGAGTGTGTTACATATAGAGTGTGAGCACAGGATTACGCTACATACAGAGTGCAGAGTTCAGGATTACGCTACATACAGAGTGCAGAGCTCAGGATTACACTACATACAGAGTGCAGAGCTCAGGATTACGCTACATAAAGAGCGCAAAATTAAGAATTGCGCTGTGTACAGAGTTCAGGGGTGGGTTACATACAGAGTGCAGAGTTCAGGGGTGTGTTACATATAGAGTGAGAGCACAGGATTACACTACATACAGAGTGCAGAGCTCAGGATTACGCTACATACAGAGGGCAAAATTCAGAATTGCGCTGTGTACAGAGTTCAGGGGTGGATTACATACAGAGTGCAGAGTTCAGGGGTGTGTTACATACAGAGTGCAGAGCTCAGGATTATGCTACATACAGAATGCAGAGTTCAGAAGTGCGCTGTGTACAGAGTGCAGAGTTCAGGGGTGTGTTACATACAGAATGCAGAGTTCAGGGGTGTGTTACATACAGAATGCAGAGTTCAGAAGTGCGCTGTGTACAGAGTGCAGAGTTCAGGGGTGTGTTACATACAGATTGCAGAGTTCAGGGGTGTGTTACATACAGAGTGCAGAGCTCAGGATTACGCTACATACAGAGTGCAGGGTCCAGGAGTGTGTTATATATAAAGTGCAAGCTCAGGATTATGCTAAGTACAGAGTGCAGAGCTCAGGATTAAGCTACGTACAGAGTGCAGCGCTCAGGATTATGCTACGTACAGAGTGCAGAGCTCAGGATTACGCTACGTACAGAGTGCAGAGCTCAGGATTATGCTACGTACAGAGTGCAGAGCTCAGGATTACACTACGTACAGAGTGCAGAGCTCAGGATTATGCTACGTACAGAGTGCAGAGTTCAGGGGTGTGTTACATACAGAGTGCAGAGTTCAGGGGTGTGTTACACACAGAGTGCAGAGCTCAGGATTATGCTACGTACAGAGTGCAGAGCTCAGGATTACGCTACGTACAGAGTGCAGAGCTCAGGATTACGCTACGTACAGAGTGCAGGGTTGAGAAGTGCGCTGTGTACAGAGCTACATGACAAGGCCTGGAGGGCTAGATTCGGCCCCCCCGGTCCTTGTGTTTGAATATAAGGTAAAAAACCTTCCGACTTTAGAACCACTTTGAAGTGATCTGGTGCAACAACATACATTTGTAGAACAGCCTTTTTATTCGAAAATTGCCAAAATTTACACAAAAAAAAAATGAAGACGACTTATTTTGCTTTCTTCATCCTTCCTTGACGCCTTCAAAGTGCCTTCTGGCTCTTGGACTTGAGTCTCGGACTCTTGAAGGTCACACCCAGCTGAGCCTCAGAGGAGCTCCACCAGAGAACGGCGAGGCATCAGGTGTAGGACTCGGCCCCGGAGACCGGTCAGCAAAGGTCGGAGATCCCGCTTTATTACACACAAAGAAGTCACGGAGAGGGAAGTTGTTCAATTTTACGGTATTATTATTTATTTTTTTGCGTGCGGCCCCCCGTGCGCCCCCCCCCCCCCAAGTGCCCGCAACTTTTTCAACGGCCTCCCTGTGTGCCCATGAAAAGGCTCATTACATATTCTGTTCTTGGCATGTTCTCGTGACCTTGGCGTGCCCTTTCTGCTTTGTTTTGCCAATCCCTCCGCTCTGTCAACTACTCCATTTATATACAGAGCAGGTACATAGCTGGCAGCGCTAAACTCCCCCCCACCCCCCCCCTCTACTCCAACCCTCTTCATCTACGCTCCCCGCTGAGCGCAGAAGATTTCTATACCATAGCTTCATCCATAATCTAAGACGTATCAAGGGCAATAAGCAAACGCAGGGCCCTTCGCTACCCTTTACCCCCCCGGGGGCTTAGACAAGAGAATGCTCTGTGCTGGAAGCTGCGGGCTATTCTCTGCCCCAGCGGGACGCCACGGCGTGGTGAATAACTGGGCGCAGAGCGTAGCAACCGGCACGGAGAGCAATGTACTTAAGACGCTACAAGGTTCCATACGATTGCAAAAAGCCATTAGGGCAAGGGTAACCTTTTTTATATAAAGGGAGGGTTTCAATCCCCCAGGCCCACCACCACCCCCACCACCACCACCCACACCACCACCACCACCCTCACCACCACCACCACCCCCACCACCACCACCCACACCACCCTCACCACCACCACCACCACCCCCACCACCACCCTCACCCACACCACCACCCACACCACCACCACCACCCCCCCCACCCAAGGCGCCCATATTAGGAAGGGTTTCAATCCCCCAGGCCCACCACCCAAGGCGGTCAAAGGTTAATACAGATGGGCAAACAACGCCCTTCGCCGACAAAACCAAGTTCATCTCGCTTATCCTCCACCACGGCGCGGATCACGAGGAGACAAAAGATGGAGTGACAATGGACAGGCTGGGAGAGAGAGCGGGTCCCTGGACAGCAGGCGGGGAGGTCAACGCACAACGCGTTACATGGAGACGACTCCTAACAGATCCGTCCCCCCCCCCCAACCCCTCCCGAAGGAATTCTAAACTCACGGCTTATCAGAAGTCTCTATGGGATGGAGACCAGAACACAGAAACCAGAGTGATAACATAACAAAGACTAGGAAAGAGAGAGAGAGGCATCTCTGGAGGAGGCCAACCCAACACATACCTTGGCTGCTCTCCAACTAGAGCCGCCGATACGGAGATCCCCCACACGCCAAGGTGACCAGATTTCTAAAAGGAAATCCGGGACGTATTTTTTTTTTTTATTGGCAAATGGTAAAACTATTTCATACGCAGATTTTCCTCAACTTATATCTGCAGTCAGTGGTGTAGTGTGGGGGGTGTCAGCGCCCGGGACAAGGCAAGAAATTTGCACCCCCCCCCCGCCAGACTTTTAGCGCTGCCTGAGTCCCTTCCACTAGTACAGTAGTACTGACCAACCTGATTCCTACACCGACCTACCTGATTCCTACACCGACCTACCTGATTCCTACACTGACCTACCTGATTCCTACACTGACCACTACACTGACCTACCTGATTCCTACACTGACCTACCTGATTCCTACACTGACCTACCTGATTCCTACACTGACCTACCCGATTCCTACACTGACCTACCCGATTCCTACACTGACCTACCCGATTCCTACACTGACCTACCCGATTCCTACACTGACCTACCCGATTCCTACACTGACCTACCCGATTCCTACACTGACCTACCCGATTCCTACACTGACCTACCCGATTCCTACACTGACCTAACCGATTCCTACACTGACCTACCTGATCCCTACACTGACCTACCTGATCCCTACACTGACCTACCTGATTCCTACACTGACCTACCTGATTCCTACACTGACCTACCTGATTCCTACACTGACCTACCTGATTCCTACACTGACCTACCTGACCACTGAAATAACCTACCTGATTCCTACACTGACCTACCTGATTCCTACACTGACCTACCTGATTCCTACACTGACCTACCTGATTCCTACACTGACCTACCTGATTCCTACACTGACCACTACACTGACCAACCTAATTCCTACACTGACCACTACACTAACCTACCTGATTCCTACACTGACCTACCTGATTCCTACACTGACCACTACACTGACCTACCTGATTCCTACACTATCCACTACACTGACCTACCCGATTCCTACACTATCCACTACACTGACCTACCCGATTCCTACACTGACCTACCCGATTCCTACACTGACCTACCCGATTCCTACACTGACCTACCCGATTCCTACACTGACCTACCCGATTCCTACACTGACCTACCCGATTCCTACACTGACCTACCCGATTCCTACACTGACCTACCCGATTCCTACACTGACCTACCCGATTCCTACACTGACCTACCCGATTCCTACACTGACCTACCCGATTCCTACACTGACCTACCCGATTCCTACACTGACCTACCTGATTCCTACACCGACCTACCTGATTCCTACACTGACCTACCTGACCACTGAAATAACCTACCTGATTCCTACACTGACCTACCTGATTCCTACACTGACCTACCTGATTCCTACACCGACCTACCTGATTCCTACACCGACCTACCTGATTCCTACACTGACCTACCTGATTCCTACACTGACCTACCTGATTCCTATACTGACCTACCTGATTCCTATACTGACCACTACACTGACCTACCTGATATCTGTGCAAAATATTTAGAAATTGCTCCGGTAGGCAAGTGTAAAATATAAAAAATTGAAAACTACCTCCATTTTATTCTCCATGGTTTCTACCTTCAGGGAAAAAAAAATCTAGCAAAAAAAATAAATAAATAAATAATAAGAAGATTTTAATATGGGTACAAAATATAAAAAAATGCCCTGGTAGGCAAGTGGTTGAGTTTGATAAGCCAGTAAAAGTTTTTAATATTTAAAATCTTGTGAACAGTCTTTACTACCCCCCCCCCCCCCAAAAAAGGACATACAGGTGGTAGATTTTAATATGTGTGCAAAATATAAAAACATTTCCCCAGTAAGCAAGTGTAAAATATAAAAAAAAATTGAAACGACCTCCATTTTTATTCTCCAGAAATAAAAAATAAAAAAATATTTTCACAGTATTTTCTAGCAAAAAAAATAAAATGCAGATTTTAATGTCTGTGCAAAATATTTAAAAATTGCCCCGGTAGGCAAGTGTAAAATATAAAACATAGAAAACTACCTCCATTTTTAATTTATGCAGGGTTTCTAACCTCAGACAGAAAGCTTTACATTTTTTTGGGGGGGAGGGGGGGTATTTTCTAGCAAAAAAATAAGATAAGAAATGCAGATTTTAATATCTGTGCAAAATATTTAGAAATTGCTCCGGTAGGCAAGTGTAAAATATAAAAAATTGAAAAAACTATCTCCATTTTATTCTCCAGGGTTTCCACCTTCAGAAAGCTTTTATTTTGTGGGGGGGTTACAATATTTTCTAGCAATAAAAAAATAAATAAAAAATGCAGATTTTAATATCCGTGCAAAATATTTAAAAATCCCCCCCCCCCCCCCCCGGTGGGCAAGCGTAAAATATAGAAAATTGAAAACTCCCTCTATTTTATTCTCCAGGGTTTCTACCTTCCAGAAAGAAAATTTGAGAAAAACAAAATCTAGCAAAAAATAAATAAAAAATACAGATTTTATTATGGGTGCAAAATATAAAAAATGCCCTGGTAGGCAAGTATTTGAGTTTGATAAGCCAATATAAAAAATATAAAAAAAATTCCCCCCCGGTGGGCAAGTGTAAAATATAAAGAAAATTGAAACGACCTCCATTTTATTCTCCAGGGTTTCTACCTTCAGAAAAAAAAAATTTGAGCCAAAACATAAAATAAAAAATGCCCTGGTAGGCAAGAGGTCGAGTTTGATAAGCCAGTAAAAGTTTTTAAATATTTAAAATCTTGTGAACAGTCTTTACTCCCCCCCCCCCCCAAAAAAAAGACATATACGTGGCATATACAGCAAGTAGAGTCTATGGGCCAGATTCAGGTACATTTTCGGCGGCGTAACGTATCGCATTTACGTTACACCGCCGCAAGTTTTACGGGCAAGTGCTTGATTCACAAAGCACTTGCCTGTAAAGTTGCGTCGGCGTAACGTAAATCCCTCCGGCGCAAGCCCGCCTAATTCAAATGATCCGGGTAGGGGGGCGTGGATCATTTAAATTAGGCGCGTTCCCGCGCCGAACGTACTGCGCATGCTCCGTTTTGAAATTTCCCGCCGTGCTTTGCGCGAAATGACGTCGCACCGACGTCATTTTTTGAACGTTGACTTGAGTTACGTCCTTTCCTATTCACGGACGACTTACGCAAAAAAAATAATATCTTGAAATTCGACGCGGGAACGACGGCCATGCTTTAACATGGGCTGTCTATTGTTACACCACCTAAATAGCAGCCGTAACTTTGCGACGCGAAAAGCCGACTAGAGACGACGTAAGAGAATGCGACGGCCGCGCGTACGTTCGTGGATCGCCGGAAAAAGCTAATTAGCATACCCAACGCGGAAAACGACGCAAACTCCACCCAGCGGGCGCCAAAGTATTACACCTACGATCCGAAGGCGTACGAAGCCGTACGCCTGTCGGATCGAAGCCAGATGCCGTCGTATCTTGGTTTGAGGATTCAAACTAAAGATACGACGCGGCAAATTTGAAAGTACGCCGGCGTATCAGTAGACACGCCGGCGTACTCGCTATGAGGATCTGGCCCTATAAATTTTATACGTTATCACGTTTGCAAAGTAAAATCTTTGTTTTTCTAGAGCACAAACAGCTCTACTGTCCTGTATTTCCGGATCTAATAAAAAGTCTTTATTCTGCCCCGAGGGACGCAACGCGTAGACAATGCGGGAACAGTACAAGTACAGACACAATCACGTGCACATCCTACAGACACATCGCGCAGGAAATATAAAGCCTGGCAAATGCCGGTAACCTTTTTCCATCCACGTAAACGCGCTCCAGTGCCGGGAACTCGAGTTATTTAAAGGACTCCCAACAACAGCAATGGTCACACATAGATAGACACATAGGTGCAAAAATAGCAAATCCCCGTTACCTTCATCGAGGAGCAGGACCAGGGACCAAAAGACGACGCCGCGAAGAGCCGCGTTCCTTTCCGTTTCTTATTGGAGAGGGGCTTCTTTATCCGCGACAATGCAAACAGGGGACACAAGAGAGTCTGGAATGTGCTGAGGGTCTCATAAAGTGATTGAGACTCCCACTGTGAGTCAGGGGGGCTTAAGTCACTTGGCTGAAGACTCCACCATCTATGCCCGTCCCAATGGAGGGGATGCTGCCCTCCTGTTCAGAGGACACCTACGCCAATTCAACAGAAAGGGGAAGAGGACAATGAATGAAAATAATAAAATGGACAAGCCGTTGGAATCCGGCAATAGTTTTGCCTCAATGACTTCACTAAAGTACTTCTGAATAATAGACTCAGCCCGCGATGAAGTGCAGCAAAGAGTGCAATGACCGGGATAGAGCATGCTAGAGAATGCACACTCACAGGCCACTTTATTAGGTCCCCCTTGCTAGTAGCGGGTTGGACCCCCTTTATTCGGTCCCCCTTGCTAGTAGCGGGTTGGACCCCCTTTATTAGATCCTCCTTGCTAGTAGCTGGTTGGACCCCCATTATTAGGTCCACCTTGCTAGTCCCTGGTTGGACCCCCTTTATTAGGTCCACCTTGCGAGTAGCTGGTTTGACCCCCTTTATTAGGTCACTCTTGCTAGTCCTGGGTTGGACCCCCTTTATTAGGTCCACATTGCTAGTTGCTGGTTTGACCCCCTTTATTAGGTCCCTCTTGCTAGTAGTGGGTTGGACCCCCTTTATTAGGTCCCCCTTGCTAGTAGCGGGTTGGACCCCCTTTATTAGGTCTCCCTTGCTAGTAGCGGGTTGGACCCCCTTTATTAGGTCTCCCTTGCTAGTAGCGGGTTGGACCGCCTTTTGCCTTCATTCTTGGTGGCATAGATACAACAAGGTGTTGGAAACGTTCCTCAGAGATTTTCATCCATAGTGACATGATGACATCACGCAGTTGCTGCAGATTTTTCAGCTGCACATCCATGATGCCAATCTCCCTTTCCACCACATCCCAAAGGGTACTCAATTGGATGGAGATCTCGGGGTACAGTGACCTCATTATGCAGTGGTGAGATGATTGGAGCTTTGTGACATGGTGCACCAGGTGGCCTGGTCGGATGAAATCAAGAATGCTTTGAGGAACACAATGACTTTGAGGTATTGATTCGGACTCCGAATTCTCCAGAGCTCAATCCAGCTGAGCATCTGTGGGATGTGCTAGAAAAACAAAAGTGCCTACAAAGGGCACGTGAGCATCAGACCTGGACCACGGAACAATGGAAGAAGGTGGCCTTGTCAGATGAATTCAAGATTGGTTTGGGGCGTTTGAGGTGGTGACTTGGCTTGTAAATTCACCAGATCTGAATCTAATGGGGATTGTAGTATCACAGTCACAAGATAGTTTACGTTCTTTTAGGGGTTTTATTCGATATGTGCAAAGAATCACGTGACCGTGATACAACAGGGATGTGCTGGAAAAAAAGTGCCTACAATGGGCACGTGAGCATCAGACCCTGGACCACGGAACAATGGAAGAAGATGGCCTGGTCTGATGAATAACATTTTCTTTTACATTGTGGATGGCCTTGCTAGTTGCAGGTTGGACCCCCTTTATTAGGTCTCCTTGCTAGTAGCGGGTTGGACACCCTTTATTAGGTCTCCTTGATAGTAGCTGGTTGGACCCCCTTTATTAGATCCCTGTTGCTAGTAGCTGGTTGGACCCCCTTTATTGGGTCCACCTTGCTAGTAGTGGGTTGGACCCCCCTTTTTATTAGATCCCTTTTTCTAGTAGTGGGTTGGACCCCCTTTTTATTAGATTCCTTTTGCTAGTAGTGGGTTGGACCCCCTTTTTATTAGATCCCTTTTGCTAGTAGTGGGTTGGACCCCCTTTTTATTAGATCCCTTTTTCTAGTAGCTGGTTGGGCCCCCTTTATTAGATCCCTGTTGCTAGTAGCTGGTTGGTCCCCTTTATTAGATCCACCTTGCTAGTAGTGGGTTGGACTCCCTTTATTAGGTCCCCTTGCTAGTAGCGGGTTGGATCCCCTTTATTAGATCCCCCTAAAAAAAAAAAAGTTAGCCCAATTTTTTTGCATAATGAAAAGATGAAGTTACGCCGAGTAAATAAATGTTACGCTTCAAAATTGCACACACTCGTGGAATGGCGCCAAACTTCGGTACTTTGGGCGCAATTTTTAAGCGTGACATGTTGGGTATCATTTTACTCGGCGTAACATTATCTTTCACAATATATAAAAAAATTGGGCAAAATGTATTGTTGTCTTATTTTTTAATTAAAAAAAGTGATTTTTATCCAAAAAAAGTGCGCTTGTAAGACCGCTGCGCAAATACGGTGTGACAAAAAGTATTGCAATGACTGCCATTTTATTTCCTAGGATGTCTGCTAAAAAAAAATATATAATGTTTGGGGGTTCTGATTAATTTTCTAGCAAAAAAATTGTGATTTTCACATGAAGGAGAGAAGTGCCAGAATTAACCCGGTGGGCAAGTGGTTAAATTAGGGGGTGCATGAAACCTAAATACACCACTGCCTGTAGGTGTAACTTCAGGGGGAGGGTTTGCAACCACTTTAAAAAGGATCTGCTACTGACGGCTCGGTGGTAGATACCACAGCATACTTTCAGAGGACCAGTGGAGTCCCTGCCTCGGCGGCTCAGAAAATGGAGACCTCCTTAACATTGGGTGAGTGGTCATAACGTGACGGCTGATCAGCGCAGATGCCAGGGCTAAGGAGTGTGGGGAAGAGGTCGTGGTGATCGTAGACACACGAGCAGGAAAGCACTTAAGGTAACATAAGTATGAAGAGCGGAGCACTTATACCCAAGTGACACTTGGGGGTCAATAGAGAAATAATCGGAGCCTGAACACGAGCAGAGAGTTTGAATGGCGGTACGAAGGGGGAATCCAGGAGAGGACGTCATCGACTGCGAAACATTTTTAAGAAATTTTTCTCAGGGTGTTGCTGGCCGTACGATAAACATTCCAGTTGGCGTGTTTAATCCTGCATCGAGAGGCATTGCGATAAGAATCAGACAAACAGGCGAAGGAAAGCTGGCAGGAGGCATTGGATGCGGGGAGGAGGGGTGGAATGGTGCGAGAGTATAAAAAAAGAAGAAAAAAGAAAGAAGACACAGTAACCAGTTCAAAAAAACACTCTTATCTCAAAAGGCAGCATGCCACCGTCTTCCAAGCAGATGGCGACATTGACAGGCAATATGTGGGCGCCGGCGTGCCTATTGCTTCTCTCCTTATCCCCGGATAACATACGGATAAGGGTGACAATTTATACTGCTGGCGTGCCGCGCTGCGTTTGTATAAGCAATGAGGCTTCTCCGCGGTTATCTCGGAATAAAAGCGTTCTGGATCTTGGATGCGGGCGTTTATTTATTTATTTTCGGGGGTTAAATGACGACATTGGAATACCAAGTTTATGGGATGAAGTAGTTACAATGGAGTAGATTCAGGTACCTTTTGCGGCGGCGTATCTCCAGATACGCCGCCGTAATTTGAATACCGCGCCCGCGTAGCGTTACGCCGATTCACAAAGGCAGTTACGCTGAAAAAATAGGCTTCCTCCACCGACGTAACTTGATTGCGGCGGCGTAGAATTGTGTGCAATATCACTTTGGCCGCTTGGGGGCGCTTCCGTTGTTGTCGGCGTAGAATATGCTAATTTCCTAGATACGCCGATTCACAAACGTACGTGCGCCCGACGTTCGTTTTTTACGTCAAGGCTTTTTCGGCGTAAGGCTGGTCCTGCTATTAGGAGGCGCAGCCAATGTTAAGTATGGACGTCGTTCCCGCGTCGCGATTTCAACATTTTACGTAGTTTGCGTAAGTCGTCTGTGAATGTCGCTGGACGCCATTTACCTTCACGTCGAAACCAATGACGTCCTTGCATGCGCAGTACGTTCGGCGCGGGGAACACGCCTAATTTAAATGATCCACGCCCCCTACCCGGATCATTTGAATTAGGCGGGCTTGCGCCGGGGGAATAACGCTACGCCGCCGCAACTTTACAGGCAAGTGCTTTGTGAATCAAGCACTTGCCCGTAAAACTTGCGGCGGCGTAACGTAAATATCATACGTTACGCCACCGCAGATTTGCCCGGTTCTACGTGAATCTGGGCCATTGTGTTGTAAAAGGTAAAGAGGTAGAACCGGTATTTTGAGGACACAGACGTTGTTTTTTTACGGCGGTCCTTCTCTTTATCGCGGATGTTTTGGCTGGAAAGCTGTCTGGCGATGCCGTCCAATAGAAGTAAAAAGGCGTCCAAGGAGGATTTCCCGAATATGGACCATTTTTGTTTTTGGGTGTTAACCCCATAAGGACCGCCGCACGAATATGTACGTCGGCAGAATGGCACGGCTGGGCACAATCACGTACATGTAACCACTTAAGCCCCGGACCATTATGCAGGTCAAGGACCTGGCCCCTTTTTGCGATTCGGCACTGTGTCGCTTTAACTGACAATTGCGCGGTCGTGCGACGTGGCTCCCAAACAAAATTGGCGTCCTTTTTTCCCCACAAATAGAGCTTTCTTTTGGTAGTATTTGATCACCTCTGCGTTTTTTTTTTGCGCTATAAACAAAAATAGAGCAACAATTTCGAAAAAAAAATGCAATATTTTTTACTTTTTTGCTATAATAAATATCCCCCAAAAAATATATAAAAAAATATTTTTTTCCTCAGTTTAGGCCGATACGTTTTCTTCTACCTATTTTTGGTAAAAAAAACAAAAAACGCAATAAGCGTTTATCGATTGGTTTGCGCAAAATTTATAGCGTTTACAAAATAGGGGATATTTTTTTTTTGCATTTTTCTAAATTGTAATATTATTTTTATTCATTTTTTACTACTAATGGCGGCGATCAGCGATTTTTTTCAGGACTTTGACATTATGGCAGACACATCAGTCAATTTTGACACATTTTTGTCAGCATGGAAACCTTCATGACTTGGACGTCACATAGGGAAAGCTACGGACCTGACGTCACATAGGGAAAGCCAGAGACCTGACGTCACATAGGGAAAGCTCCAGACCTGACGTCACATAGGGAAAGCCAGAGACCTGACGTCACATAGGGAAAGCTACAGACCTGACGTCACATAGGGAAAGCTACAGACCTGACGTCACATAGGGAAAGCTACAGACCTGACGTCACATAGGGAAAGCTACAGACCTGACGTCACATAGGGAAAGCTACAGACCTGACGTCACATA
This sequence comes from Rana temporaria, assembly GCF_905171775.1. Lineage (NCBI taxonomy): Eukaryota > Metazoa > Chordata > Amphibia > Anura > Ranidae > Rana > Rana temporaria. The sequence goes on from NC_053497.1 coordinate 4,242,569, forward strand.
GGGAAAGCTACAGACCTGACGTCACATAGGGAAAGCTACAGACCTGACGTCACATAGGGAAAGCCACAGACCTGACGTCACATAGGGAAAGCCACAGACCTGACGTCACATAGGGAAAGCCACAGACCTGACGTCACATAGGGAAAGCCACAGACCTGACGTCACATAGGGAAAGCCACAGACCTGACGTCACATAGGGAAAGCCACAGACCTGACGTCACATAGGAAAAGCCAGAGACCTGACGTCACATAGGAAAAGCCAGAGACCTGACGTCACATAGGGAAAGCTACAGACCTGACGTCACATAGGGAAAGCCACAGATCTGACGTCACATAGGGAAAGCCAGAGACCTGACGTCACATAGGAAAAGCCAGAGACCTGACGTCACATAGGGAAAGCTACAGACCTGACGTCACATAGGGAAAGCCACAGACCTGACGTCACATAGGGAAAGCCACAGACCTGACGTCACATAGGGAAAGCCAGAGACCTGACGTCACATAGGGAAAGCTCCAGACCTGACGTCACATAGGTAAAGCTACAGACCTGACGTCACATAGGGAAAGCCAGAGACCTGACGTCACATAGGGAAAGCCAGAGACCTGACGTCACATAGTGAAAGCTACAGGCTGACATCACATAGGGAAAGCCAGAGACCTGACGTCACATAGGGAAAGCCAGAGACCTGACGTCACATAGGGAAAGCTCCAGACCTGACGTCACATAGGTAAAGCTACAGACCTGACGTCACATAGGTAAAGCTACAGACCTGACGTCACATAGGGAAAGCCAGAGACCTGACGTCACATAGGGAAAGCCACAGACCTGACGTCACATAGGAAAAGCCAGAGACCTGACGTCACATAGGAAAAGCCAGAGACCTGACGTCACATAGGGAAAGCTACAGACCTGACGTCACATAGGGAAAGCCAGAGACCTGACGTCACATAGGGAAAGCCAGAGACCTGACGTCACATAGGGAAAGCCAGAGACCTGACGTCACATAGGGAAAGCCAGAGACCTGACGTCACATAGGGAAAGCTCCAGACCTGACGTCACATAGGTAAAGCTACAGACCTGACGTCACATAGGTAAAGCTACAGACCTGACGTCACATAGGGAAAGCCAGAGACCTGACGTCACATAGGGAAAGCCACAGACCTGATGTCACATAGGAAAAGCCAGAGACCTGACGTCACATAGGAAAAGCCAGAGACCTGACGTCACATAGGGAAAGCTACAGACCTGACGTCACATAGGGAAAGCCAGAGACCTGACGTCACATAGGGAAAGCCACAGACCTGACGTCACATAGGAAAAGCCAGAGACCTGACGTCACATAGGAAAAGCCAGAGACCTGACGTCACATAGGGAAAGCCAGAGACCTGACGTCACATAGGGAAAGCCAGAGACCTGACGTCACATAGGGAAAGCCCCAGACCTGACGTCACATAGGGAAAGCCAGAGAACTGGCGTCACATAGGGAAAGCCACAGATCTGACGTCACATAGGGAAAGCTACAGGCTGACATCACATAGGGAAAGCCAGAGACCTGACGTCACATAGGGAAAGCCAGAGACCTGACGTCACATAGGGAAAGCCACAGACCTGACGTCACATAGGGAAAGCCAGAGACCTGACGTCACATAGGGAAAGCTCCAGACCTGACGTCACATAGGTAAAGCTACAGACCTGACGTCACATAGGGAAAGCCAGAGACCTGACGTCACATAGGGAAAGCTCCAGACCTGACGTCACATAGGTAAAGCTACAGACCTGACGTCACATAGGGAAAGCTACAGACCTGACGTCACATAGGGAAAGCCAGAGACCTGACGTCACATAGGGAAAGCCAGAGACCTGACGTCACATAGGGAAAGCCACAGACCTGACGTCACATAGGGAAAGCCACAGACCTGACGTCACATAGGAAAAGCCAGAGACCTGACGTCACATAGGAAAAGCCAGAGACCTGACGTCACATAGGGAAAGCTACAGACCTGACGTCACATAGGGAAAGCCACAGATCTGACGTCACATAGGGAAAGCCAGAGACCTGACGTCACATAGGAAAAGCCAGAGACCTGACGTCACATAGGGAAAGCTACAGACCTGACGTCACATAGGGAAAGCCACAGACCTGACGTCACATAGGGAAAGCCACAGACCTGACGTCACATAGGGAAAGCCAGAGACCTGACGTCACATAGGGAAAGCTCCAGACCTGACGTCACATAGGTAAAGCTACAGACCTGACGTCACATAGGGAAAGCCAGAGACCTGACGTCACATAGGGAAAGCTCCAGACCTGACGTCACATAGGTAAAGCTACAGACCTGACGTCACATAGGGAAAGCTACAGACCTGACGTCACATAGGGAAAGCTACAGACCTGACGTCACATAGGGAAAGCCAGAGACCTGACGTCACATAGGGAAAGCCAGAGACCTGACGTCACATAGGGAAAGCCAGAGACCTGACGTCATATAGGGAAAGCCCCAGACCTGACGTCACATAGGGAAAGCCAGAGAACTGGCGTCACATAGGGAAAGCCACAGATCTGACGTCACATAGGGAAAGCTACAGGCTGACATCATATAGGGAAAGCCAGAGACCTGACGTCACATAGGGAAAGCCAGAGACCTGACGTCACATAGGGAAAGCCAGAGACCTGACGTCACATAGGGAAAGCCAGACACCTGACGTCACATAGGGAAAGCCAGAGACCTGACGTCACATAGGGAAAGCCACAGACCTGACGTCACATAGGGAAAGCCACAGACCTGACGTCACATAGGGAAAGCCAGAGACCTGACGTCACATAGGGAAAGCTCCAGACCTGACGTCACATAGGGAAAGCTCCAGACCTGACGTCACATAGGGAAAGCTCCAGACCTGACGTCACATAGGTAAAGCTACAGACCTGACGTCACATAGGGAAAGCCAGAGACCTGACGTCACATAGGGAAAGCTCCAGACCTGACGTCACATAGGGAAAGCTACAGACCTGACGTCACATAGGGAAAGCTACAGACCTGACGTCACATAGGGAAAGCTACAGACCTGACGTCACATAGGGAAAGCCAGAGACCTGACGTCACATAGGGAAAGCCAGAGACCTGACGTCACATAGGGAAAGCCAGAGACCTGACGTCACATAGGGAAAGCCAGAGACCTGACGTCACATAGGGAAAGCCCCAGACCTGACGTCACATAGGGAAAGCCAGAGAACTGGCGTCACATAGGGAAAGCCACAGATCTGACGTCACATAGGGAAAGCTACAGGCTGACATCACATAGGGAAAGCCAGAGACCTGACGTCACATAGGGAAAGCCAGAGACCTGACGTCACATAGGGAAAGCCAGAGACCTGACGTCACATAGGGAAAGCCCCAGACCTGACGTCACATAGGGAAAGCCAGAGAACTGGCGTCACATAGGGAAAGCCACAGATCTGACATCACATAGGGAAAGCCAGAGACCTGACGTCACATAGGGAAAGCCAGAGACCTGATGTCACATAGGGAAAGCCAGAGACCTGATGTCACATAGGGAAAGCTCGAGAACTGACATCAATATAAATAGATTGACAATGCTCTTCTCTAACATTTGTTGCCAATTTTTCAATCCACTGGTGTGAACATGCCTTTATGGTAATGGCTTTATGCAATCACATCCCTTTTCTCCAGTCTATATGTCTGGTTCAAGGTTTCCATACAATCTCAACAAAGAAATGATTTCTCCAAATCACATATCGGGATATAGAACATCCGAAACCAGCTGGACGATTGAAAAGACTCTCTTCATGGATGACTGGGCAAGGATCCTAATGGCCATTCCTACAAGCTAAAGGTGCCGTTCAGAACACAAGCTGTTGTCCCAGGACAATATAATTAATGAAGGACAAAAGGAAGAGACGGATTCTTCTTCCACTCCCTCAACCTCGTCTTTCCTTTTCCTGTGTCCCTAAAAGACAGGATCTACACTGGCCCCTGTTTTATTCCTATTATGTCCTCTAATGAAGGGATTTACTGAAGAATGCGACTGGTGAAGAATGGATTTGTAACAGGTTTATTGATTCAGTGGCCCCCCTACTGCACCAGTACGGTGACCTGAAGGGTCTGGAAATTTGGCATCCATTCATGTCCTACATACATAATACAAACGGCGACGCGTTAAAAGGATACAAGCCAAATGGTAAAAGGTTAATATCCAAAATTCAACCAATTAATCCCATAGCACTGTAGAATAAAAGGCGATATCCACGGCCTTGTAGCTCTTTCTACGGACTGGGAAATCTTTATTTGACACTAAAAAACAGAACAAAAGTGCACCGGTCTCGGGAATATCTTCAGTAAATCTATTCAAAATGTATCTCTCACAATTACCGTATATACTCGAGTATAAGCCGACCCGAATATAAGCCGAGGCACCTAATTGAACACAAAAAAAATGGGAAAACTTATTGACTCGAGTATTAGGCCCCATACACACGAGAGGATCCATCTGCTGAAAAATCTCAGCGGATCGGTTTCAGCGGATAGATCCCCTGGTGTGTACGTTCCAGCGGATATTTATACGCGGATATTTCCGAATTCCAGCAGATAAAAATTTGTAGACATGTCTACAAATCTATCCGCTGGAATCGGCACCAGCGGATCGATCCGGTGGTCTGTACAGACTCACCGGATCGATCCGTCCGAACCCATCCCTCGCATGCGTCGTAATGATTCGACGCATGCGTGGATATCCTTATATGACAGCGTCGCGCACGTCGCCGCGTCATCATCGCGGCGACGGTGCGACACGTCACCGCGATGGGAATTCGGCGCGGATTTCAATCCGATGGCGTGTACACGCCATCGGATTAAAATCCGCAGAGGATTTATCCGCGGATACGGTCCGGCGGACCGTATCCGCGGATAAATCCTATCGTGTGTATGGGGCCTAAGCCTAGGATGTCCATCTGCACGCCTCACCGTGTCCATGTGCATGCCTCACTGTGCCCATGTGCATGCCTTACGGTGCCAATGCCTCACTGTGCCCATGCCTCACTGTGTCCATGCCTCACTTTGCCTCACCGTGTCCATGTGCATGCCTCACTGTGTCCATGCCTCACTGTGTCCATGCCTCACTTTGCCTCACCGTGTCCATGTGCATGCCTTACGGTGCCCATGCCTCACTGTGCCCATGTGCATGCCTCATGGTGCCAATGCCTCACTGTGCCCATGCCTCACGGTCCAATGCCTCACTGTGCCCATGCCTCACTGGCCCAGATTCTCGTACATCCGCGTAAAATTGTGCGGGCGTAACGTATCTGATTTACATTACGCCTCCGCAACTTACACGGGCAAGTGCTGTATTCTCAAAGCACTTGCTCCGTAATTTGCGGCGGCGTAGCGTAAATTGGCCGGCGTAAGCCCCGCCTAATTCAAATTTGGATCAGGGGGGCGTGTTTTATTTAAATGTACTGTGACCCGACGTGATTGCCGTTTTTCCCGAACGGCGCATGCCCCGTTCGTGGAATTTCCCAGTGTGCATTGCTCCAAAGTACGCCGCAAGGACGTCATTGGTTTTGACGTGAACGTAAATGACGTCCAGCCCCATTCACGGACGACTTACGCAAACGACGTAACTTTTTCAAATTTCGACGCGGGAACGACGGCCATACTTAACATTGTTACGCCGCACTTATTCTACCATATAGCAGGGGCAACTATACGCCGGGAAAAGCCTAACGTAAACGGCGTATTTTTACGGCCGGGCATACGTTCAGGAATTCGCGTAACTACCTAATTTGCATACTCAACGCGGAATTCGACGGAAGCGCCACCTAGCGGCCAGCGTAAATATGCATTTACGATACGGCAGTGTAACACAGTTACGCCTGTCGGATCTAAGCGAAATCTATGAGTAACTGATTCTGAGAATCAGGCGCATAGATACGACCGCGCAACTTAGAGATACGACGGCGTATCTGGAGATACGCCGTCGTATCTCGTTTAAGAATCTGGGCCACTGTGTCCATGACTAGACTGACGTTTAACATGGGAGTCTATGGAAGGGGTGCCCGGCTTTGAAAAATCGGTGCTCCCCAGCCCTAGGTCCCCCAGACAACAAACTTTGCACACTTGTAGAGGAGACACAGGGCTACGTGTGTGCCAAGTTCCGGGTCCAAGACACCTACAACCGGTTGGTACTTGGTCCCCAAAGTCACCGGAGAAATTACTGTTTAACATGGGAGTCTAGGAAGGGGTGCCCGGTGACTTGTCGTTAAGGTTCCCCTATCGAGATGGTTCCTGTAAAGACTGCGCAGGCGCAATCCTTGCCGATGAAAATCTCCGAACCTCGGCCGGCATCCAGGCTCATTCCTTAACCTCCCCGTGGATTGGAGGATGTTAAAAAAAAAGAGCCAGGAGGCCAAACGAGCGTAGCGAGCCGTCTGGCCACTTACCTCAAATTCCACGTCGCCCTGGAGGTTCGGTGATTTCCGTCGGCAAGGATTGCGCCTGCGCAGTCCTTACAGGAACCATCTCGATAGCCGAAACCATATCGTCAGATCACGGGCTTTGAAAAAAAAAAAAAAAAAAAAAAAAAAAAAAAAAAAAAAAAAAAAATCGGTGCTCCCCGGCCGTAGGTCCGCCAGACAACAAACTTTGCACACTTGTAGAGGAAGAAGTGGTGCTACATGTGTGCCAAGTTTGGGGTCTAATACCGGATCCCCAAAGTCCCCAAGTTGCGTCCACAAAGGTAAACGTGTTCAAACCACACATGTGAGGTATCGCCGCGATCGTTGGAGCGAGAGAAATAATTCTAGCCACAGACTTTCTCTGTAACTCTCTGTAAAAAAAAAACTTAAATGCGTTGCCTATGGAGATTTTTAAAGCGGAGTTCCGCCAAAAAAAAATTGTTTTTTTTAAGTCAGCAGCTACAAATCCTGCAGCTGCTCACTTTTAAAACAAGGACACTTAACTGTCCTGGGCACCCGCAATGTCCTGACCTGAAGCCGATCTGTCCCATGGCTCCCGGGTGGAGGCGCCGCCATCTTCAGTAAGGGAATCAGGAAGTGAAGCCTTGCAGCTTCACAGACTGGTTCCCTGCAGCGCATGCGCCAGTCATGCTGCTCGATCCCACTGGTCCCTTCTGTCTTCTGGGACCTGTGTGTCTCCCAGAAGACAGCAAGGGGGACGGAGGAAGGGCAGGACATGGTGTAGATCGCCGCGGATACTGCGGCGGTCTATGGCCGGAAGTGGGAGCAAATAATTGTCTTACACAGGTATCTGCTTCCCCTGAAAGGTGCAAAAAGTGACACCAGAGGGGGGGAGGAATCCGAAAAGCAGAAGTTCCATTTTTGGGTGTAACTTTGCTTAAAGTACCGTAGGCGCCATTCCACGAGTGTGCGCAATTTTAAAGTGTGACATGTTAGGTATCCATTTATGCGGTGTAACATCATTTAGCGTTAGTGGTTTGTTTTTACTCACTAAGGTAAAGGAAGCTATTTAGGATAAAAAAATCCTACCTTTACAACCCCTTTAATTTGTATTATTTTTTACAATTAATTTTGTTTTATTATTTATTGCAATTTTTTTTTTTTTAGCCCTGTTGGGGGGCTTTGGTGAGATATCAGGGATCTTAACAGACCTCTGACATCTCCCCTTTGAGACAGAGAAAGGGACTGAGGACACAGCTTCCCCAGTCCCTTTCTCAGCTGCACTAAAAGTGAATGGAGAGAAGACAGCATCTCCTCTCCATTCATAAACTGAAGCATCGTAAAAACAGAGTTACAATGTTTCAGTTATATGAATGGACAGAGTCAGTGATCACAGAGGGAGGGAGCCGAGGAGGACACGGAGCGCGGAGGGGGAGAGCAGCAGCACGGAGGGGAGACACGGAGCGCGGAGGGGGAGAGCAGAAGAACGGAGGGGGAGAGCAGAAGAACGGAGGGGGAGAGCAGAAGAACAGAGGGTGACACGGAGCACGGAGGGGGAGAGCAGAAGAACGGAGGGGGAGAGCAGAAGAACAGAGGGTGACACGGAGCACGGAGGGGGAGAGCAGAAGAACGGAGGGTGACACGGAGCGCGGAGGGGGAGAGCAGCACGGAGGGGGGACACGGAGCACGTAGAGGGAGAGCAGAAGAACGGAGGGTGACACTGAGCGAGGAGGGGGGGGGGGAACGCAGCAGCACGGAGGGGGGACATGGAGCTCGGAGGGGGAGAGCAGAAGAAAGGAGGGTGACACTGAGCGAAGAGGGGGGGACCGCAGCAGCATGGAGGGGGGACACGGAGCACGAAGGGGGAGAGCAGAAGAACGGAGGGTGACACTGAGCGAAGAGGGGGGGAATGCAGCAGCATGGAGGGGGGACAAAGAGCACAGAGGGGGAGGTTACAATGTTTCAGTTATGTGAATGGACAGAGTCAGTGATCATTCGGAAAAGGTAGAAGCCGGGTTTAGCGGCTCCTACCTCCGCTCTCCACCCTGACAGAGGGAGCGGAGGAGGATACGGAGGGTGACATGGAGTGCGGAGGGGAGAGCAGCAGCACGGAGGGGAGACACGGAGCGCGGAGGGGGAGAGCAGAAGATTGAAGGGGAGACACTGAGCGCGGAGGGGGAACGCAGCAGCACGGAGGGGGGACACGGAGCGCGGAGGGGGAGAGCAGAAGATTGAAGGGGAGACACTGAGCGCGGAGGGGGAACGCAGCAGCACGGATTGGGGACACGGAGCGCGGAGGGGGAGAGCAGAAGAACGGAGGGTGACATGGAGCGCAGAGGGGGACATGGAGGGTGACACTGAGCGAGGAGGGGGAACACAGCAGCGCGGAGGGGGGACACGGAGCGCGGTGGGGGAGAGCAGCCCGGATGGGGAACTGGAGGAGGATACAGGGACAGTCAGCGGTGATCCGTGTGGCTTTGGGGGAAATTACAAGCACCGATCACCACTGTATGGATTTCACTAAAACAATACAATAAAAGCATAAATGACAAGACAAGCTTCTGCTTAACGCAGTCTTACTTGGTGAAGGTCCTCCTCCTGACCAAAGTCCCTCACTCCAGGTAATGGTTCTCCTTGGAAATGACAGCAGTCCAGAAGCCGGTCCCTGTAGCACTTGGCAGTCCTAGCACAGCTTTCTCTGAGCTCTGGACACACAATGACCACCACAGCTGAGCCCAATCAGCAGCCTGTCAGGGGAAAAAACAAACATGGTCCACGAGGATCGGGAATCCACCCCACTCTCTGCTCATGAGGATTCCCGGTGAAACCAGAACCAGTACAGGTTTTGAAACGATCGTACATTTTCCTAGACAACATAACAATGTTTCATTGACCGTCGCCATGAAATACATATCCACACCTGTTATTCACTTGTTAAAGCCTCCCTTGTGTGGGCAAAAGGCCCGAAACTGCGGCTGGGTGCCGCCACCTTGGATGTGATGTCAGCGGTCACTGCAGACTCCGAGCTTTCCCAGGCGACACTCTATATCAACTATTCTCTAACTTTTTACCTTAGAGCAGTGGTGGGCAGATGCAGCCCATTTCCATACCTTTATTCAGTGCTTAAGGCATTACTCCTCCCACTGACTCCAAAAATGGGACACTATTCCTCCCACCGACACCAATGATGGGACACTATTCCTCCCACTGACACCAATGATGGGACACTATTCCTCCCACTGACACCAATGATGGGACACTATTCCTCCCACTGACACCAATGATGGAACACTATTCTTCCCACTGATACCAATGATGGGACACTATTCCTCCCACTGACTCCAAAAATGGGGCACTATTCCTCCCACTGACACCAATGATGGGACACTATTCCTCCCACTGACACCAATGATGGGACACTATTCCTCCCACTGACACCAATGATGGGACACTATTCCTCCCACTGATACCAATGATGGGACACTATTCCTCCCACTGACACCAATGATGGGACACTATTCCTCCCACTGATACCAATGATGGGACACTATTCCTCCCACTGATACCAATGATGGGACACTATTCCTCCCACTGACACCAATTATGGGACACTATTCCTCCCACTGATACCAATGATGGGACACTATTCCTCCCACTGATACCAATGATGGGACACTATTCCTCCCACTGATACCAATGATGGGACACTATTCCTCCCACTGACACCAATTATGGGACACTATTCCTCCCACTGACGGGACACTATTTCTCCCACTGACACCAATGATGGGACACTATTCCTCCCACTGATACCAATGATGGGACACTATTCCTCCCACTGACACCAATGATGGGACACTATTCCTCCCACTGATACCAATGATGGGACACTATTCCTCCCACTGACTCCAAAAATGGGGCATGATTCCTGCCACTGACACCAATGATGGGACACCATTCCTCCCACTGATACCAATGATGGGACACTATTCCTCCCACCGACACCAATGATGGGACACTATTCCTCCCACTGACACCAATGATGGGACACTATTCCTCCCACTGACACCAATGATGGGACACTATTCCTCCCACTGACACCAATGATGGGACACTATTCCTCCCACCGACACCAATGATGGGACACTATTCCTCCCACTGACACCAATGATGGGACACTATTCCTCCCACTGACACCAATGATGGGACACTATTCCTCCCACTGACACCAATGATGGAACACTATTCTTCCCACTGATACCAATGATGGGACACTATTCCTCCCACTGACTCCAAAAATGGGGCACTATTCCTCCCACTGACACCAATGATGGGACACTATTTCTCCCACTGACACCAATGATGGGACACTATTCCTCCCACTGATACCAATGATGGGACACTATTCCTCCCACTGACACCAATGATGGGACACTATTCCTCCCACTGATACCAATGATGGGACACTATTCCTCCCACTGATACCAATGATGGGACACTATTCCTCCCACTGACACCAATTATGGGACACTATTCCTCCCACTGATACCAATGATGGGACACTATTCCTCCCACTGATACCAATGATGGGACACTATTCCTCCCACTGATACCAATGATGGGACACTATTCCTCCCACTGACACCAATTATGGGACACTATTCCTCCCACTGACGGGACACTATTTCTCCCACTGACACCAATGATGGGACACTATTTCTCCCACTGACACCAATGATGGGACACTATTCCTCCCACTGACACCAATGATGGGACACTATTTCTCCCACTGACACCAATGATGGGACACTATTCCTCCCACTGATACCAATGATGGGACACTATTCCTCCCACTGACACCAATGATGGGACACTATTCCTCCCACTGATACCAATGATGGGACACTATTCCTCCCACTGATACCAATGATGGGACACTATTCCTCCCACTGACACCAATTATGGGACACTATTCCTCCCACTGATACCAATGATGGGACACTATTCCTCCCACTGATACCAATGATGGGACACTATTCCTCCCACTGATACCAATGATGGGACACTATTCCTCCCACTGACACCAATTATGGGACACTATTCCTCCCACTGACGGGACACTATTTCTCCCACTGACACCAATGATGGGACACTATTTCTCCCACTGACACCAATGATGGGACACTATTCCTCCCACTGATACCAATGATGGGACACTATTCCTCTCACTGACACCAATGATGGGACACTATTCCTCCCACTGATACCAATGATGGGACACTATTCCTCCCACTGACTCCAAAAATGGGGCATGATTCTTGCCACTGACACCAATGATGGGACACCATTCCTCCCACTGATACCAATGATGGGACACTATTCCTCTCACTGACACCAAAGATGGGACACTATTCCTCCCACTGACACCAATGATGGGACACTATTCCCCCCAGACACCAATGATGGGACACTATTCCTCCCACTGATACCAATGATGAGGCACTATTCCTCCCACTGATACCAATGATGTGGCATTATTCCTCCCACTGATACCAATGATGGGGCATTATTCCTCCCACTGATACCAATGATGGGGCATTATTCCTCCCACTGATACCAATGATGGGGCATTATTCCTCCTACTGAGACCAAATATTTCTCCCCCCAATACCAAAGATTGGTCATTGTTTACTCCCACCGGGCACAGTCCAGTCCACCCCCCTAAAGTCCGAAGGACAGTAAACTGTCTTTCTTTAGAAAGTTTGGAGAACCCAACCTTAGAGAAACCCTTGAAATAATTTTCAGGTCCTGATGAGGAAGGAAAGGAAAAAGGTCTCTTACACTGGCGGTTAGTCAGAAGACTGCTCCCCTACAGTTGCGGTCAGAATGTCACCCTCACAGATAGCTAAAAACGATCGTTGACGTCATGACCTTGACTTGGTGTTGGCCCTGAAAATATGAAGACACCATCAAAGTGGGAGGTCAGTTAGTCACAGCTAAAGGAACCCCTAGCAGCCTCTGGAGGAACCCTGGTTGAGAATGATTGCTCTATAGAATTATCCTTCACGTCTTCCCTACAGCTACATAAATGGTTAGGGAGGTAATGGAAGGGATGGAGGAGCTGGGCCAGCACTGAGTGTAATTAGACACTCCAAAAAGGGGAGAGGGCTGTGACGTGCAAGGAGGGCGGGGATGTGCTAGAGAACTGACTCTTCCTGTAGGGGTCAGGCTCCATAGCTACTTACTTGTCCATAGCTGGTACTTGCTGAATCCCTACCAGCACATCCAGAATTCCGGGCAATTACGCTGGTATGAAACAAAGTATCAAGCTACTAGAACCAAAGTCCGATTGATAAAACAGCGCTAGTTATTGGATGAAGTCCAACTCCTCTAAAAAATAAAAGTCCAGAAACAGGTACAGTTCTAAGGTGATTACGCTGGTATGTCCTCTAACCAGAAGGGTATTTAAGCTTCAGCCTTTGAAGTGGTTGGTGCTGTGTCTTATTACTAGATACATGAGCGTCAAAGAGTGAGGCCTCGTACACACGACCAGACATGTCCGATGAAAACGGTCCGCAGACCTTTTTCATCGGACATGTCTGCTGAGATCATTTGGTCTGATGTGTGTACACACCATCAGACCAAATTTCCCGCACACAGAATACGCGGTGACGTGGCGGCGACGATGACGCGGCGACGTGCGCGCACCAGGAAGTTCAATGCTTCCACGCATGCGTCGAATCACTTCGACCCATGCGTGGGATTTCGGGCCAGCGGACATGTCCGATGAGTCGTACTGACCATCGGACATGTCCGACGGACAGGCTTCCACCGGACAAGTTTCTTAGCATGCTAAGAAACTTTTGTCCGCTGGAAACCTGTCCGCTAGGCCGGAAAACTGTCCGGTAGGCCCTACACACGGTTGGACATGTCCGCGGAAACTGGTCCGACGAACCAGTTTCAGCGGACATGTTTGGTCGTGTGTACAAGGCCTAACAGTACTTGCTTGTCCATTGCGGACCTGGACTGACTGGGCTACTCCCTTGCTTGCTGCCTACCAAGCAAACCCTGCTTTGACCTGATTTTTCTCTTGCTTACCATCTATCTAGAACTCAGCTTTTGAAGTGTCTGGTGCTTGGTCTTATTCCCAGATACATGGGAGCCAAAGAGTAACAGTACTTGCCTGTCCGTTGCCGGCCTGGACTATTCTCTTGATTGCCGTCTACCTAGACCCTGCTCAGATCTGACTACGTTCTTGCTTGGTGTCTGTGTAACGCCTGTGTACTTTTCATTACAGGTGCTATGTTAAATCTAGTTGGGGGATGAGAGAGTTACCTTGCTCTCATCCGTGTCGTTTTGCTAAATTGGGTTCTGTCGGTTCTGGGCTGTCCTGTGGGTCATTCTGTGCTCCAGAGATGTAGTTCCATCTCTGGATGGCAGGTGGCGCCAGAGGGGCCCAGGCGGAGCCGCTTTTCCCCAGCAGCAAAATTGGAGGAGTGTTTGCTCGCGGGGCATGCTGGGGGAGGGTTACATAGTTAGTCAGGTTGAAAAAAGACACAAGTCCATCCAGTTCAACCTCAAAAAAATAAACAAACAAAATAAAAGACACAATACAATCCCATACACCCAACTCCATACCCACAGTTGATCCAGAGGAAGGCAAAAAACCCCAGCAGAGCATGATCCAATTTGCTACAGCAGGGGAAAAAATTCCTTCCTGATCCCCCGAGAGGCAATCGGATTTACCCCGGATCAACTTTACCTACAAATCTTAGTACTCAGTTATTTTATGTACATTTAGGAAAGAATCCAGGCCTTTCTTAAAGCAATCTACTGAGCTGGCCAGAACCACCTCTGGAGGGAGTCTGTTCCACATTTTTACAGATCTTACTGTGAAAAAACCTTTCCGTATTTGGAGGTGAAATCTCTTTTCCTCTAGACGTAAAGAGTGCCCCCTTGTCCTCAGTGTTGACCGTAAAGTGAATAACTCAACACCAAGTACACTGTATGGACCTCTTATATATTTGTACATGTTGATCATATCCCCCCTAATTCTCCTCTTCTCAAGAGTGAATAGATTTAGTTCTTCTAATCTTTCCTCATAGCTGAGCTCCTCCATGCCTCTTATCAGTTTGGTTGCCCTTCTCTGCACTTTCTCCAGTTCTCCGATGTCCTTTTTGAGAACTGGTGCCCAAAACTGAACTGCATATTCCAGATGAGGTCTTACTAATGATTTGTACAGGGGCAAAATTATATCTCTGTCTCTGGAGTCCATACCTCTCTTAATACAAGAAAGGACTTTGCTCGCTTTGGAAACCGCAGCTTGGCATTGCATGCCATTATTGAGCTTATGATCAACTAAAACCCCCAGATCCTTCTCCACTACAGATCCCCCCAGTTGTACTCCCCCTAGTATGTATGATGCATGCATGTATTTCTGTGACAGACGCCATTTTTTGGGGTTCTTCGCCAGTTTCTGGTTCCAGGTGCGGCACCCACCCTTACGGTGTGTGCATATCACGGGCCCAGGCCTGGCCTACCAGGCCGGGGCGCACGTGCCACGCGGAGTTCCTGACTTTGGGCCCTCATGGCCCGGAGCAACCAACGCTGCAAAGGGACCCCAGTGACTTACTGGGTTCCCATCTCTTATCAAGAAGATCCCAAGCGAGGTATGCTGTTCGGTGGGGAGTCGGTCTGAGGTGAACCCGGAGGCAGGTGATCCAATAGGGCTTAGACGAACCATCTGGGATCTGGGTGACCGGACACTGACAAGTTGTACGCTGCAAATTGTCAGTCGGTGACCCCAAGCTATCAAGTCTACCTGAGGGAGATTCAGGCAAAATTGCATTACTGGGAGGATTCGCTCTACTGTTCATGTTCCTGAGTACTGGGCCTGTGGCAGAGGTCTCTCTACTAACCTAAATTTACCAGAGCCAAGTCGTGGCAGAGACTTGTTCCTTCCCAGAAGTTCTAGTGACGCCCCGGATGCCAGGCCTGTGAGAGGGACCTGTCCGGGGGCACTATACCCACTCCGGCTGGAGTGGCGACAAAGTAAGAATTGCTACTAGAAGCAGGACTGCTTCCATTTATCCATAGGTCTGAATCTGCAAAGTTCTCTCCTTTTCACCAACCTGTCCTATCTACCTCAAGTTGATCGTGTTGGGCCAGAAATAAAAGCATTGAAAACGTCACCCCGTTGTCTGGACATTCCATCACTACTCTCATCATCCTCATCCCTAGACACATCACAGAGGTAACATAATTACGCCGATCCCAAATCTAACCAGCGGCTCCTCCGGGGGTAGCGCTACACCTGCTTAGACCTGACTACTCTCTTTCCTGCCTTGACCCCTTCCTGCACCTGACTATTCTCTCACCTGCAGCCCTTTGAACAAATAGCGCCTTTGTTCCAGCCACCCTCTTGGTGGGTGGTCCTAGGATGTCACGACCTGGACTGACTGATCTATTCTCATACTTGAGGTCTACCTAAACCCTGCTCAGATCTGACTACGTTCTTGCTTGGTGCCTGTTTAGACCTGACTACTCTCTTGCCTGATTTGACCCCTTCCTACACCTGACTACTCTCTCGCCTGCAGCTCTGTGAACAAATAGCTCATTTGTTCCAGCCACCCTCTTGGTGGGTGGTCTTGAGATGCCACGATGTGGGACTCGATGTCAGGTTTTGGCAATTACTAATGTAAACTAAACAAGTGTCTATGGTTTTATCAACTAATTAAAGACCTGCTGGTTTAGTTCTTATGTTGAAGGTAAAATGAAGTACCTGGACTTAAAGGTCTTCACCCATGAGCCCTCAAAGAGTTAAGCTAAGTTAAAGCGGATGTGCCACGGGAACAAAATATTAAAAGTCAGCAGCTACAAATACTGCAGCTGCTGACTTTTAATATTAGGACACTTACCTGTCCTGGAGTCCAGCGCCGATCGCAGCAGAGCACGAGCGATCGCTCGTCACTCTGCTGCTCCCCCCGCCATCCACGCTGAGGGAACCAGGAAGTGAAGCGCTGCGGCTTCACTGCCCGGTTCCCTACGGCGCATGCGCGAGTCGCGCTGCGCCCGCCGATTGGCTCACACGCTGTGTGCTGGGAGCCGAGTGTTCCCAGCACACAACGGGCGACAGACGGGATGTGACGGAATGCCCGTCTTTCGCCCGTATCGTGTGGCCGGAAGTGGGTGCAAATACCTGTCTTTAGACAGGTGTCTGCACCCCCCTCCCCCCTGAAAGGTGTCAAAAGTGACACCGGAGGGGGGGAGGGTTCCGATCAGCGGGACTCCACTTTAGGGTGGAGGACCGCTTTAAGGTCTGCATCCACAAGACCTCAGAGAACTAAGTTTGGACATTTAGGAGCAGTTAGGCATTTTTTTCAACTGCTCCTGATCTCCCATCTATGTTATTTTATCAGTACATGTACACAGGGTCGTTTATAGTCGTTTCTAGGCAGTTGAGTTTAGAGGCTTTTTCTGGAACCCAAAAAAATGCGTTCAGAAGTTGTGTTTAGAGGCATTTCAAGCGCCAAACGCGGCTAAATGCGGTAACTCGCCTTTAGCAGTGTTTCTTTTACATAAGTTTTTCATTTAAAAAATTGAATAAAAATTTCAAACGCTTCTAAACGCAAACGCGTCTAAACGTGGCATTTTTAGACGCCAGTTTCTAGCTGTCAAGTTAAATCGTTCAGGAGAGATTGAACAACGTCCCATGTACATGAAGCCTAACTAGAGGTCTACCTAAACCCTGCTCAGATCCGACTACGTTCTTGCTTGGTGCCTGCTTAGACCTGGACTACTCTCTTGCCTGCCTTGACCCCTTCCTGCACCCGAATATTCTCTCGCCTGCAGCCCTTTGAACAAATAGCTCCTTTGTTCCAGCCACCCTTTTGGTGGGTGGTCCTGAGATGCCACGACCTGGACTGACTGGACTACTCTCATACTTGAGCTCTACCTAAACCCTGCTCAGATCTGCCTACATTCTTGCTTGGTGCCTGCTTAGATCCGACTACTCTCTTGCCCACCTTGACCCCTTCCTGCACCCGAATATTCTCTCGCCTGCAGCCCTTTGAACAAATAGCTCCTTTGTTCCAGCCACTCTATTGGTGGGTGGTCCTAAGATGCCACGACCTGGACTGACTGATTTACTCTCATACATGAGGTCTACCTAAACCCTGCTCAGATCTGCCTACGTTCTTGCTTGGTGCCTGCTTAGATCCGACTACTCTCTTGCCCACCTTGACCCCTTTCTGCACCCGAATATTCTCTCGCCTGCAGCCCTTTGAACAAATAGCTCCTTTGTTCCAGCCACTCTATTGGTGGGTGGTCCTAAGATGCCACGACCTGGACTGACTGATTTACTCTCATACATGAGGTCTACCTAAACTCTGCTCAGATCTGACTAAGTTCTTGCTTGGTGCCTGCTTAGATCCGACTACTCTCTTGCCCACCTTGACCCCTTGAACAAATAGCTCCTTTGTTCCAGCCACTCTATTGGTGGGTGGTCCTAAGATGCCATGACCTGGACTGACTCATTTACTCTCATACATGAGGTCTACCTAAACTCTGCTCAGATCTGACTACGTTCTTGCTTGGTGCCTGTTTAGACCTGACTACTCTCTCGCCTGCCTTGACCCCTTCCTGCACCTGACTACTCTCTTGCCTGCAGCCCTTTGAACAAATAGCGCCTTTGTTCCAGCCACCCTTTTGGTGGGTGGTCTTGAGATGCCATGACCTGGACTGACTGGACTACTCTCTTACTTGAGGTCTACCTAAACCCTGCTCAGATCTGACTACGTTCTTGCTTGGTGCCTGCTTAGACCTGGACTACTCTCTTGCCTGCCTTGACCCCTTCCTGCACCTGACTACTCTCTCGCCTGCAGCCCTGTGAACAAATAGCTCCTTTGTTCCAGCCACCCCCATGGTGGGTGGTCCTGAGAGCCAAAACCTGGTGTCAGCTTGCAGCAAAGTAACCAGGGACCACTAGGATTCCCAGCCCATCTACACCATCAGGAGCTTTGTAAGGACCAACTGCCACTTAGATTCTGTGCCTTGGGTGAACCCATATCACCTACCAGGGGCACCGTAACAGAAGGTAACGCCTTGCTATTCTGGCCAGCAATGGAGTGACACTGTAGAAAACAGACAACTGTTTTTTTTACCCTCTATATTGATCCAGCCAGTGACAGAATTGCCAATTCCCCCGACATCTGCGTTTTATCAGTTTGTTTCCAAGCAGAAACAATATTGCGTTGCTTCTTCCAATAAACGTGGTTGCTACTGTACTGATGTTTCCAGAGCACGATCGTGATTGCGATCTGCAGATTCTGAATGCTGAAGCCTGAGGGGGTGGCTGGGAAGGTTTAAATTGCAGTTTCGACCTTTCGGTTCACTTGATAGGTTTTCAGAAAAGTACAAAGCATTGGGACTAATGGATGAAATCTTATATTCCCCCCCCCCCCCCCCCCGGCGCTGGAGAGACAGATCTTTGGTTTTAAATTTTAAACGTATCTACAATTCTCTTTGTGTCTCTTTAGCACAGTCCCTGGTTTGAAATGTAAATACCTACAATTTCCCTTTGTGTCCCTCAACACCATTCACTCCCCTTATGTGGAAACCAGAAACCCCATTTACATGAAAACGGAAACTTCACTTAAACCCCATCATTTTTTTTTATACATGTGGTTATGTAAAAAAAAAAAATATTCAAAAATAAAATGTACATAATACATAAACAAATGTATAAAATTTCAAAGAACAAATGTCTTGGAATCTTTACACATTCCATTGATGGCGGCCATACAGGTTTCTCACCTACCGATCATTGAGCTAGAATCGAAATCCTGAGAAACCCGAATGCGGAAATTAGCGTTTTTTGGATTGACTGCGAAAACATAGGTTTGAAATTGCCTCGAACCGGAAGAAAAGACAAAGCGCTCAAACCAAATTTCAGAGGTGATCAAATACCACCAAAAGAAATCTCTATTTGTGGGGGAAAAAGGACTTAAATTTTGTTTGGGTACATCGTTTTGGGTACATACTTTTGACAATATAGTGTATATGGGGATGATTTGAGCGGTGTCTTTTCCTGGTCTGAGGGTCTTTTATTTTTGTTTCCTCTGCCTCCAAATATGTTTTATATTATGATATGTCTTCACCAATGCTTCCCTTCATATACCAGAACACGGACAGTTTATTTTCCTTTCTAGCAAAGGCTTTGGCTGGGATTTGCTTTACCTTTCCCCAAGTATAATGCTCTGTTCAGCCTTTTTACAGCCCCAGATCTGTTAGAAATTTTCAAAAGGGTTTACCGGCAAGAAAGACCATTTGCACATCCATGCGACTTTTCATAGTTTACCACAAGGGAACACACAGCGTAGTGCAAAGGGAAGGCTACAGTGCGCTACTTATATTTCAAATCAGGATAGATGTAGACAAGCAGATATCACCCCATGAACAATAGGGGAGCAAAATGTGCGCAATTCCAGTAGCGTGAGAAGCTGCCATTGCTTCTTATGTAATATCCTGATAGGACTGACGCAGGAAACCCTTAAAAGACCAAATGCATAGTAAAATGGCATGCGTTAACAAGGCTTGGTTCAATAGAAAATGAGGGATGCTGAATGGAGGCCAAGTAAAGCAGATCCTCAACAAATGCCATAAAGTAGGACTTGGCAGGTGTAAATCTCCAAAGAGAAGAGTGGGCAACTGATGGGTGGAGGAAGCCTTGGCTGATGTGCTGGAGAGTGAAGACTTGGGACAAGAGAAGAGCAAGATCTGATTATCAGAGAAGAGTGATCAACTGATGGGTGGAGGAAGCATTGGTTGGTGAGCTGGAGAGTGGAGACTTGGGATAAGAGAAGCACAAGATCCGATTGTCAGAAAAGAGTTGACAACTGATGGGTAGAGGAAAAACTGGCTGATGAGCAGGAGAATAGAGATGTGGGAAAAAGAGAAGAGCAGGATCTGATTATCAGAGAAGAGTGATCAAGTGATGGGTAGATGAAGCACTGGTTGATGAGCTGGAGAATGGAGACTTGGGACAAGAGAAGCACAAGATCTGATTATCAGAGAAGGGTGAGGACTAATGAATAGAGAAGAACCTGGCTATGGCTAAGGACTAGAGGAAAGCAAGATCTGATTATCAGAAAAGAGTGATCAAGTGATGGATGGAGGAAGCATTGGTTGATGAGCTGGAGAATGGAGATTTGGGACAAGAGAGTGCACAAGATATGATTGTCAGAGAAGAGTGGGCAACTGATGGGTAGAGGAAAAACTGGCTGATGAGCAGGAGAATGAAGACGTGGGAAAAAGAGAAGAGCAAGATCTGATTATCAGAGGAGAGCGATGAAGTGTTGGGTGGACTGGAGGAAGCATTGGTTGATGAGCTGGAGAATGGAGACTTGGGACAAGAGAAGCAAAAGATCTGATTATCAGAGGAGGGTGAGGACTAATGAATGGAGAAGAAACTGGCTAGAAAAGACACAGAGGACAAGAGAAGAGCAAGATATGATTATCAGAGAAGAGTGGGGACTAATGAATAGAGAAGACCTTGGCTATGGCTAGAGACTAGAGAAAAGCAAGGTCTGATTATCAGAGAAGAGTGGGCAACTGAAGGGCGGAGGAAGCATTGTTTGATGTGCTTAAGAATGGAGATTTGGGACAAGAGAAGAGCAAGATCTGATTATCAGAGAACAGCGATCAAGTGATGGGTGGACTGGAGGAAGCATTGGCTGATGTACAGGAGAACGGAGACTTGGGACAAGAGAAGCACAAGATCTGATTGTCAGAGAAGGGTGAGGACTAATGAATAGAGAAGAAACTGGCTAGAAAAGACACTAAAGAAGAAGGAGAGCAGGAACTGATTGTCAGAGAAGAGAGGGGAGCCGATGGGTGAAGAAACTACTCTGACTAGATGAAAGCAAGGACTGGAGAATGGAGACTTGGGACAAGAGAAGAGCAAGATCCGATTATCAGAGAAGCGTGATCAAGCGATGGGTGGAGGAAGCATTGGTTGATGAAGAGAGTGCACAAGATATGATTGTCAGAGAAGAGTGGGCAACTGATGGGTGGAGGAAGCCTTGGCTGATGTGCTGGAGAATGGAGACTTAGGACAAGAGAAGAGCAACATCTGATTATCAGAGAAGAGAGGGGACCGATGGATAGAGCAGGAGAATGGAGATGTGGGACAAAGAGAAGAGCAAGATCTGATTATCAGAGAAGAGTGATCAAGTGATGGGTGGAGGAAGCATTGGGTGATGAGCAGGAGAATGGAGATGTGGGAAAAAGAGAAGTACAAGATCTGATTGTCAGAGAAGGGTGGGGACTAATGAAAGAAACTGGCTAGAAAAGACACTGGGGAGAAAAGAAAAGCAGGAACTGATTGTCAGAGCATAGAGGGGAACCAATGATGAACTGAAGAGTGGAGACAGGGGACAAGAGAAGAGCAAGATCTGATTATCAGAGAAGTGAGGGAACTGATGGGTAGAGGAAACACTGGCTGATGAGCAGGAGAATGGAGACATGGGACAAGAAAAGAGCGGGATCCGATTATCAGAGAAGAGTGGGGACTAATGAATAGAGAAGATCTTGGCTATGGCTAGAGATTAGAGGAAAGTAAGGTCTGATTATCAGAGAACAATGGGCAACTGATAGGTGGAGGAAGCATTGGCTGATGGCCAGAGACAAGAGAAGAGCAAGATCTGATTATCAGATAAGAAGAACCAATGGGTAGAGACAACACTGGTTGATGAGCAGAAGAGCAGGTATTAGAGACAGGAGAGAGCAGGATATAATTATCAGAGAAGAAAGAGAAGAATGGAGACATGGGACAAGAGAAGAGCGGGATCTGATTATTAGAAGAGTGGGGACTAATGAATAGAGAAGGCCTTGGCTATGGCTAGAGAAGACACTGCTAAGAGGAGAGCAAGGTCTGATTATCAGAAAAGAGTGGGCAACTGATGGCAGGAGGAAGCATTGGCTGATGTGCTGGAGAATGGGGACTTGGGACAAGAGAAGAGCAAGATCAGATTGTAAGAGAAGGGTGGGGAGGGGACTAATGAATAGAGTAGACGCTGCCTTTAAAAGACACTGAGGAGTGGACTAGAGAAGATCAGGATCTGAGTGAGTGGGAACTAATGAATAGAGAAGACCTTGGCTATGGCTAGAGAAGACACTGCTGACTAGAGGAAAGCAAGTTCTGATTATTAGAGAAGAGTGGGCAACTGATGGGTGGAGGAAGCCTTGGCTGATGTGCTGGAGAATGGAGACTTAGGACAAGAGAAGAGCAAGATCTGATTATCAGAGAAGAGAGGGGACCGATGGATAGAGGAAACACTGGCCGATGAGCAGGAGAATAGAGATGTGGGAAAAAGAGAAGAGCAAGATCTGATTATCAGAGAAGAGTGATCAAGTGATGGGTGGAGGAAGCATTGGTTGATGAGCTGGAGAATGAAGACTTGGGACAAGAGAAGCACAAGATCTGATTGTCAGAGAAGGGTGGGGACTAATGAATAGAGAAGAAACTGGCGAGAAAAGACACTAAGGAGAAGAGAAGAGCAGGAACTGATTGTCAGAGAAGAGTGGGGAACCGATGGGTAAAGAAAACACTGGATGATGAGCAGGAGAGTGGAGATTTGGGACAAGAGAAGAGCAAGATCTGATTATCAGAGAAGAGTGGGAACAAATGAATAGAGAAGACCTTTGCTATGGCAGGAGAAGAAACTACTGACTAGAGGAAAGAAAGGTCTGGAGATTATCAGAGAAGAGTGATCAACTGATGGATGGAGGAAGCCCTGGCTGATGTGCTGGAGAATGGAGACTTGGGACAAGAGAAGAGCAAGATCTGAATATCAGAGAAGAGTGGGGACTAATAAATAGAGAAGACGCTGGCTTTAAAAGACACTGAGGACTAGAAAAGGATCTGATTTCCAGAGAACAGAGGGGAACTGATGGGTAAAGGAAACAACTGGATGATGAGCAGGAGAGTGGAGACTTGGGACAAGAGAAAAGCAAGATCTGAATATCAGAGAAAAGAGTGGGCAACTGATGAGTAGAGGAACTCCTGACGAGTAGGAGAGTGGAGACTTGCAACAAGAGAAGAGCAAGATCTGAATATCAGAGGAGAGTGGGGATTGATAGGTAGAGGACACGTTGGCTGATGAGATGGGGAATTGAGTCTTGGAACAAGAGAAGAGGAGAAGGATCTGATTGTCACAGAAGAGAGGGGAACCAATGGGTAGGGGAAACATCTGAATGACGAGTAGGAGGGTGGAGACTAATAAATAGGAAATACAAGAGGAGAGCAAGATCCAATTACCATAGAAGACTAATGAATAGAGAAGACACTGCCTAGAACAGACAGTGGGGATGAGAAGATCAGGATCTGATTGCCAGAGAAGAGTGGGGAACCGACGTGTAGAGGAAACAACTGGATGATGAGCAGGAGAGTGGAGAGCAAGATCTGATTATCAGAGAAGAGTGGTCAACTGATGAGTAGAGGAAACACTGATGAATAGGAGAGTGGAGATTTGGAACAAGAGAAGAGCAAGATCTGATTACCATAGAAGAGTGGGGACTAATGAATAGAGAAGACAGTGGCTAGAAAAGACACTGGGGACGAGAAGATCGGGATCTGATTGCCAGAGAAGAGTGGGGAACCGATGTGTAGAGGAAACAACTGGATGAGGAGCAGAAGAGTGGAGAGCAAGATCTGATTATCAGAGAAGAGTGGTCAACTGATGAGTAGAGGAAACACTGATGAATAGGAGAGTAGAGATTTGGGACAAGAGAAGAGCAAGATCTGATTATCAGAGAAGAGTGGACAACTGATGGGTAGAGGAAACATTGGCTGATGAGCAGGAGAATAGAGACGTGGGAAAAAGAGAAGAGCAAGATCTGATTATCAGAGAAGAGTGGACAACTGATGGGTAGAGGAAACACTGGCTGATGATCAGGAGAATAGAGACGTGGGAAAAAGGGAAGAGCAAGATCTCATTATCAGATAAGAGTGATCAAGTGATGGGTGCATCGTCAATTGGTCCTCCGAAAAGGACCCAGCTCTGATCCCCCGGGGCGTTAGGCTCCTGGCAGGGAAAAGAGTAATCTGTGGTCCATGCAGCCGAAGCCACATGGACCCACCATGGTCCAATCAGCCGAAGCCACAAGGACCCAACATCCTCGGAGGGACTGCCGAAACAGAACCCTCCTCGGTGAGGCTCCCCCAAAGGGACACCCCATGAGAGCAGGCGAACTAAGCCAGAAGGCCATGTCCACCCACTCCCAAGACTTTCAGAGCAGGCCCGAAGACCGGCACCCTACTCATCACACTAAAAGTGCAGTGCACCAAACAAAAAGATGACAAAAATGTGACAAACAGGGGGTAAAATAAAAAAGAAAGTGGGGGAAAAGGAAGGTGGGAATGGTGAGTGGAAAGTTTCACCGTGCAATACGATGGCCGGCCCTCCGTTCAGGAATAAAAATTCCTCTGGTCCTAGCCAAAAGGCTCGGCCCTAGAGGCAGGTGTTAAAAAGGTGTATGTGGAGATCGGTGACCTAAGGTGCCACACGATGAGTGCCCCTCAACACTCGTGCAATGTATGGCACCCCTGAACTGCCACTCCAGGGGTACTATCTTCACAGGCTTTTCAAGGGTCCCTGACACCCGGTCCGGAGCGGCAGCACATTTCCCAGCCAGGAAGGTAGGAGAAGAGGTCGGGGAGAGCCCACCTAAGTAAGCTACTTCCCACAACCCCCAACTCTCCCATCTAATTACATTCAGGAAATATTACCCGCCCCTCCCGGCGAATGGAGGAGCAAGGGTTCTCTCCCGAACAACTGACTGGGGCAGACACCACCAAATCCAGGCCAGAGGCCAGGGGCCCAGCCCTCCAGCTTCGACCTCATGCCTCTCTGCCCAAATCAGAAGGTTTCCACCTCCACGCCAGCAGGCTTAGCGTCCGCCGACTGCCATCCATTTCCCCCTCGCCGGGTACTGGGGACAGTCAGCCTAGCACCACCTACTGGCAACTGATAAGAACAGATACTACACTTGATCTTACTGATTTTTTTTTTGAAAAGCCTATGGCGTGTGAACACACCCAAAAACTCCACCTGGTGCAGAAAAAATGTGCACACACATAAAGAGTGTTCACAAAAACGTGCAGACGGGTGCAACGTCAAGTGGTCCTCCTGTGAAGAGGGACCCAAACCCTGATCCCCCGGGGCGTTAGGCTCCAGGCGGGGACTGAGGTACTGTGGTCAACCGAAGCCAACACGGACCCAACTTCCTCGGAGGGACTGCCGAAACAGAACCCTCCCAGTACTAGGTGGGGCTCCCCCGAAGGGAGACCCCATGAGAGCAAGCGAACTAAGCCAGAAGGCCATGTCCACCCACTCCCAAGACGTTCAGGGCTGGCCCGAGGACCCGCACCCTACTAATCACACAGTGACACAAAACGTGCACAACAAAAAAAGACAAAAAAGTGACAAACATAGGCTTAAATAAAATAAAGTGGGGGGAAGGGATAGTGGAGAGGAGAGTGAAAGAAGTGGCCATTGTGGTTAAACAATGACCAGGCCCTCCGGCCAGGAATAAAAAATTCCTCCGGTCCTAGCCAAAAGGCCTGGCCAAGAGGCAGGTGCTAAAAAAAGTGTGTATCTGGTGCAGTGACCGTGGTATCCTAAATCAATGTGTCCCTCACACACAGTGATCTTCATATACCCCTGGACTGCCACTCCAGGGGCACATGCACCATAGGCTTTTCGTTCCATATCCGACCCCCCGACCGGCCAGTGCAGCCCTCCACCCCTGCCAGCCAACCCGGCGGATTTGCATGGTCCTACCCTGTTCCACCATACAGGGCATTACTAGCTCCTCCAACCGGATCGCTGACAGAGATAGCACTTACACCAGCCAGCCAGAAGGCCAGACTAGAACTCGGCAAAAAGACCAAGACCAAGCGCAGTACCCATCCTCACCAGGAGCACCCTTCCAGATGGCTCAGACTCAACCATGGGCCGGCCCCCAGTATCTGTCGGGCAGCACAGCGTAGTCCCTGCTGAAACCATCCTTCCAGGTGCAATGACATCATTGGATTGCATCCACCCTCCCAATGGAGGTGCTTCAGGACAAACGAACAGCAAGATCTAATAATCAGTGAAGGGTGGGAACTTGTGGGTAGAGAAGACAAGAGAGAGCCTTGGTGGCCACAGGCCAACAGAGAGGCATGGGGAAGAGAAGTAGTGGTTCATGGCCAAAGAACAGCAGCTGATAGTCAGAGACTATTGGCCCAAACTAGTCTGTCCCGAGAAGCATCCCCACTATAGGCTTCTTTTCATTCTTCTCATAAGACTTTTGCTGTGAAGACGAATCTGATGAGAGTTGAAGTAATCCATGTCATCAATACTCTGCAGCCATATGGCATTAAATCTCCGCTCAGATATCGGTAACAGTTCTGTTCACATCAATTGTTTTCAGCTCAATTTTCAAACCTAGTTCTAAAGAAAGGAGCTTTAAGACCCTCAAAACGCACCGACATGTTCTATGGGCACTAGAGCAATGAAAAAAGATGAAAGTTGAACCCCTTAAGGACCGCCGCACAAACTTTTATACGTCGACAGAATGGCACGGCTGGGCAAATGGGCGTACAGGTACGTCCCCTTTAATTTGTGGTCTCGTGCGTGCCGCCGGCAGCGAGCTCGCAAGCTCCGTGACTGTGCCCACGGGACCCGCAGACTCGATGTCCGCTGGTGTCCCGCGACCGTGTCACAGAGCTGAAGAACGGGGAGATATCAGTGTAAACCCAGCATCTCCCCGTTCTTCCTAGTGACATGTCACTGATCAAATGTTCCCTGTCATCAGGAGCAGCGATCAGTGATGCGTCACTCGTAGCCACGCCCCCTAACAGTTGGAATCACTCCCTAGGACACACTTACCCCCTTCAGCACCCCCTACAGGTTAAACCTTTCACGGCCAGTGTCATTTTCACAGTAATCAGTGCATTTTTTTTTAGCACTGATCGCTGTATAAATGACAATGGTCCCAAAATGGTGTCAAAAGTGTCCGATGTGTCCGCCATAATGTTGCAAAAATTGTTAATCTCCGCCATTACTAGTTAAAAAAAATATATATATTAATAAAAATGTCCCCTAAGCACCTCCGGATCTGGGTCTCCTGGAGGACATACAGAGAAACAAGAAATTAGAAAGTCCTTAGGGAAATAAAACAAAAATGAGATGCGACTGGGGGGGGGGCCTTCGCTGCCATCCGTTAACCCCCCCCCCTTTTTTCCCCCTGTATTGTCCTGTTCCGTTTTTTTTTTTTTTTTATTGTCCTATGTTGTTTTGTCATGTTTTGTTTTGTCTTTGCCATTTAGATCTTGTTTTATATTTATATCTATATTGTTTAGTCTTTTTGAATTATATATGGAAACTATATCCGAAACTGACTAGATGAGACGATTGTATTACTTTTATGAACTCATCAATGTTTGTACTATATTCTATAGTTTTATAATTTAATAAAATTAGAATGAACTAAAACTGTCCCCTATTTTGTAGACGCTATAACTTTTGCGCAAACCAATCGATAAACGCTTATTGCATCTTTTTTTTACCAAAAATAGAAGAATACGTATCGGTCTAAACTGAGGAAAACATTTTTTTTTATATATATTTTTGGGGGATATTTATTATAGCAAAAAGTAAAAAATATTGAATTTTTTTCAAAATTCTCGCTCTATTTTTGTTTATAGCGCAAAAAATAAAAACCGCAGAGGTGATCAAATACCACCAAAAGAAAGCTCTATTTGTGGGAAAAAAAGGACGCCAATTTTGTTTGGGAGCCACGTCGCACGACTGCGCAATTGTCAGTTAAAGCGGAAGTGGGTGCAAATACCTGTCTTAGACGGGTATCTGCACCCCCTCCCCCCTGAAAGGTGCCAAATGTGACACCGGAGGGGAGGAGGGTTCCGAAAAGCGGAAGTTCCATTTTTGGGTAGAACTCCACTTTAAGTTCCTGCAAACCACATGGACTTCAATCGTGCTCCAGGCATTATTTTGGGGAGATCCTCATCTCAGAATGGACACCAAAGAGGTTTGTTTAATCAACATATTACACTTGCCTGCCACAGTACTTCCCAAATTCTCACTTTCAAAGTATTTTATTTTCATCAGGCACAAAGAAGAAGTTATTGCATTTAGAACAATACCTAAAGGATGACTCCTCCGGGGATCTTCATGTGATCACATAGTCTACTTATATGTGGAGAAGTAATCGTTAATCTGGCAGACAGCCTGCATAGCGTACCAAGCTGGGTGGCCCCAAAGCAGCACCCAAGGCCAGCCTGCCCGAGGGACGGGATCTTCTCTGATCCCCCGACACCCCTATCAAAATGCCACCTCGGGGGGTCCCAGGAACAGCCCAGCCTTATGGGCTTGACCACCATGAGGTCAGTACTTATGGACTATTCGTCTGCCCCCTCCAGTCCCATTCTCACATGGGACAGGAGTTGTCCCTGGGGTCATCTCCAGACGTAACAGTAACAGTGACAGGGGTTACCCCATGTCGAGACTTTTCTCTATAATGTTGAATCTTTTCTCTCCATCTAATCTTTTCTCTCCATGTCATATCTTTTCTCTCTATGTCGAATCTTTTCTCTCTATGTCGAATCTTTTCTCTCTATGTCGAATCTTTTCTCTCTATGTCGAATCTTTTCTCTCTATGTTGAATCTTTTCTCTCCATGTTGAATCTTTTCTCTCCATGTCGAATCTTTTCTCTCCATGTCAAATCTTTTCTCTCCATGTCAAATCTTTTCTCTCCATGTCGAATCTTTTCTCTCCATGTCGAATCTTTTCTCTCCATGTCGAATCTTTTCTCTATAATGTTGAATCTTTTCTCTCCATCTAATCTTTTCTCTCCATGTCATATCTTTTCTCTCAAATGTCGAATGTTGAATCTTTTCTCTAAAATTTTGAATCTTTTCTCTATAATGTCGAATCTTTCTCTCTCTCTGTCGAATCTTTTCTCTCTATGGCGAATCTTTTCTCTATAATGTTGAATCTTTTCTCTAAAATTTTGAATCTTTTCTCTCCATGTCGAATCTTTCTCTCTCTGTCGAATCTTTCTCTCTCTGTCGAATCTTTCTCTCTCTGTCGAATCTTTTCTCTCCATGTCGAATCTTTTCTCTATAATGTTGAAGCTTTTCTCTATAATGTTGAATCTTTTCTCTCTCTGTTGAATCTTTTCTCTATAATGTCGAATCTTTCTCTCTGTCAAATCTTTTCTCTATGTCGAATCTTTTCTCTATAATGTTAAATCTTTTCTCTAAAATTTTGAATCTTTTCTCTTCATGTCGAATCTTTTCTCTATAATGTTGAAGCTTTTCTCTCTATGTCAAATAATTTTGGCCTAATAGAATTATGTTAGGCACATTCAACCGCAGGTTCAATAGACACAGATCGCTATTGTCACCGTCATCAATCTTCTATCTATATCGAACTATTGTTGCAACAAAATTATAATAAAGCATTTTTTATGTCGGATCTTTCGGATTTCAGATTCTGCGCGTTCGTTATCGTTTCTTAAAACGAATGCGAAAATCCCCGAAATTCGGAAGTAAAATGCATTCGGATGAAAACGAATGCACATGTCTATTATCCAAGATATTTCCCACCTGGTTGCCGGAAGGTAGCATTTAGGCGGCTTCCACGCTTTGGCTATTGTGAGCTTTGCTCCTTTTAACCACTTCAATACCGGCCCATTGTAAAATGACGTCCATAAAGAACCTCTACCGTTCAGAGTGGACGTCATATGATGTCCTGGGCTTTGAGGCATCATTCAGATATCCTTCTCTTCTGCCGGCGATTCTGCACAACGTAAGAACGATCATAGCGCCGGTTCCGCCGCTAGATCGTTCTTACAGGCGGCGGAAGGGGACACCCCCCTCCCGCCGCCATCCGGTGCTTCTCCGGGCTCTCCCGTGCCATCGGGGGCCCGGAGAACGAATCGTCCGGCGCTGGCAGGAAGCATAGAGATGACTGGTGACCAGATGGTCACCAGTCATCTCTATGACCATCGGAGGACCCGGGCGCGATGTGATGACGTCACGCCCGGGTCCCCGTAAGTAAAAAAAGCCGCAATTTCGGCTGCTAAGCAACAATAATCATGAGATTGGTGAATTTTTTTTCACCGATTTCATGCTTTCAGGCCTGGAGGAGAGATGCGGGGTCTTATGGACCCCGCATCTCTCCATAAAGAGGACCTGTCACACACATTCCTATTACAAGGGATGTTTACATTCCTTGTAATAGGAATAAAAGTGATAATAAAAAAAAAAAGTGAAAAAAAAAAAAAAATATGTAAAAAAAAATAAAAAAATTTTTTTTAACGCCCCTGTCCCCAGTAGCTTGCGCGCAGAAGCGAACGCACACGCAAGTCCCGCCGACATATGTAAACGCCGTTTAAACCACATATGTGAGGTATCGCCGCGTGCGTTAGAGTGCCAGCAACAATTCCAGCACTAGACCTCCTCTGTAAATCTAACCTGGTAACCTGTAAAAAATTTCAAAGCGTTGCCTATGGAGATTTTTAAGTACCGAAGTTTGGCGCCATTCCATGAGTGTGCGCAATTTTAAAGCGTGACATGTTAGGTATCTATTTACTCGGTGTAACATCATCTTTCATATTTTACAAAAAAATTGGGCTAACTTTACTGTTTTGTTATTTTTTTAATTCATGAAACAATTTTTTTCCAAAAAAAAGGCGTTTGAAAAATTATTGCGCAAATACCGTGCAAGATAAAATGTTTCAATGGCCTTCGTTTTATTCCCTAGGGTGTCTGCTAAAAAAACATATATAATGTTTGGGGGTTCTGCGTAATTTTCTAGCAAAAAAATTATGATTTGTACATGTAGGAGAGAAGTGCCCCAATAGGCCTGGTATGGAGGTGTGTATAAAAGCCCGGTATGGAAGTGGTTAAGGATGAAGTGGATTAGTTGTTGTGTAGCCTTTGGGATTTGGAGGGCATTTAGAAGGACGGGCCACGGATGGGGACCTGGCAATTAGTCACCTTGTAGATCATGTTGAAAATTTTACTCCAAAATGTGCGAATCTTAGGGCACTTCCCAAATTCTCTTTAAAAACTTTATGAAGAAGGCTTAAGTGATACCCAAGTAGAAAAAAAATATTCAAAACTAAAATTTTGTAAGTTCTGCAATTTTATTTTCTGCAAGTGTCTATGACTTTATGATAATGTTAGGCACAATTTTTCTTAATCTTTCCAAGCAAGTATACTTTTTGGAATCTTCCCCGTACGATCGCTTTACCAGAGGATAAAAAGGTATGGCCAACTTTCCTGTTGCTGCATACCAAACTGACCACGCAAACTTAATGGAAAACGAACACATAATGCCAGGTTACCGCTAATGACCTGAAGGAAAATGGGACAGACTGACTGTACTATTGCTGAGATGGCAACTACAGATCGATCATTAGAGAAAAAAAAACCCCCCACACAGTTAACAGTCTAAATTTACACGTGTCAAACACAAGGTCCACCGGACCGGATGGAGTGGACCCGCAAATCACCGTACGGTGGTGGGGGGGGGGGGGGGGGCTCAAAGGCTTGTATGGGCCGATTGCCCTCTCCGATCACCGTCAGGATGGTTGCCCCCACCGTACGGTGATTTGCGGGTCCACTTCATCCGGTAAGGGTACCCAATTCATACCCGTTTACAAC
The DNA here is from genome assembly GCF_905171775.1 of Rana temporaria. Classification (NCBI taxonomy): domain Eukaryota; kingdom Metazoa; phylum Chordata; class Amphibia; order Anura; family Ranidae; genus Rana; species Rana temporaria. Next base: position 4,274,736 of record NC_053497.1, read on the forward strand.
AATTTGGGGATTGCACCTTGAAATATGCATCTCATTCAAGTCTACTAGAAGGGGAATATACTCCTATCACTGTCACGGTGTATGGACTCATTTCTCATCTTATTTGGGACTTTTGTTATAACAATTTGCAGCTGGCATTATATTATTTATTTCATCTGTGTGTTGTTCACATTAACACTGATACTCAGATGGTTTTCTATGAACACTCACCTATTGATTGATTTTTTAGGTTTATGTGTTACTACCTGTCAGGAACGTTACTTACCGAGGCCGAGATGCCAAGGGCGGCTCACCTTTGCGACTCGATGCGATCCACCCGCTGGAGTTTGAGACAGAGGGAAGAACGCACCAAGAGGCACCGGGTCCAGTGGCAGGAGGGAATCCAAGGTGGACCGGGAACTGGATAGCCGAAGCTCACTGGAGGCTGTTCAGAAGCACACAGGAAATAGTCTAAACAGAAGGTGCCCACGGGAAACAAGGTTGAAGATAATACCAGGAACGAGCCGGGGTCAGGGGCTGAAGCAAGCAGAATATCCAAAGTCCAAAGCCAAAGGTCAGGGAATAAAGAGATGAGGTAGTCCAAGTCCGAGCCGGGGTCAAAGGGTTACAGAAAGCGACAATCCAAAAGCAGGCCAAGGGTCAGGTAAACAAGATATCCAAACAAGGTTTTCAGCAGCAAGGTAAATCCAGAAGCTGTAACGAACCAGCAATTTGCAAAGAGGAAGGGGCTGGCTTAAATAGGCCGCTCAGGCCACTGATTGGTCCAAAGTAGCACGAGTTCAGAACCAGGCTCCGACGGACAGCAAGAAGAATAACACTGAGCAGTGGCTCAGAGGCAAAGACCTGGGCCAGCAATGGAGAGGTCCTGGGTTCAATTCCACCCAGAGCCAACTGGGGGACGACCACGCCTCGCTGTCTGTTTGGCACGGTAGAGATCCTGACACTACCTCTGTATGGGGGTTAGCATTTCCCATTTATAGTGTGTGAAGGACACCACAGGGGAAGCACTATTACGCATATAGGTATTCAGTGCCAGACTAGGGGTGTTTAAGCAGTCCCTTTTCGATGGTACTTGATTGACCTATTCATTTATATTTTTGTTTGTTGGTGTTGATTCACTAACTACCAACAGCCGGTATATTACAGCTACTGTACTTGCCCACAGTGGATGTGGTCTAATATTGGAAGAGCACTGTTACCCAAGGTCTGTGATTACCTTGTCACTAGGCCTATAGTGGACCCGCCATACAGGTGGTTCCCTTATTGGCGCTACACTTTATTTTCACATCATGTGTATACCCGACGCGTTTCGTGAGGCTTAGCTCGCTCTTCAGGGGTAGATGCTCGTGGTATACCTAGAATGAAAAAATAAAGTATGTAGTATGATATGAAGGGCACAGAGTAAGGGGGGCCCTTGATATGGAAAACCCCATACTCACCAATGGACATAGCCAAAGACCAGCGCATATGAGGCTCCCAATGCGGCGGCAGTGAGTGTCCTGCCAGGGAGCCGAGGAGGCGGGGCCAAACAGAAGGAAGGCACAGCATGGATGGAATTTGTGTATCCCCAACAGTCTCAATAGGTCCAAAAGGAGTATTGGCTCTAAACATAAATATGTATGTTGGATAGTTAGTAATGAGGTAGGTAGGCGTATAAAAACGCATGTATATCTATATATAGATGCTGTGCCTTCCTTCCGTTTGGCCCCAGTTGGGGCTCCGTTTGGCCCCGCCTCCTTGGCTCCCTGGCAGGACACTCACTGCCGCCGCATTGGGAGCCTCATATGCGCTGGTCTTTGGCTATGTCCATTGGTGAGTATGGGGTTTTCCATATCAAGGGCCCCCCTTACCCTGTGCCCTTCATATCATACTACATACATAGGGCCAGATTCTCAGAGACTTACATTGGCGTATCAGTCGCGGTTGTAAGTCGTTGCGCCGTTGTATATTTAAGCATATTCTGGAAACTGGATACGCTTAAATTAGGCTAAGATACGAGCGGCGTAAGTCTCCTACGCCGTCGTATCTTAGGGTGCATATTTACACTGGCCTCTAGGTGGCGCTACCGTTGTTTTCCGCGTTGAATATGCAAATAAGCAAGATACGCCGATTTACGAACGTACGTACGCCTGTCGCAATTAGTTACGCCGTTTACGTAAGACATACGCTGGCGTAAAGATAAAGCAGGTCTCTAGGTGGCGTAGCCCATGCAAAGTATGGACGTCGGAACAAGCGTATCTTTTTACGTCGTTTGCGTAAGTTGTACGCGAATAGGGCTGTGCGTAAGTTACGTTCACGTCGTAGGCAGTGTTCGACGTATCTTAGGCATTCTATCCGACGCATGCGCACTGGGATACGTCAACGGACGGCGCATGCGCCGTACGTTCAAAACGTCATTTACGTGGGGTCATGCTTTATTTGCATAAAACACGCCCACCTCTTCCCAATTTGAATTAGGCGCGCTTACCCCGGCCGATTTACGCTACGCCGCTGTAACTTAGGACGCAAGTGCTTTGTGAATACAGCACTTGCCTCTCTAAGTAGCGGCGGCGTAGCGTAAATAAGATACGCTACGCCCGCACAACGTAAAGCTGCCCTACGTGAATCTAGGCCCTTATTTTTTCATTCTAGGTATACCACGAGCATCTACCCCTGAAGAGCGAGCTAAGCCTCGCGAAACGCTTCGGGTAGACACATGATGCTTGTGCGTTTTTTTATTATGGACAGTTACTTGCAATATTATTTTACCCATTTTTTTGTATTCTGTATGGATTGGCTCATGTTCATGACATTAATGTATGTACTGCTTTTTACTTGAATTTAATATATACTGTAATTACTCCTGTTATTGTATTGGCTCCATAGTGCTCACCTCACTCAAAGTCCCAAGGGCCAATTTTTCTTTTTAGATCTCCACATGTTTGTCATCTTAATGCCTAACGAAGGTGAGAGCTGTGCATTGTGGCTGGAATATATGGACAGACCTCCATGTTCTAATGGGGATTTTTTTTCGTCAGATTTCTCAATGGGGTTTAGGAGTAGGTGCTTTGCCCAGGAGGCCCCTTTTCAGACCAGGGGGTGTCAAACTCAGTTTCGTTGTGGGCCACTTCTGCATTATGGTTTCCCTCAAAGGACCGGGTATATCTGTAAGACTAGATGTCCATAGCACCCCCCCCCCCTCACATCGGATTTCCAGAGCCCCCCACCATCAGAAGTTGGGTCCCCCACCTTTCCTTACATTACAGTGCACACTCCACATCAGATGTCAAGAGCCCCCCACCATCAGAAGTTAGGTCCCCCACCTTCCCTTACATCACAGTGCACCCCCCACATTGGATGTCAAGAGCCCCCCACCATCAAAAGTTAGGTCCCCCACCTTCCCTTACATCACAGTGCACACCCCACATCAGATGTCAAGAGCCCCCCACCATCAGAAGTTAGGTCCCCCACCTTCCCTTACATCACAGTGCACCCCCCACATTGGATGTCAAGAGCCCCCCACCATCAAAAGTTAGGTCCCCCACCTTCCCTTACATCACAGTGCACACCCCACATCAGATGTCAAGAGCCCCCCACCATCAGAAGTTAGGTCCCCCACCTTCCCTTACATCACAGTGCACCCCCACATCAGATGTCAAGAGCCCCCCACCATCAGAAGTTAGGTCCCCCACCTTCCCTTACATCACAGTGCACACCCCACATCAGATGTCAAGAGCCCCCCACCTTCAGAAGTTAGGTCCCCCACCTTCCCTTACATCACAGTGCACACCCCACATCAGATGTCAAGAGCCCCCCACCTTCAGAAGTTAGGTCCCCCACCTTCCCTTACATCACAGTGCACCCCCACATCAGATGTCAAGAGCCCCCCACCATCAGAAGTTAGGTCCCCCACCTTCCCATACATCACAGTGCACACCCCACATCAGATGTCAAGAGCCCCCCACCATCAGAAGTTAGGTCCCCCACCTTCCCATACATCACAGTGCACCCCCCACATTGGATGTCAAGAGCCTCTCACCTTTAGAAGTTGGGACCCCCACTGTCGCTTACATAACAGTGCACCCCCTCTAAGCCTACTACACACAGGCTGAATATTGGGTGGCATTGGCCGGTTCAATAGAAACTGGCCGACGTTCGGCCTGTGTGTGGAGATCTCACCATGGCAGTGGCCGGGGGGGGGGGGGGGGGGGTTGGGGTACCGAGATATCAATTTTGAGAATCAACCACATGTAAAGGAGCAGTAAAGGGGTTTTTTAATTCAGGTTTACTTTAGAAAAAAAAGAAGAAATTTACGAGTAATATTGTTTACTTACTTTAGAATTCTTTTCTCCGTGTTCACCGAGAGACACCGCCGTTGATTGAATATTCAATATACAAGTGGGTTAAGCTGCCGCTGCCAGGAGCAGGAGAAATGAGACGTCACCAAGAAATATCCAGAACACCAATTTATTGTGGAACCATATACGGTATTTATCTTGCTATAACGCGCCTCGGCGTATAGCGCGCACCCCCGAACTTGAAGGAAAATTCCTGGGAAAAAAAAATCCTCTGGCGGATTTTGATCTGATGGTTGTACTAATCATCAGATCGAAATCCGCGCGGAATCCATCCGCGGTGACGTGTCGCGCCGTCGCCGCGATGATGACGCGGCGACGTGCGCGACGCTGGAAGATAAAGACTTCCACGCATGTGTCGAATCATTACGACGCATGCGAGGGAGAGGAGCGGACGGATTGATCCGGTGAGTCTGTACAGACCACCGGATCAATCCGCTGGACAGGATTCCAGCGGATAGATTTCTTAGCATGCTAAGAAATTTTTATCCGCTGGAAATCCGTCGGCTGGAATTTTTTCCGCCGATAAATGTCCGCTCGGGCCTACACACCACCGGATCTATCCGCTGGAACTGATCCGGGGATAAATCCCAGCGGATAGATCCGGTGGTGTGTACGAGGCCTTACAGTTTGGATGCCCCTCGTCGATGTCTTGCCCGTTGTCCATCGCCTCCTGCCCGTCGTCCATCGGCGGCTTCGTCCGGTCCGGCGTCCTTCTGCGGCCATCGTGGTGTCCTCCCCGCTCCCGGCGCTGTGTTCGAACCACTGCGCCGACATATACCGAGCGCAGTATAGTCGGGCAGGCTCGGCTCCTCTCGCGTAAAGGACGTACAGGAGCCGAGCCTGCCCCACTATACCCGATTGTACTGCGCTCGGTATATGTCGGCGCAGTGGTTCAAACACAGCGTGGGAAGCGGGTATCGGCGTATATCGCGCACACACGATTTTCAGGGAAAAAAAGTGCGCGGTATACGCCGATAAATACGGTAATATGATGGCCAATAGATCGGGGGGCCTTCCTCAGGGCCACATAGTGACAATGTATATTAAAACCATGCAGATTTATATCTGCCGCCACCAACCACCACTCCACGTTCAAAGTCACTTGAATTGCCTTTCTTACCCCCATTTTGATGCCTCGGTTTGAACTTTAGCAAGTCGTCTTCACCACGTCTTGATGCCTAAATGCATTGGAGTTGCCTTCACGCGGGGGATATGCAAACAAGCAGAGCTTCCCCTTTTTTTTTGGGTGGAGCTCCACTTTAATGCTAAATAGGTTACCACATTAATAATACCCCTCTCCATTGGATTGTTGGACGCGGAGGATAATACGATGAAAGAGCACAGACACGCCCATCAAGGAAGTACTTTTGTCTTTTATTAAAAATTAAACAACTTCCCTTATGGGAGAAACTTATTTTTTTTTCTTATTTGGAAAAAAAAAAAGGAAAAAAAAAAAATGCAAAAAGTATTGGATTAAAGAGGCAAGGGATAAGCATTTAAAACACCACAAGGCTACATTATACGACATAGTATAGGGTCTATATAACAAAAGAAATAAAACCACGCGCATTACGGGGAGGGGCCAGTTGTGGCCCCTCCCCCTGGTATACAACATACACACCCTCTAAATAAGCAAACTAGAAATAGTTCTCTAAGTGGAAGATCGGCAAGAAGAAGAGGCCGCTAATCTGCGGCCACTCAGAAACCCACGAAAAGAGGACACGGAAGAATTATAATGCAATTATTACAGGGCTCGACAAAATCCGGGCGCCAGGTCGCAATTGCGACAAGAAATTGTGACCTGGCGCCCGCCGTCAATTGAGGCCGCGGCTTTGCGGCCTACAAGGCCGCGGCCTCAATTACCGGCCGTCGCGGCGATCACGTGGCGGGGGCACAGTGTGCCCTCACCTCCACGCGATCGCGGGCGGGCCCGCGACGGCCGGTAATTGAGGCCGCGGATTTGCGGCCTTGTGAAGTGCCGAGCTTCCTACTGTGACCTGCGCCATCTGGTGGTGGCCGTTGGCATTACAAGTAAAACAGCATGTGTAATTTTTCACTGCCATCTCCTTCCCTCTAATTAGAACCCCCCAAACATTATATATATTTTTTATCCTAACACTCTAGAGAATAAAATGGCGATCGTTGCAATACTTTCTGTCACGCCGTATTTGCGCAGCGGCCTTACAAGCGCACTTTTTTTGGGAAAAAATATACTTTTTTTAAATTTAAAAATAAGACAACAGTAAAGTTATCCCAATTTTTTTTTTATATTGTGAAAGATGATGTTACGCCGAGTAAATTGATACCCAACAGGTCACGCTTCAAAATTGCGCCCGCTCGTGGAATGCCGACAAACTTTTACCCTTTAAAATCTCCATAGGCGACGTTTAAAAAATTCTACAGGTTGCATGTTTAGAGTTACAGAGGAGGTCTAGAGCTAGAATTATTGCTCTCGCTCTAACAATCGCGTCGATACCTCACATGTGCGGTTTGAATACCGTTTACATAGGCGGGCGCTGCTCACGTATGCGTTCGCTTCTGCGCGCAAGCTCGTCGGGACTGGGCACGTTTCTGGCTCCTAGATTCCAAGCAAATTTGTCAAACCCTGAATTATTATGTAAAAGGGGCCACTCATGATCCAATCGTTCTGTAAAGGGGCCACTCATGATGCAATTATTATGTAAAGTGGCCACTTGTTTTAAAGAATAAAACATGGTTGTGTGCCCAGAAATCCACAAAACTGGGGCATCCTGTAATTCTATATATTACATTTTTTTTGTAGTGCCCCCCCCCCCCCCCCCAGGTGCTTTACTATTAGCCTATCGCTATGACGCGCTGCCCAAAAAAGGAAGAAGGGTGCCAAGCCAATAACCAGAAAGCACGGTCACCACTGTAGAACAACTTGGTTTTGGGGGGTGTCTTGGGAGGCACAGTGGTGTGCAATAGAGGCAGGTTGCAGGCATCAGGTTTTTATAGCAGCTACAACTTTACATATCCCCCGCCACTCCAGCTTTGCTGGAAAATACAAGACGCTCCTAAAGTATATATTTGAGAATGTTATAACTTTTTTGCACATATAAAAGCATTTAAATTAGCAATTGCTGAGCGCGCCGTCCTACCTGTATATAGCCTCAGCTACTTACGGTCTACAGCATGGGAAGGAAACCAGTAGCCCTCCAGCTGTTGTGGAACTACATTTCCCATGAGGCATTGCTAGGCTGGCAGTTACAATTACTCCCAGGGGTAGAGCCGGGCGATTTTGCCCCCCCCCCCCCATTCGAATCGAGGCGAGGCCGCAGCTTTGGCCTTGTCCTCCGCGATCCTGGGAAAAGGCCGCAGACTAGGCCAAAGCTGCCGCCTCGCCTAAAAACTTAAGACCGGCGCTCAGCGAACTAGGCCAAAGTCGTGGTCTCGCCTAAAACATCCTGCCCACAGCCGCTGCCTTTTCCGAGTTTTTTTTTTTAAGTGAGGCTGCGGCTTCGGCCTAGTCCGCGGAGCGCCGGTCCTAAGTTTGTAGGCGAGGCCGTGGCTTTGGCCTAGTCCTCCGCGATCCTGGGCAGGCGCAAATCAGAGCCGACGGAAATCACCGAACCTGAACAGCCATTTTCAGGTGTAGCAACAGGTCCAGGGCGAAGTGGAATTCGCTGTAAGTGGCCAGTCGGCCTCACGTCCTCGATTCGCTCGGACGGCTCGCTGCGCTCCCTCTGCCTTTTTTTTTATGGTCATGGAGCTTGCGGTAGTGGCTCGCGCGTCCCCCTGTTGCTGTGCGCAGCCGTGCCATTCTGCTTTATGACATTTATTTTTTATTAATTTTTTACTAGTAATGGCGGCGATCTGCGATTTTTGTCAAAACTGCGATATTGCGGCGGACACATTTGACACTATTTTGGGACCATTCACATTACTGTGTAAATGTGACTGGCAGGGAAGGGGGTTAACCACTAGGGGGCAATCAAGGGGTTAATGTGTTCCCTAGGGATTGACTCTTACTGTGAGGGGAGGGGACTGACTGGGGGAGGAGACCGATCTGTGTCCCTATGTACAAGGGACACACACAATTGGTCTCCTCTCCCTGACAGGACGTGGATCTCTGTGTTTACACACACACAGAGATCCACGTCCCTGGCTCTGTGATGAGCAATCGCGGGTGCCCGCCAGACATCGTGGCCGCCAGGCACGCGCATCGGGTCCCCAGAGATGCGGTGGCGCGCGCTCCACACTGCGGGAATCCCAGGACGTCATATGACGGACGAAAGGTTCCTGCGGCCGTCATTTGCCTATTGGGCCAGGCAGGGAAGCGGTTAATAATAAAAAATAATAATTGGAGATCCACGTCCCTGGCTCTGTGATGAGCAATCGCGGGTGCCCGGCAGACATCGCGTCCGCCGGGCACGCGCATCGGGTCCCCAGTGATGCGGCAGCGGCGCGCACGCTCCACACTGCGGGAATCCCAGGACGTCATGACAGACAAAAGGTTCCTGCGGCCGTCATTTGACTATGGGCCGGGCAGCGAAGCGGTTAATAATAAAAAAATAATAATAATTACCGTATTTATCGGGGGAATTGCGCGCTCCGGCGTATAGCGCGCACCCCTAAAGTGGACCCGCATTCCTGTAAAAAAAACAATTTAGTACTTACAGTTTTGGGGCCAGATTCTCGTACTTTTCCAGCGGCCATAGCGTAAGCCATTTACACTACTCCGCCCCAACTTACTGGAGCAAGTGGCGTATTCCTCAAGCACTTGCTATGTAGTTTGCGGAGGCGTAGTGTAAAAGGCCCGGCGTATCCCCGCGTATTTCAAAGGGGGCGGCTTATATTTAAATTAAGCGCGCCCCCGTTCCGATCGAACTGCGCATGCTCCGGGCTAAAAATAGCCCAGTGCGCATGCTCCAGTTCTCTGCGGAAAACGTCAATGACGCCGACGTGTGCGTCATTGACGTAAAGTCGTATTCAAGAACGACTTACGAAAACGACGTACCCGACGGGAAAAGACGACGCGGACCCGACGCCATACTTAACATGGCATACGTGGGACTGGCGTAAGGTTACCCCTCATATAGCAGGGGTAACCTTACGCTTACGCAAACGACATAAGCGACGGTTACGCGACGCGATTTCGTTTGGGAATCGGCGTATCAGGCTCATTTGCATAAACAAATGAGACCTGAACGTAAACGCCACCTAGCGGCCGGCGGCGAATTACATTTAAGATCCGACAGTGTAAGTGACACCTGTCGGATCTACAGCGTATCTATGCGAAAATGATTCTAGGAATCACTCGCATAAATACGCGGGTCAAAAAAGAGAGATACGACGGAGTTTCCTGAGATACTCCGTCGTAACTCTTCTGAGAATATGGTCCACTGTGTCTTGCACGGCGGCCTCGTCGGGTCCGGCGACCTTCTGCGGTGTCCTCCCCGCTCTGAGTTTGAACTACTGCGCCGGCATATACCGAGCGCAGTACACTCGTGTATAGTCGGGCAGGCTCGGCTCCTCTCGCAGTCACTTCCTGTGCGTCCAGGACGTGACTGCGAGAGGAGCCGAGCCTGCCCGGCGCAGTGGTTCAAACTCGGCGCGGGAAGCGTGTATCCGTGTATATCGCGCACCCGCGATTTTGCCCTGAATTTCAGGGCGAAAAAGTGCGCGGTATACGCCGATCAATACGGTAGGTATGGTATATATCATTTAACCTCAACACCTTCGCAATGAATTGACCCTTGCCGAATGGCAGAAGATCGGACTCCTGGCCGCGCTACATAAATCGCATCCCAGCGACATTAGAAGCAGCAATGGAACCTCGCTCTATATTTCCGATCCGCAGAATTCCTCTCCATATGGGATTAACCTGCCCATCAAACGAGAGCGGCTTTCTCTTTAGAAGTCCCCCTCATCCTAATGATAGTATTCCGGTAGGGAATCCTCCCCTGAGAATCTGCCATCTGTTGCTCTCTGCGCAGGGTCTCTATATAGAACGTCGGGACCTTTCGCCGATCGCTACTTGGATTTCCCCCGATGAGGACGACGCGCAGAACAGAGAGAGAGAGAGAGGGCAGGGGAATCTCGTGCTCTCATGAAGGTGTTGTGTATCTTTCCCCGAAATTAGAAAATTTTATTTTTGCTGACTTTTGGATGTTTTTTTATTTAATTTTTAATTTATTAAAAAAAAAAAAAAAAAAAAATTGTGGATGCCGCAGCAAAGAACAGATGGGGGGGGGGGGGGGTTTCAGTTCCTCTATAAGACTCGGCGGGTTTCAGGCGGCTTACTGCGAGTCCTGCTGCGCAGAGAGACGCAGGAGGCCCCGATATAAAGACAGATCCCATCTTCTATCTACGAGAATTTGTTTTTAACCACTTAAGACCCGGACCTTTAGGCAGCTAAAAGGACCAGGCCCCTTTTTTGCGATTCGGCACTGCGTCGCTTTAACAGACAATTGCGCGGTCGTGCGACGCGGCTCCCAAACAAAATTGGCGTCCTTTTTCCCCACAAATAGAGCTTTCTTTTGGTGGTATTTGATCACCTCTGCGGTTTTTATTTTTTTGCGCTATAAACAAAAATAGAGCGACAATTTTGAAAAAAAATCGATATTTTTTACTTTTTGCTATAATAAATATCCCCCAAAAATATATAAAACATTTTTTTTCCCCTCAGTTTAGGCCGATACGTATTCTTCTACATATTTTTGGTAAAAAAAAATTGCAATAAGCGTTTATCGATTGGTTTGCGCAAAATCTATAGTGTTTACAAAATAGGGGATAGTTTTATTGCATTTTTATAAAAAAAATTTTTTTTTACTACTAATGGCGACAATCAGCAATTTTTTTCGTGACTGCGACATTATGGCGGACACTTTGGACAATTTTGACACATTTTTGGGACCATTGTCATTTTCACAGCAAAACATGCATTAAAAATGCATTGTTTACCGTGAAAATGTCAATTGCAGTTTGGGAGATAACCACTAGGGGGCGCTGAAGGGGTTAAGTGTGACCTCATCTATGTTTTTAACTGTAGGGGGGTGTGGCTGTAGGTGTGATGTCATTGATTGTGTCTCCTTATATCAGGGAACACACGATCAATGACAGCGCCACAGTGAAGAATGGGGAAGGTTTGTTTACATACAACTCTTCCCGTTCTTCAGCTCCGGGGACCGATCGCGGGACTCCAGCTGCAATCGGGGATCCCTGAATCGCGGTGCCCCATTCATTTCAATGGGCAGGAGCGGTATACACCCCGCTCCAAAGATGCGGCTAGCAGGACTTTTTTTTTTTTACCGCCCTGCAAGCGCACTGCTCCAGTACAAGGACCACGGCTATGGAACGCTCTACCAACGAACATCCGCATGGAAGGAAACAATCGGGCCTTCAGGAAAAAAAAATAACTCTTCTGAAGGAATTTGGGACGAAATTGGACAAAAAAAAAAAAAGCGCCTCGAGGCGTTTCGCTTTGCATTTGTTAGCGCTATACAAGTTACTGACGCAGTGTGAAAGCCCTCAGGGCCCCTCTGGGGCTTTCACATTGGAGAGAAAGCGGCGGCTGTTTCAGGGCGCTTTGCAGGCATGGGCGTCCGCTCCATAGGGCAAGGGGGGTCGTTTTCCTCCCCCTGAAATCACCAGGGAGAGCCAGGAGCAGGGCCAAACAGGCCCTGGGGCCGATTTAAGCGGTAACTGCAGCGCTCCCCTCCCCTCTAGTTGTCCCTTATTTAGAGTGCCTGTCCCTCTTCTGGAATCAAATCCATTTGTCCCCCATTCCAAAAGGTTCCTCTTTTAGACCTGAAATAAATATACTGTCAATATAGTGTAGTGTTTCAATCAAGGGAAAGGGGTGCTGTGTAATGTAATGGGGTCCAGTGATGCAGGGTGCTGTGTAATGTAAAGGGGCCCAGAGGTGTGGTGCTGTGTAATGTAAAGGGGTCCAGAGGTGCAGGGTGCTGTGTAATGTAAAGGCGTCCAGAGGTGCAGGGTGCTGTGTAATGTAAAGGGGCCCAGAGGTGCAGGGTGCTGTGTAATGTAAAGGGGTGCAGGGTGCTGTGTAATGTAAAGGGGTCCAGAGGTGCAGGGTGCTGTGTAATGTAAAGGGGTCCAGAGGTGCAGGGTGCTGTGTAATGTAAAGGCGTCCAGAGGTGCAGGGTGCTGTGTAATGTAAAGGGGCCCAGAGGTGCAGGGTGCTGTGTAATGTAAAGGGGCCCAGAGGTGCAGGGTGCTGTGTAATGTAAAGGGGTGCAGGGTGCTGTGTAATGTAAAGGGGTCCAGATGTGCAGGGTGCTGTGTAATGTAAAGGGGTCCAGAGGTGCAGGGTGCTGTGTAATGTAAAGGGGTGCAGGGTGCTGTGTAATGTAAAGGGGTCCAGAGGTGCAGGGTGCTGTGTAATGTAAAGGGGTCCAGAGCTGTGGGGTGCTGTGTAATGTAAAGGGATCCAGAGTTGCAGGGTGCTGTGTAATGTAAAGGGGCCCAGAGGTGCAGGGTGCTGTGTAATGTAAAGGGGTGCAGGGTGCTGTGTAATGTAAAGGGATCCAGTGATACAGGGGGCTGTGTAATGTAAAGGGGTCCAGAGCTGTGAGGTGCTGTGTAATGTAAAGGGGTGCAGAGGTGCAGTTGTGGAGAGGGGGTACACAGTAGTGACAAAGATATTGAAAGATGCAGGGGGCATAGTAGTGGGGTGTTTGTACATTTTAACATGGGGGGCGCTTTTAACCCCCGCTAGCGGTCGAAGAAAGGGTAAAATGCGACTGTGTATCAACGCTGCCGAAGCGCCCCCCTCTGAAAAAATTCCAGCAGATGCCCATGTTTGCAGGCGCTATATTTTTTGCGTTATAGCGCCTACAAACCGTCTCAGTGTGAAAGGGGTCCAATTTGAATTTTACAGATCCTTTCGTTGTGTACGGAGATGTGTCCGGCGTTATTGCCGCCCCCCCTCCCCTCCCCCAAGAACGCACCACCGTGTAGGTGGTCCGACAACAACGGCTCATTAGCGCTTCTAGCAGACGCTCCTCGTCTATGAGTGGCCCCGGGGGTCTCTCACCTTTCCTTTTCTCAAGTGGCCCTTCTAGCTAATAAAAGATCTAAATAAACCCGGAAAAATGGAACAAAAAAAAAGCAAACAATAATAAAAAAGAGGAAGTTTGTCTGAGAGGGTCATCAGTCACTAAAATCCTGAGCATTACACTGCCAAGCAGTAAAAAAAAGGCCACCCCACCCCCACACACATCCAAAAACACACTCAAGAATCTCTATTTACACCGAACAACCATAGGGGGGGGGGGTTGCATGAATAAAGCAGAACTCCGGAGAAGTGAAAATAAAAAGTCGCCTCTATTGAGGGTGTAGGAGGACAGGTCCGGGATTGGCCGCCCGTTGTGCACGTTCCTTCATGCCGGACACCTCAGGTCTGCTGCGGATATGTACAGAAGCGATACTGGCGTTTATCCCCCCCCCCCCCCCCCCCCCATTCACGGAAATCCTTGTATTCTACAAACCAAATACAAAATGATGGCCAATTTAGATTCCGAGTCGATTCCGACTGAGAATCATGATTTTTTTCGCTTAGAATAAAGATCACGATTCCTGCGGTGTAACATCTTCTTTCACATTATACAAAAAAAAAAAAAAAATACAAAATTGTATAATATGGACGTGTTTTTTTATTCATTAAAGTGTATTTTTTTTTTTTAAAACTGCGTAAAAAAAAAAAATACTGCGTAAATACGGTGTCACATAAAATATTAAAACCACAATTTTAATCTCTAGGGTCTCTGCTAAAAAATAAATAATAATAAAAAAAATTATATATATATAGAGTTTGGATGTTTCATGTAATTTTCTAGCAGAAAATAATGATTTTTACTTGTAAGCAACAAATAGCAGAAAAGGTTTGGTCTTTAACCACTTAAGACCCGGACCTTTAGGCAGGTAAAGGACCCGGCCAGTTTTTGCGATTCGGCACTGCGTCGCTATAACTGACAATTGCGCGGTCGTGCGACGTGGCTCCCAAAGAAAATTTACGTCCTTTTTTTCCCCACAAATAGAGCTTTCTTTTGGTGGTATTTGATCACCTCTGCGGTTTTTAGTTTTTGCACTATAAACAAAAATAGAGCGACAATTTTGAAAAAAATTCAATATTTTTTACTTTTTGCTATAATAAATATCCCCCAAAAATATATAAAACATTTTTTTCCTCAGTTTAGGCCGATACGTATTCTTCTACATATTTTTGGTAAAAAAAATCACAATAAGCGCTTATCGATTGGTTTGCGCAAAATTTATAGCGTTTACATATATAATATAATAGGGGATAGTTTTATTGCATTTTTATTAATAATTTTTTTTTTTTACTACTAATGGCGGCGATCAGCGATTTTTTTTCGTGACTGCGACATTATGGCGGACACTTCGGACAATTTTGACACATTTTTGGGACCATTGTCATTTATACAGCGAAAGGTGCTATAAAAATGCATTGTTTACTGTGAAAATGACAATTGCAGTTTAGGAGTTAACCACTAGGGGGCGCTGTAGGGGTTATGTGTGACCTCATCTGTGTTTCTAACTGTAGGGGGGCAGGGCTGGACATGTGACGTCATTGATTGTGTTTCCCTATATAAGGGAACACACGATCGATGACAGCCGCCACAGTGAAGAACGGGTAAGGTGTGTTTACACTCACCTCTCCCCGTTCTTCAGCTCCGGGGACCGATCGCGGGACTCCAGCGGGGATCGGGTCCTGCGGTCACTTAAAAAGGATATACCTGTACGTGCTAGTGCCCAGCCGTGCCATTCTGCCGACGTATATCTGCAGGAGGCGGTCCTTAAGTGGTTAAGGAGTTCTTTCCTTTGATAAAAGAATAAAAAGATACTTTGTTTCTACTTATTCGCAATGTTGTGATAAAACTTGGCAGACTGCCTGGATTTTTTTCCCCCCAGCTTTAAGAACTCTGCACTTGTTTGTTAGAAAGATCTTGGACTTTGTTTTTGAAGGGAAAAAGATTGCGATTTCGATTCTTGGCGAATAATCGTGCAGTTCTAATGGCCATACGCGCTTCAACAAACCATCGATTTATTTTTCAATCGATCTCTCTCCAGTCGATCTATAGTGGGCAAACCCATTCGACTGATATGCCCCACACACGGTGACATGGATTTCAACTTAACTTTACGGTCATTAATCATCTCTGCTTGCAATATGCAATCTTATAATCTGATCCACTGAAATACAATCAAGGAGATGAGTGATCCAAATGATCGATTTTGCAAATGATCGACATCTGGATGTTTGCACTCCAGTTAAAGTGTTACTAAACCCACAACAGTAAAATCGGTCTGTATATGCAGTAAAGCAGGCTTGTTATACTCACTGTGGAACCTAAGGGGTTAATCCTGCACACTGTGTAAAAGAGGCTGTTTGATCCTGTCTTCTCTGATCCTCCCCGTCTTCCACTGTCCACAATCCATTTCCTGATAGAACAGAGCCTTGGAGTCACTCTGCACATGCTCAGTTTGGTGTGTATTTCTAGAGTGTTGTTTTATTTTTCTTGGGAGGGTACATGTGATTAGCACAGGGCCAATCAGCTCATAGGATATTAATAGGGGAATGAAAACTCCTCCTTACAAGCTCTAACCAGACACTGATAGAAGTCACAAGACTGCTATATACTGCTGGTGAGAAAAAGGTATTTAGTAGTTTATATTTATTTTTATAATATATATATTATTTTATGTTCTGTGTACTATGGAAGACCAGATCTAGTGAAAGCAGAGTCCTGGGGAGACCAGATATAGTGAATGCAGGATCCTGGGGAGACCAGATATAGTGACTGCAGGATCCTGGGGAATCCAGATATAGTGACTGCAGGATTCTGGGGAGACCAGATATAGTGACTGCAGGATCCTGGGGAGACCAGATATAGTGACTGCAGGATCCTGGGGAGACCAGATATAGTGAATGCAGGCTCCTGGGGAGACCAGATATAGTGAATGCAGGCTCCTGGGGAGACCAGATATAGTGAATGCAGGATCCTGGGGAGACCAGATATAGTGACTGCAGGCTCCTGGGGAGACCAGATATAGTGACTGCAGGATCCTGGGGAGACCAGATATAGTGACTGCGGGCTCCTGGGGAGACCAGATATAGTGACTGCAGGCTCCTGGGGAGACCAGATATAGTGACTGCAGGCTCCTTGGGAGACCAGATATAGTGACTGCAGGCTCCTGGGGAGACCAGATATAGTGACTGCAGGCTCCTTGGGAGACCAGATATAGTGAATGCAGAGTCCTGGGGAGACCAGATATAGTGAATGCAGGCTCCTGGGGTGACCAGATATAGTGAATGCAGGCTCCTGAGGAGACCAGATATAGTGAATGCAGGCTCCTGGGAAGGCCAGATTTAGTGACTGCAGGATCATGGGGAGACCAGATATAGTGACTGCAGGCTCCTGGGGAGAGCAGATATAGTGAATGCAGGCTCCTGGGGAGACCAGATATAGTGAATGCAGGGTCCTGGGGTGACCAGATATAGTGAATGCAGGCTCCTGAGGAGACCAGATATAGTGAATGCAGGCTCCTGGGGAGGCCAGATTTAGTGACTGCAGGATCATGGGGAGACCAGATATAGTGACTGCAGGCTCCTGGGGAGAGCAGATATAGTGAATGCAGGCTCCTGGGGAGACCAGATATAGTGAATGCAGGCTCCTGGGGTGACCAGATATAGTGAATGCAGGGTCCTGGGGAGATCAGATACAGTGACTGCAGGCTCCTGGGGAGACCAGATATAGTGAATGCAGGCTCCTGGGGAGACCAGATATAGTGAATGCAGGCTCCTGGGCAGACTAGATATAGTGAATGCAGGCTCCTGGGGAGACCAGATATAGTGAATGCAGGCTCCTGGGGAGACCAGCTATAGTGACTGCAGGCTCCTGGGGAGATCAGATATAGTGAATGCAGGCTCCTGGGGAGACCAGATATAGTGACTGCAGTCTCCTGGGGAGACCAAATATAGTGAATGCAGGCTGCTGGGGAGAGCAGATATAGTGACTGTAGAGTCCTGGGGAGACCAGATATAGTGAATGCAGGCTACTGGGGGAGGCCAGATATAGTGACTGCAGGCTCCTGGGGAGACCAGATATAGTGATGGCAGGCTCCTGGGGAGACCAGATATAGTGAATGCAGGCTCCTGGGCAGACCAGACATAGTGAATGCAGGCTGCTGGGGAGACCAGATATAGTGAATGCAGGCTCCTGGGCAGACCAGATATAGTGAATGCAGGCTGCTGGGGGGACCAGATATAGTGAATGCAGGCTCCTGGGCAGACCAGATGTAGTGAATGCAGAGTCCTGGGGAGACCAGATATAGTGAATGCAGGCTGCTGGGGTGAGCAGATATAGTGAATGCAGGCTGCTGGGGTGAGCAGATATAGTGAATGCAGGCTCCTGGGGTGAGCAGATATAGTGAATGCAGGCTCCTGGGGAGGCCAGATATAGTGACTGCAGGATCCTGGGGAGGCCAGATATAGTGACTGCAGGCTCCTGGGGAGAGCAGATATAGTGACTGCAGGCTCCTGGGGAGACCAGATATAGTGACGGCAGGCTCCTGGGGAGATCAGATATAGTGAATGCAGGCTCCTGGGCAGACCAGATATAGTGAATGCAGGCTGCTGGGGAGACCAGATATAGTGAATGCAGGATCCTGGGCAGACCAGATATAGTGAATGCAGGCTGCTGGGGGGACCAGATATAGTGAATGCAGGCTCCTGGGCAGACCAGATGTAGTGAATGCAGAGTCCTGGGGAGACCAGATATAGTGAATGCAGGCTCCTGGGGGGAGCAGATATAGTGACTGCAGTCTCCTGGGGAGACCAAATATAGTGAATGCAGGCTCCTGGGGAGGCCAGATATAGTGAATGCAGGCTCCTGGGGAGGCCAGATATAGTGACTGCAGGCTCCTGGGGAGACCAGATATAGTGACTGCAGGCTCCTGGGGAGACCAGATATAGTGAATGCAGGCTCCTGGGGAGGCCAGATATAGTGAATGCAGGCTCCTGGGGAGACCAAATATAGTGAATGCAGGCTCCTGGGGAGACCAGATCTAGTGACTGCAGGCTCCTGGGGAGACCAGATATAGTGAATGCAGGGTCTTGGGGAGACCAGATATAGTGACTGTAGGCTCCTGGGGAGAGCAGATATAGTGACTGCAGGCTCCTGGGGAGACCAGATATAGGGAATGCAGGCTCCTGAGGAGAGCAGATATAGTGACTGCAGGCTCCTGGGGAGACCAGATATAGTGACTGCAGGCTCCTGAGGAGAGCAGATATAGTGACTGCAGGCTCCTGGGGAGACCAGATATAGTGACTGCAGGCTCCTGGGGAGACCAGATCTAGTGACTGCAGGCTCCTGAGGAGAGCAGATATAGTGACTGCAGGCTCCTGGGGAGACCAGATATAGTGAACGCAGGGTCTTGGGGAGACCAGATATAGTGAATGCAGGCTCCTGGGGAGACCAGATATAGTGAATGCAGGCTCCTGGGGAGACCAGATATAGGGAATGCAGGCTCCTGAGGAGAGCAGATATAGTGACTGCAGGCTCCTGGGGAGACCAGATATAGTGACTGCAGGCTCCTGAGGAGAGCAGATATAGTGACTGCAGGCTCCTGGGGAGACCAGATATAGTGACTGCAGGCTCCTGGGGAGACCAGATCTAGTGACTGCAGGCTCCTGAGGAGAGCAGATATAGTGACTGCAGGCTCCTGGGGAGACCAGATATAGTGAACGCAGGGTCTTGGGGAGACCAGATATAGTGAATGCAGGCTCCTGGGGAGACCAGATATAGTGAACGCAGGGTCTTGGGGAGACCAGATATAGTGAATGCAGGCTCCTGGGGAGACCAGATATAGTGAATGCAGGCTCCTGGGGAGACCAGATATAGTGACTGCAGGCTCCTGAGGAGAGCAGATATAGTGACTGCAGGCTCCTGGGGAGACCAGATATAGTGACTGCAGGCTCCTGGGGAGACCAGATCTAGTGACTGCAGGCTCCTGAGGAGAGCAGATATAGTGACTGCAGGCTCCTGGGGAGACCAGATATAGTGAACGCAGGGTCTTGGGGAGACCAGATATAGTGAATGCAGGCTCCTGGGGAGACCAGATATAGTGACGGCAGGCTCCTGGGGAGACCAGATATAGTGAATGCAGGCTCCTGGGAGACCAAATATAGTGAATGCAGGCTCCTGGGGAGACCAAATATAGTGAATGCAGGCTCCTGGGGAGACCAGATCTAGTGACTGCAGGCTCCTGGGGAGACCAGATATAGTGAATGCAGGGTCTTGGGGAGACCAGATATAGTGAATGCAGGCTCCTGGGGAGACCAGATATAGTGAATGCAGGCTCCTGGGGAGACCAGATATAGGGAATGCAGGCTCCTGAGGAGAGCAGATATAGTGACTGCAGGCTCCTGGGGAGACCAGATATAGTGACTGCAGGCTCCTGAGGAGAGCAGATATAGTGACTGCAGGCTCCTGGGGAGACCAGATATAGTGACTGCAGGCTCCTGGGGAGACCAGATCTAGTGACTGCAGGCTCCTGAGGAGAGCAGATATAGTGACTGCAGGCTCCTGGGGAGACCAGATATAGTGAACGCAGGGTCTTGGGGAGACCAGATATAGTGAATGCAGGCTCCTGGGGAGACCAGATATAGTGAATGCAGGCTCCTGGGGAGACCAGATCTAGTGACTGCAGGCTCCTGGGGAGACCAGATCTAGTGAACGCAGGGTCTTGGGGAGACCAGATATAGTGAATGCAGGCTCCTGGGGAGACCAGATATAGTGAATGCAGGCTCCTGGGGAAACCAGATATAGTGAATGCAGGCTCTTGGGGAGAACAGATCTAGTGAATGCAGGCTCCTGGGGAGAGCAGATATAGTGAATGCAGGCTCCTGGGGAGACCAGATATAGTGAATGCAGGCTCCTGGGGAGACCAGATATAGTGACTGCCGGGTCCTGGGGAGACCAGATATAGTGAAAGCAGGCTCCTGGGGAGACCAGATATAGTGAATGCAGGCTCCTGGGGAGATCAGATATAGGGAATGCAGGCTCCTGGGGAGACCAGATATAGGGAATGCAGGCTCCTGGGGAGACCAGATATAGTGAACGCAGGCTCCTGGGAAGAGCAGATATAGTGACTGCAGGCTCCTGGGGAGATCAGATATAGTGATTGCAGGCTCCTGGGGAGACCAGATATAGTGATTGCAGGCTCCTGGGGAGAGCAGATGTAGTGAACGCAGGCTCCTGTGGAGACCAGATACAGTGAATGCAGGCTCCTGGGGAGACCAGATATAGTGAATGCAGGCTCCTGGGGAGATCAGATATAGGGAATGCAGGCTCCTGGGGAGACCAGATATAGTGAATGCAGGCTCCTGGGGAGAACAGATATAGTGAATGCAGAGTCCTGGGGAGGCCAGATATAGTGAACGCAGGCTCTTGGGTTTAGTATCAGTTTAAAGTCCATCTTTATTCTAAATTTTTTTTTTTTAAAGCATCAAAATCCAGCAAACGAACACCGGATGAAATGAGAAACAGTCAACGCGTTTCATTCCAACTCAACGCTTAATCGTGACTCCAAAATGATCGATACATACGCCGCATTAGAAGTAACTTCTCTTCTAGCCCCGGAGTTCTGCTTTAGGGGCTCGGTGACACCGTGTGTGGAAATCTGCGGAGAGGGGAGGAGCCAGGCACGTCGGCATTTTCCCACAGCGGAGCTCACCTGGGTGGCGAGGAGACGATCAGAACGTGGGCGGCTCTTCACAGGGCACCGCACTCCACCACGAGTGTGAAAGAGCCCAAAGTGACATCTCAATAAAGTTGCAAAAAAAAAAAGGCAAACTGTGTCTTGTGTTGTACAACTGCCAGGCCCCTCCCCTCCCGCACAATAAAGGGATCATTTTAGCGCGCAGGCTGCTGTGAACGAGGCCTAAGCCCTGGGTCACACTGATGTTTCTATTAACCATAGAAACATGAGTTCTACATATAGGCAGTGCGATTTGAATACAATTTTAAAAAGGGTCCTGTGCAGTGCGATTTGAATGGAAATTGCACGCGAATCGCTTCTGATAACACAATTCCAGTCCATTTTCTGCAAATCTTTGTTCCATGTCAGGGGGAGGGGGAGAGAGGAGTGCGAGAGAGTAAAAAGGAAAGGGGGGGGGCAAGAGAGCGAGAGGAAGGGGGGGGGCAAGAGAGCGAGAGGAAAGGGGGGGGGGGGGGAGAGAGCGAGAGGAAAGGGGGGGGGCAAGAGAGCGAGAGGGACGGAAGGGGGGGAGAGAGAGCGAGAGGGACGGAAGGGGGGGAGAGAGCGACGGAATGGGGGGGAGAGAGAGCGAGAGCGACGGAATGGGGGGGAGAGAGAGCGACGGAAGGGGGGGGAGGGAGAGCGACGGAAGGGGGGGGAGGGAGAGCGAGAGGGACGGAAGGGGGGGGGGAGGGAGAGCGAGAGGGACGGAAGGGGCGGGGAGGGAAGGGGGGGGGAGGGAGAGCGAGAGGGACGGAAGGGGGGGGAGAGAGAGCGAGAGGGACGGAAGGGGGGGGGAGAGAGCGAGAGGGACGGAAGGGGGGGAGAGAGAGAGCGAGAGGGACGGAAGGGGGGGGAGAGAGAGCGACGGAAGGGGGGGAGAGAGAGGGACGGAAGGGGGGGAGAGAGAGGGACGGAAGGGGGGGAGAGAGAGCGAGAGGGACGGAAGGGGGGGGAGAGCGAGAGGGACGGAAGGGGGGGAGAGCGAGAGGGACGGAAGGGGGGAGAGCGAGAGGGACGGAAGGGGGGGGAGAGCGAGAGGGACGGAAGGGGGGGAGGCGAGAGGGACGGAAGGGGGGGGGGGGAGAGGGACGGAAGGGGGGGAGCGAGAGCGACGGAAGGGGGGAGCGAGAGCGACGGAAGGGGGGAGCGAGAGCGACGGAAGGGGGGGAGCGAGAGCGACGGAAGGGGGGGAGCGAGAGCGACGGAAGGGGGGGGAGCGAGAGCGACGGAAGGGGGGGAGCGAGAGCGACGGAAGGGGGGGAGCGAGAGGGACGGAAGGGGGGGAGAGAGAGCGAGAGGGACGGAAGGGGGGGAGAGAGAGCGAGAGGGACGGAAGGGGGGGAGCGAGAGGGACGGAAGGGGGGGGGGGGGGAGGGAGAGCGAGAGGGACGGAAGGGGGGGGGGGGGGAGGGAGAGGGACGGAAGGGGGGGGGGGGAGGGAGAGGGACGGAAGGGGGGGAGGGAGAGCGGAGCGAGAGGGACGGAAGGGGGGGAGGGAGAGCGGAGCGAGAGGGACGGAAGGGGGGAGGGAGAGCGAGAGGGACGGAAGGGGGGGGAGAGAGAGCGACGGAAGGGGGGGGAGAGAGAGCGAGAGGGACGGAAGGGGGGAGGGAGAGCGAGAGGGACGGAAGGGGGGGGGGAGAGAGAGCGAGAGGGACGGAAGGGGGGGGGGAGAGAGAGCGAGAGGGACGGAAGGGGGGGGGGGAGAGAGAGCGAGAGGGACGGAAGGGGGGGGAGAGAGAGCGAGAGGGACGGAAGGGGGGGGAGAGAGAGCGAGAGGGACGGAAGGGGGGGGAGAGAGAGCGAGAGGGACGGAAGGGGGGGGAGAGAGAGCGAGAGGGACGGAAGGGGGGGGGAGAGAGAGCGAGAGGGACGGAAGGGGGGGAGAGAGAGCGAGAGGGACGGAAGGGGGGGGAGAGAGAGCGAGAGGGACGGAAGGGGGGGGAGAGAGAGCGAGAGGGACGGAAGGGGGGGGGAGAGAGAGCGAGAGGGACGGAAGGGGGGGGAGAGAGCGAGAGGGACGGAAGGGGGGGGGAGAGAGCGAGAGGGACGGAAGGGGGGGGGGGGAGAGAGAGCGAGGGGGGGGGGAGAGAGAGCGAGGGGGGGGAGAGAGAGCGAGAGGGGGGGAGAGAGAGCGAGAGGGGGGGAGAGAGAGCGAGAGGGGGGGAGAGAGAGCGAGAGGGGGGGAGAGGGAGGGGGGAGAGAGAGTGAGGGGGGGGGGGGAGAGAGAGGGAGGGACGGAAGGAGGGGGGGAGAGAGAGAGGGAGGGACGGAAGGGGGGGGGAGAGAGAGCGAGAGGGACGGAAGGGGGGGGGAGAGAGGGAGAGGGACGGAAGGGGGGGGGGGAGGGAGAGCGAGAGGGACGGAAGGGGGGGAGGGAGAGCGGAGCGAGAGGGACGGAAGGGGGGAGGGAGAGCGAGAGGGACGGAAGGGGGGGGGGGAGAGCGGAGCGAGAGGGACGGAAGGGGGGGGAGGGAGAGCGAGAGGGACGGAAGGGGGGGGAGAGAGCGAGAGGGACGGAAGGGGGGGGAGAGAGAGCGAGAGGGACGGAAGGGGGGGGAGAGAGCGAGAGGGACGGAAGGGGGGGGAGAGAGCGAGAGGGACGGAAGGGGGGGGGGAGAGAGAGCGAGAGGGACGGAAGGGGGGGGGAGAGAGAGAGGGGGGGGGAGAGAGTGAGAGGGAGGGGGGGAGAGAGAGTGAGAGGGAGGGGGGAGAGAGAGTGAGAGGGAGGGGGGGAGAGAGAGAGAGTGAGAGTGAGGGGGGAGAGAGAGAGTGAGAGGGAGGGGGGAGAGAGAGAGTGAGAGGGAGGGGGGAGAGAGAGAGCGGGAGGGACGGAGAGAGAGTGAGAGGGAAGGGGGTGAGAGGGAAGGGGGGAGAGGGAAGGGGAGAGAGTGAGAGTGAGAGGGAAGGGGGTGAGAGTGAGAGGGAAGGGGGGAGAGGGAAGGGGGGAGAGTGAGAGGGAAGGGGGAGAGAGTGAGAGGGACGGGGGAGAGAGTGAGAGGGACGGGGGAGAGAGAGAGAGAGAGTGAGAGGGAAGGGGACGGAGAGAGTGAGAGGGACGGGGACGGAGAGAGTGAGAGGGACGGGGACGGAGAGAGTGAGAGGGACGGGGACGGAGAGAGTGAGAGGGACGGGGACGGAGAGAGTGAGAGGGACGGGGACGGAGAGAGTGAGAGGGACGGGGACGGAGAGAGTGAGAGGGACGGGGACGGAGAGAGTGAGAGGGACGGGGACGGAGAGAGTGAGAGGGACGGGGACGGAGAGAGTGAGAGGGAAGGGGACGGAGAGAGTGAGAGGGACGGGGACGGAGTGAGAGGGACGGGGACGGAGAGAGTGAGAGGGACGGAGAGAGTGAGAGGGACGGGGACGGAGAGAGTGAGAGGGACGGGGACGGAGAGAGTGAGAGGGACGGGGACGGAGAGAGTGAGAGGGACGGGGACGGAGAGAGTGAGAGGGAAGGGGGAGAGAGTGAGAGGGAGGTGATCAAGAGACAGAGAGGGGGAAAGGGAGAGACTGACTGTATCCAAATCGCATTAAAATTCATCAGAATCGCTTCTGAACTGCATCACCTTGCACTGGAGCGGCTCCTTGAAATCGCACTACAAAGCGGATCCAACTCTCATCACATCAGTGTGAACCCGGGCTAAATGCTGCACTTGTATATTACACCGGGGGTCCCGCGTCCTTTTTCTGTACCCCAGCCCCCCCCCCTATGAAGTTAAATCCTAACAAAGCCAGAAGCAGAGACCTTTCAGCGCCGCGTTCTCTGCACACAGCGACAGTTGCCCCTTCTGGTGGGATTACGCATATAGAAGAATCGGTATCGCGTTGCTGAGAAATGCGGCTTCGACGCCAAGTTCCTTCGCTCTGCCGTACCACATAACTGCCAGCAGGGGGCAGCGTGAACACGTTTAGGCCTTTCTGCGCAGCACTCGCTGGAGAAAACAAGGCAAAGCCGCTAAAGCAATTATTGCAACATTTTTTTTTTTTTTTTTACCTTTTTTAAATCTAAAAAGACAAAAAAAACACAACAACAAAGTATCCTCATGACGCAGGGTGAGCATCTGTTAGCTATTATGTATCGACGTGTCTTGAGAATTATTTACAGCGCTGGCAGTGCGACTTGTAGAATGCGGAGAGCATGTGTCGCATAGAACTACGCAATCCAGCAGGGTGGCTTTCCAAGTTCCTGTGCAATCGCCTCTCTCTCTATAAATATGCGCACGCGCAGCGAGCCAGTGTACACGCTATTGTGCTAGAGGGAGGCAGGCGGCTTCCAGAGGAGGGGATGGCAGGGAGGTTAATGAGGACGGTCCCATTGGGGCGAGTGTAAACAAACATCGCTATTGGCTGGCCAGACGAGGAGCGGGGGGCTGTGGGTCACATGATCTGACCTTCTGGAAGTGAACACTCAGCATGTGCACAGTGAAAGGGCAGCTCGGCGAGGTCACGTACACATGAGAGGTGCGTACGGCAGAGCTTTCAGCAACTTTTCTAGGGCTCAGAGGGGGAGGTAAAACCCTGAGGTTGAGCCATTGGTTTTAGCATCCCCTGAAGAAGCCCGATAGATGGGCGAAACATGTTGGGAACTCCATTCTACAGTGCTGTTTCACTTTATTTTTTGCACCTCAAAAGTCACAATTTCTCCTCTTGTATCTAATCACAGGCGTGACTCCTAGAGGCAGAGGCATGATGGGAGTTGTAGTTTCACCACAGCTGGAGGGCCGAGGTCGCCTCCCCCTGTCCTAGGCTTTTAAGAAGGAACTTTTAGCTCCAGGATGCCCAACGCAGGTCATAATGGAGCGCCCGCCGGATGTCACTTTTTAACAAGTTTCAGCAAGTTTTTAAAAGTTCAAAAAGGAGTGCTAAAAGCCGCTTAGCAACTCGTTCAAAACTGGCAGCCGCCGATCGTTACGGGACAAGTTATTTCCCCCCCCCCCCGGCCCCCCTTCAAAAGGACAAGTTCAGTAATTGTTAAAAACTCCGCCCCCCAGCCTCCCCAATACAGGAAAGTGTAACGCTGGGCCGCTCACGCACTACCAGCCCATAGACTGGAATTGGATGTCACCCGCGGAAGCACGGGTACTATGTCTATGGGGCGTGCAGACGGAAGCACGGTCACCAGGTCTATGGGGCGTGCAGGCGGAAGCACGGGTACTATGTCTATGGGGCGTGCAGACGGAAGAACGGGTACTATGTCTATGGGGCGTGCAGGCGGAAGCACGGGTACTATGTCTATGGGGCGTGCAGGCGGAAGCACGGGTACTATGTCTATGGGGCGTGCAGGCGGAAGCACGGGTACTATGTCTATGGGGCGTGCAGGCGGAAGCACGGGTACTATGTCTATGGGGCGTGCCGGCGGAAGCACGGGTACTAGGTCTATGGGGCGTGCAGGCGGAAGCACAGGTACTATGTCTATGGGGCGTGCAGGCGGAAGCACGGGCACTATGTCTATGGGGTGTGCAGGCGGAAGCACGGGTACTAGGTCTATGGGGCGTGCAGGCGGAAGCACGGGTACTATGTCTATGGGGTGTGCAGGCGGAAGCACGGGTACTATGTCTATGGGGTGTGCAGGCGGAAGCACGGGTACTATGTCTATGGGGCGTGCAGGCGGAAGCACGGGTACTAGGTCTATGGGGCGTGCAGGCAGAAGCACGGGTACTAGGTCTATGGGGTGTGCAGGCGGAAGCACGGGTACTAGGTCTATGGGGTGTGCAGGCGGAAGCACGGGTACTATGGGGCGTGCAGGCGGAAGCACGGGTACTATGTCTATGGGGTGTGCAGGCGCGGGCACTTGTTTTTTTTACTGGCCGGGCTGTAGACAGAAAAAAAGAGCCTGCAGCCAGAGACAGAGGTAATGCCCTGCAGGGAGGGAGGTGGCCTGTTACCTGACTCTTACCGGTGGGGATGCAGACCGAGCAGGGGGATGCAGCCATAGAAGAAAATAAGGATCTGCAGGGGAGGGGGACATAGTAGGAAGCGGGGGTTGGAGGTAAGCAGCCCAGCACTTGATTTTTTTACCAGCAGGGCTGCAGACAGTGTAAATGGATGCAGCCATAGAAAGGAACCAAGGACCAGCAGGGGTAGTATTTCAGGTGCTTTATTTTTACCAAAAGGGCTGCAGACAGTACAGGGGGGTTACAAGCCATGAAAGGAATTGGTAACAACCTGCGGGGGTGTCACTGACCGATTAGAGGGAAGAAGCCTGGCACTAGATTTTTTTTTTTTTTTTACCAGCAAGGCTGCAGGACAGCAGGGGTAGCAGGCCCAGTACTTTATTTTTACCGGTAGGGCTGCAGACGGTGCAGGGGGCTACAAGCCATATATATAGGTGGTAACTACATGCGGGGTGCAGTGGCATAGTAGCAAGGGGGGCTGAGGAGGGACGCAGCCTGGCACTAGATTTTTTACCAGAAGGGCTGCAGACAGTACAGTGGGCTACAAGCCATAGAAGGAGAAGGTAAATACCTGTGGGGGTGCAGTGGCATAGTAGGGAGGGGGGCTGAGGGGGGAGGCAGCCTGGCACTAGATTTTTACCAGCAGGGTTGCAGGCCCAGTACTTTATTTTTACCTGTAGGGCTGCAGACGGTGCAGGGGGATACAAGCCATATATAGGAGGTGGTAACAACCTGTGGGGGTGGAATGGCATAGTAAGGAGGGGGGGGGGGGAGGCAGCCTGGCACTAGATTTTTACCAGCAGGGCTGCAGCTACAAGCCATAGATGGAGAAGGTAAATACCTGTGGGGGTGCAGTGGCACAGTAGGGGTTGAAGAGGAAGCAGCCTGGCGCTAGATTTCTACCAGCGGGGCTGCAGACAGTACAGGGGGGGCTACAAGCCATAGAAGGAGAAGGTAAATACCTGTGGGGGTGCAGTGGCATAGTAGGGAGGGGGGCTGAGGGGGGAGGCAGCCTGGCACTAGATTTTTACCAGCAGGGCTGCAGATAGTACAGGGGGCTACAAGCCATAGAAGGAGAAGGTAAATACCTGCGGGGGTGCAGTGGCACAGTAGGGGTTGAAGAGGAAGCAGCCTGGCGCTAGATTTCTACCAGCAGGGCTGCAGACAGTACAGGGGGGCTACAAGCCATAGAAGGAGAAGGTAAAGACCTGCGGAGGTGCAGTGGCATAGTAGGGAGGGGGGCTGAGGGGGAGAAGCAGCCTGGCACTAGATTTTTACCAGCAGGGCTGCAGACATAGAAGTCAAGGACCAGCAGGGGTAGTATTCCAGGTACTTTTTTTTTTACCGGTAGGGCTGCAGATTGTGCAGGAGGCCACAAGCCATAGAAGGAAGAAGTAAAGACCTTGGGGGGGCAGTGGCATAGTAGGGAGGGTGGCTTTGGGGGGGGGGAAGCAGCCCGATACTTAATTTTAGAGGTAGGGAGAATTTAGAGGAAAGCAGCCTGGCACCAGATTTTTTACCAGCAGGGCTGCGGACATCAAAAAACAAGGACCAGCAGGGGGTAGCACTTTATATTTACCGGCAGGACTGCAGACAGTACAGGCGATGACAAGCCATAAATGGAGGCGGCAACGACCTGCGAGGGTGGCACTAGCATAATGGGAAGGGTGGTTTAGAGGGAAGCAGTCTGGTGCTAGATTTTTTCTTTTTTCACCAGCATGGCTGCAGACATAAAAGGAATCAAGCACCAGTTGGGGTAGTAGGCGGTACTTTATTTTTACCAGTAAGGCTGCAGACAGTACATGGGGCTACAAGCCATAGAAGGAGAAGATAAAGACCTGTGGGGGTGCAGTGGCATAAAGTAGGGAGGGGGGGGGCTGAGGGGGGACACAGCCTGGCACTAGATTTTTTACCAGAAGGGGTGCAGAAAGTACAGTGGCTACAAGCCATAGAAGGAGAAGGTAAAGACCTGGGGGGGGGGGGGGTTCAGTGGCATAGTAGGGAGGGGGGGGCAGCATCCTGGCACTATTTTTTTTCTACCAGCAGGGCTGCAGACAGTACAGGGGGCTACAAGCCATAGAAGGAAAAGGTAAAGACCTGTGGGGGTGCAGTGGCATAGTAGGGAGGGGGGGGGGGGGCAGCCTGGCACTAGATTTTTTTTACCAGGAGGGCTGCAGACAGTACAGGGGGCTACACGCCAAAGAAGGAGAAGGTAAAGACCTGGGGGGGTGCAGTGGCATAGTAGGGAGGGGGGCTGAGGGGGGAAGCAGCCTGGCAATAGATTATTTACCAGCAGGACTGCAGACATAGAAGGAATCAAAGACCAGCAGGGGTAGCAGGCCCGGTACTTTATTTTTGCCGGAGGGCTGCAGACAGGGCATGGGGCTACAAGTCGTATCTGGAGAAGGTAAAGACCTGGGGGGGTGCAGTGGCATAGTAGGGAGGGGGGGGGCAGCATCCTGCCACTAAATTTTTTACCAGCAGAGCTGCAGACAGTACATGGGGCTACAAGCCATAGTAGGAAAAGTTAAAGACCTGTGGGGGTGCAGTGGCCTAGAAGGGAGGGGGAGGCAGCCTGGCACTAGATTTTTTTACCAGCAGGGCTGCAGACAGTACAGGGGCTACAAGCCAAAGAAGGAGAAGGTAAAGACCTGGGGGGGTTCAGTGGCATAGTAGGGAGGGGGGGGGGCAGCATCCTGGCACTAGATTTTTTTACCAGCAGGGCTGTAGACAGTACAGGGGGCTAGAAACCATAGAAGGAGAAGGCAACGACCTGCAGGGGTGGGGTGGCATAGTAGGGAGGGGGGGGGGGGGTTGAAGAGGAAGCAGCCTGGCACTTGAATTTTACCAGCAGGGCTGCAGGCAGGACAGGGGGGGGGCTACAAGCCATAGAAGGAGAAGGTAACGACCTGCGGGGGTGCAGTGGCATAGTAGGGAGGGGGGCAGCAGCCTGGCATTAGATTTTTACCAGCAGGACTGCAGACATAAAAGGAATCAAGGAGCTTTTGCCGGAGGGCTGCTGCAGACAGTGCAGGGGGGCTACAAGTCGTATCTGGGAAGAGGCAACGACCTGCAGGGGTGGGGGTGGCATAGTAGGGGGGTGGCGGGGGGCTGAAGAGGAAGCAGCCTGGCACTAGACTTTTACAAGCAGGGCTGCAGACAGCGCAGGAGTCCGCAGCCATAGAAGGAAGCAAAGACCAGCAGGGGTAGCAAGTCCGGCATTTTATTTTTACCGGTAGGGTTGCAGCCATAGAAGGAGGAACCAACGACCTGCGGGGGGGGGGGGGGCTTATAAGGGGGGGTGGGCAGCCCGGAGTTTACATTTTTATCAGAAGGCCGCAGCTGTAGGAGGTAAGGATCAGGAGAGGGGGGGGGGGGCGTGTTAATAATTCATGAACCCGTCCTTTAATATATACAAACCGGAACTGAAGGCTGCTTAAGAGGCTTAAAAAAAAAAAAAAAAGCTGCTCAAAGCTTTCCAATGCTTTGTCAAAGCTTGCTGTACATATTCTTCTTATTGGAGCCTATGGGGTTGATTTACTAAAGGAAAATAGATAGTGCAGTTGCTCCAGAGCTTAATAAATGGATTAAACCTTCACTTTGCAAAAATACCCAATCAAATGCAAGGAGAAAAAAAAAAAAAAAAAATGCTTTTTAGATTGCATATGATTGGACGATGGAAGTCCGCAGAGCTTATGCTCACTGACTAAGCTCTGGAGCAAAGCACTTGCAAAGTGCACAGTCTATTTGCCTTTAGTAAAATCAACCCCCAAATGTCAAAGTAATAGCACAGCATGCTGAGAAATGTATGTACCCCCCCCCCCCCTGCGTTGGGTTGCTTCGGGCCAGATCCACAAAGAACTTACGGCGGCGTATCTATTGATACGCCGCGTAAGTTCTCCGATGTGCCGTCGTATCCACAAAACAAGATGCGCCTGAATGTGGGCTAGATCCGACTGACGTACGTCTTAGTACGCCGTCGGATCTAAGGTGCATATTTACGCTGGCCGCTAGGTGACGCTTCCGTTGATTTCCGCGTAGAGTATGCAAATTAGCTAGATACGCCGATTCTCAAACGTACGTCCGCCCGGCGCATTTTTTTACGTCGTTAACGTAAGGCTTTTTTCGGCGTAACGTTACCCCTGCCTCTATGAGGCGTACGCAATGTTAGGTATGGACGTCGGGACAGCGACGAATTTTCCGTCGTTTGCATAAAACTTTAGCGAATAGGCGCATGGGTGCTCAACCTGTGGCTCTCCAGCTGTTGCAAAACTACAATTCCCATAATGCCTCAGCCTTTGGGAGACATGCTTGTACCTGTCAGCGGCTTGCAATGCCTCATGGGAATTGTAGTTCCGCAACAGCTGGAGAGCCACAGGTTGAGCACCCATGGAATAGGGCTTTGCGTAAATTACGTTCACGTCGAAAGCATTGACTATTTGCGACGCGATTTCGAGCATGCGCACTGGGATACCCCCACGGACGGCGCATGCGCCGTTAAAAAAAAACGTAATTTACATGGGGTCAAGATGAATTAACATAAAACACGCCCACATCTTAGTCATTTGAATTTCGCGCCCTTACGCCGACACATTTACACTACGCCGCCGTAACTTACGGCGCAAATTCTTTGTGGATAAGGAACCTCCGCTCTAGGTTACGGCGGCGTAGTGTATCTGAGATACGCTACGCCTGCCTAAAGATAGGCAGATCTTTGTGGATCTGGCACTTCATGTCCACTGCACGGCCCGATGATTATCGCCATTGATGCGTCAATACCGCACACACGCACGCGCACACATACACACACACGCGCGCGCGCGCGCACACACACACGCGTTGTAAAACCAAATGCAGAAAAAATATTTGAAACCTAAAAACAAAATGGTAAAAAAACTGGAATGCTTTATATGATGTACTGGGGGAAAAAAACAAAACAAAAAACAAAAAATAAAAAGACCAACCCTGTATTCGTAAATCTTTCTTAATTTAGTTACAAAAAAAGACATTTCTGTAATGAAATTCGCAAAAACGTAATGCCCAGCCCCGCCCACCCTCCCCTCCCCTCCCCCACAAAGCGGCATAAGCAGTGTTTTTTTAGGTACCACTCTTGCAACTACAAAAAAAAAACACACACAAAATAATGAAAAACACCAAACACCTGAATTATAAAACTGCAAGTAAATAACTAGCTTAAAAAAAAAAAAAAAAAAAAAAAAGCTCTTCATGAATAAAAAAGAAAAAAAAAAGAAAAACATTTTTAATTAAAAACTGAAGGTTGGCAAGTCTGGCTCCGGTGGGCCTAGGGCTGCAGTGCAAATGCTATGGGGAGCCTGCGGTGGGTAAAGAATCGGGGACTCGCTTCCCACTCTATGATCTAGAAAAGATTGGGCTTTTCCCTGACTGGGTGCGCTGGAAGCCCCTCACATTTCTATATTCCTAGGACAGTTGCACTCGCTGTGTTTCCAGAACACCTTACACTCTCTCTCTCTCTCTCTCTCCCTGCAGTGCAACTCGCCTTCTAGTTGGGGTGGTGCGGCTTTCCCCTGCACCTCCTAATATCCGCTAGATGCCGTCATCTTCCTCCTACTCAGAGTCTCCTCCTTCTTCTGATGACGACTCCTCCTCTGCAGAATCATCTGCATCCACCACAATGTTCTCTTCTTCCATGGTGGACTCCACCAAGTCTCCAGGTACTGACTCCTCCTCCGCTTCCTCCGCTTCCTCCTCGTCGTCCTCTTCCTCCTCCTCCTCATTATCGGTACCTAAAAGAAAAAAAAAATTGGACAGAGATCAAAGATGGTATTAAAGGGGTTGTAAAGGTTTGTTCTTTGATTTCCTAAATAGGTTCCTTTAACCACTTAAGGACCGCCGTGCAACCATAGACGTCGACAGAATGGCACGGCTGGGCACAAGGGCGTACAGGAACATCCCCTTTCAGAACCCAGCCGTGTGTTGCGAGCGCGGTCTGAAGCTCCGTGACCCGCGGTCACGATCGATCGCCGCCGGTGTCCCGCGATCGGGTCACAGGAGCTGAAGAACAGGGGAGAGGTAAGTGGAGAGAGAGGGGGGGGGGAAGAGAGAGAGAGAGAGAGAGAGAGAGAGAGAGAGAGAGGGGGGGGGAGAGAGAGAGAGAGAGAGAGAGAGAGAGAGACGGGGGGGGGGGGGGGAGGAGAGAGAGAGAGAGAGAGAGAGAGAGAGAGAGGGGAGGGGGAGAGAGAGAGGGGGGGAGGAGAGAGAGAGAGAGAGAGAGAGAGAGGGGGGGAGGAGAGAGAGAGAGAGAGAGAGAGAGAGAGAGAGAGAGAGAGAGAGAGGGGGGGGGGGAGAGAGAGAGAGAGAGAGAGAGAGAGAGAGAGAGAGAGAGAGAGAGAGAGAGAGAGAGAGAGAGAGAGAGAGAGAGATGATTCTACACAGACAGCCTGCACTGTAACTGTACTGCAAGTAAAGCTACAGTGCCCCTAGCAGCCTTTGGGAGGAGCCCCTAGCAGCCTTTGGGAGGAGCCCCTAGCAGCCTTTGGGAGGAGCCCCTAGCAGCCTTTGGGAGGAGCCCCTAGCAACCTATGGAGGAGCCCTAGCAACCTTTGGAGGAGCCCTAGGGGGTTCCAGAGAACGGCCGCTGTAAACAAAACATTTGTCAAATTTACCTTCTGCTTGCTTTTCGGTATTGTCAGAAATTTCATGCACTTCATTTTCATCTTCATCATCTCCCTCATCTTCCTCCCCTTCTTCATCATCGTCGTCTTCATCGTCGTCGTCCACTATGACCACACAGTCATCGGTGTTGTCGGGGTCGCTGTTAAAAAACACACAGGACCGTTACTTCCAGGACAAAACGCGCAGGCGGAAAAAGGACAACGCAATCAACTCACTGACCTGTCCTCGGCTGCATGGTCATCACTTTCTCCTTCCCCCATTAGGTAATATTGCAAAGGATTTGGCCAGAGGTCTTCTTTGATGATCTGCAGAAAGGTCACGTATAGGAGACAATAGCAGCACACTCACATGAATAGGCGCATCTCTAACATTCTACCCGGTGCTGTAACAACTTTAATACCGGGCACTTTCACCCCCTTCCTGCCCAGGCCAATTTACAGCGCTGCCATACTTTGAATGACAATTAAGTGGTCATGCAAACCTTTACCCATCTGAAATGGTATTTAATCGTTGCTGTTTATTTTTTGCTAAACAAATTACTGAAAAATTACCGAAAATTTTGAAGAAAACCCAAAACAAACCTTTTCCTTTGTCTCTGTTATAAAATGTTGTAAATAGGTAGGTCCTCTTTCTTCTGCACTAATGGGCCCTCACTGATGGGCCTGCACCGATGGCCGGGCGATGGGGCTGCGACCATGGCCGGGCGATGGGGGCTGCGACGATGGCCGGGCGATGGGGCCGCGCCGATGGGAGACCGGGCCGCGCCGATGGGAGACCGCGCCGATGGGAGACGATGGGGGGGCCGCGCCGATGGGAGACGATGGGGCTGCGCCGATGGGCGGCAATGGGGCTGCACCGATGATCAGTGCCCTGATCATCATTGTAAGTGTGCCTAGTACCAGAAACAACGGTTATCAGCTTTCCTTCCCTCAGACAGTAACCAATAACCAGCATTTGTTTACATGTGATCAGTTGTGCTTGGACACAGCTAATCACACAGTAAAGGGCCGCTGTGATTTGCATCGATTACCTTGATCTGTGATCAGCGATCACAGAGCGCACCCTGAGGCTGTGTGCGGGGAGGGGCAGGGTTCCGGCAGGACGTCCTCCCAGAATTGGACGACTGCGTTATATCCGAATGACGGCAAGAGGGTAAAACGCAGATCTTTGTTTACCTGTGGAACGTCTTGGATCCCAGGCTGACTCCACAGCCCTGTCTAACTCAAAACATGCAACCTGTAGAATTTTTTAAACGTCGCCTATGAAGATTTTTAAGGGTAAAAGTTTGACGCCATTCCACGAGCGTGCCCAATTTTGAAGCGCGACATGTTAGGTATCATTTTACTCGGCGTAACATTATCTTTCACAATATAAAAAAAAAAAAAATTGTGCTAACTTTACCGTTGTCTTATTTTTTTTATTAAAAAAAAGTGCGCTTGTAAGACCGCTGTGCAAATACGGTGTGACAAAAAGTATTGCAATGACCGCCATTTTATTCTCTAGGGTGTTAGAAAAAAATAAATACAATATATATATATATATATATATATATATATATATATATATATATATATATATATATATATATATATATATATATATATATATATATATATAATGTTTGGGGGTTTTAAGTAATTTTCTAGCAAAAAAAATTTTTTTAATCTTGTAAATACCAAATCTGAAAAACAGGCAAGGTCCTTAAGTGGTTAAAAGAGATGCCAGGGCGGGTGTAAAAAAGATAAATAAATTCAATCTGAGCATTCAAAATAAAATTCAGCATCTGGACTGATTGGACAATATTGATAAAGAGCCTGAACTGAACGCACCCTTTCTGCTACACGCTACCCTGACAAATCATTACAGAAATCAGACTATCCCGGGTCCCTTAGCAAAAAACACAGTAAAGTTATGGCTATAAATATACTAAAAATACATACAAGACTACGAAACTCACCGTGGCTATACGGTCAGCTGCCGGGAAGTTGTGATCGGTGAACCAGCTGAAAAAACTTGGTGTGGAGTTGGCAGATTTGCCCTGGTTGTACGATTCTGGGTTTTGTCTCCGCCACCATCGAATGGGAGTGGAGTGGGAGGTGAGGCGCCCTAAATAAAAAAATTCAAAAAAAAAAGATTAAAAAACAACATATACACAAGGAGGAATTATGTTAACATTACTGTATTTATCGGCGTATACCGCGCACTTTTCGTGGGTGCGCGACATACGGCGATCCCCGCTGTCTCTGAGCCGCTAGCCTAGAGCCGAGCCGAGTGTACTGCGCACTCGGCTAGGCTCGGCTCCGCCGGCAGCCACGCGAGAGGAGCCGAGACAAGCCGAACACACAGGAAATCCGGCTCCTCTCGGCTCGCGCCAAATCCAAAAACGAACACGCTGAATGGAGGCCGCAGACGGACACCTCCAAAGCCACAGACGGACACCTGGATGGAGGCCGCAGGCGGACACCTCCAAAGCCGCAGACGGACACGCTGGACGGAAACGGACACCTGGATGGAGGCCGCAGACGGACACCTCCAAAGCCGCAGTCGGACACGCTGGACGGAGACGGACACCTGGATGGAGGCCGCAGACGGACACCTCCAAAGCCGCAGTCGGACACGCTGGACGGAGACGGACACCTGGATGGAGGCCGCAGACGGACACCTCCAAAGCCGCAGTCGGACACGCTGGACGGAGACGGACACCTTGATGGAGGCCGCAGACGGACATGCTGGACGGAGACGGACACCTGGATGGAGGCCGCAGATGGACACCTCCAAAGCCGCAGACAGACCCCACGCAAGGAAGCCGCAGACGGACACCCACAAGGCTGGACGGACCCCGCGCAAGGCCGCAGACGGACGCCGGACAAGGCCGACGATGGACGCAGGGCAAAAGTTTTCTTTTTTACCTTTCTAAGCTTGGGGTGCGCGTTATACGCCGGCGCGCGGTATACACCGATAAATACAGTAAAACCGATATATGTAAATGTCAAGAAAGCACCTTGGACATAGTGATGCAATGGCACGCTGCTCCTTGGGACACTACTCCTTAGGACCCCAAGCAATACCGGTGGTCCTGCTACTGTGCTATACACTGTTCTCCCTGCTGGAGAGAAAGCTGTACCTGAGGACCTGCAGAGGAAGGATCTCCCTGCTTTTGTGTCAGTCAGTTGGGAGTTTTTTCCCCTTGTTCACACAAAGCGTAGGATAGCGTGCTCCCGTGTTCACCCGCACAGGTGTCCTGCGCATCCCGTCCCATCGAGGTCAATGGACACGGCCGCTGCTCCCAATAGGACATCTGTGTGGGTGAGGATCCCCGAACAAAAACCGTAAGAGTTTACATCATCAGGACTGCCTGCGTGGTGATGCACGGAACACCTCTGCACGGGCATACTCTATACTACGCTCCGAGTGAACGAGGCCTTATAAATAACACTGCTTACATCAACAAAGGTGGTCCTCTTAAAACATGGCCACCTCCACACGGAGACATCGTGCAGAAAAAGGCATGAGAAGTCAGTAATGAAGAAAAAAAGATCAGCTGCAGGGAGACTACAAGCAATATTGGTGGTCTTACTACTGTGCTGCTCACTGTTCTCCATGCTGGAGAGGAAGCTGTATCCCAGGAACTGCAGTGCAAGGATCTCCCTGTTTTTGTGTCATTAATTTTTTTCGGATCTGTGCTTCCTCCACATCTATCCTTACCCCACCAGTTATGGGAAGAGGGGCAGCTCTATAATTAAGAGGCTAAGGACTGCTCCTCTATAAAACATAGCCGCCTACACAGAGAGATATAGTGCAGAACAAGGTATGGTAAGTCAGTAATGGGGAAATCATCATCTGCAGGAGACCACAGGCAATACTTGTGGGTGGCCCTACTACTGTGCTGCTCTCTGTTTTCCTTGATGGAGAGGAAGCTGTACCTGAAGACCTGCAGTGCAAGAATTTCCCTGCTTTTGTATTATTTATTCTTTGGATCTGTGAGACATGCTGGTAGGTTAATTTTCTTCTGCATAAAAATTGTCCCTAGTATATGAATGCGAGTTATGGACCTTAGATGGTAAGCTCCTTGAGGGTAGGGACTGATGTGAATGTACATTGTATATGTAAAGCGCTGTGTAAATTGACAGCACTGTATAAGTACCATAATAATAATCTGTGCCTCCTCCACCTCAATTCTTACCCCACCAGTCATGGGAAGGGGGCAGTTCTAACATAAGAAGGCAAAGCCCTACTCAACAAACATGGCTGCCTAGACACATTGCAGAATAAGACACCAATTCATAGGGAAAAGATCAGCTGCAAGGAGACCACAAGCAATATCGGTGGTCCTACTACTGTGCTGCTCTCCTTGCTGGAGAGGAAGCTGTACCTGAGGGCCTGCAGTGCAAGGATCTCCCTTCTTCTACATTATCCATTCTGTGGATCAGTGCTGCTCCCTGTTCTCCGTGCTGGAGAGCAAGCTGTACCTGAAGACCTGCAGTGCAAGGATCTCCCTGCTTTTGTATTATTTATTCTTTGGATCCTCCACATCTATCCTTACCCCACCAGTCATTAGATTACCATTCATGGGGAGGGGTACAGATCTAACATTAGGAGGCAAAGCACTTCTCCTCTACAAACATAGTTGCCTCCACACAGAGACAGTTATGGGTGAACTTATGTCTTTTTTCAACCTATGTAACGTCCACAAGGCATGGTAAGGCAGTAATGGTCAAAAGATCAGCTGCAGGGAGACCACAAGCAATACTGGTGGTCCTACTACTGTGCTACTCACTGTGCTCCCCTGTTGTAGAGGAAGCTGTACCTGAGGACCTACAGCGCAAGGATCTGCCTGTTTTTGTGTCATTCATTCTTCGGATCTGTGCTTTCACCACCTCAATCCGTACCCCACCACTCACGGGAAGGAGACAGCTCTATCAATAGGAGGTAAAGCCCTGCTCCTTAGCAAACATGGCCACCTCCACACAGAGAGATAGTGCAGAACAAGGTATGAGAAGTGGGGAAAAGATCAGCTGCAAGGAGACTACAAGCAATATCGGTGGTCCTACTACTAGGTGGCTCTCCTTGCTGGAGAGGAAGCTGTACCTGAGGGCCTGAAATGCAAGGATCTCCCTGCTTCTACATTATCCATTCTGTGGATCAGTGCTGCTCCCTGTTCTCCGTGCTGGAGAAAAAGCTGTACCTGAGGGCCTAAAATGCAAGGATCTCCCTGCTTCTACATTATCCATTCTGTGGATCAGTGCTGCTCCCTGTTCTCCGTGCTGGAGAGGAAGCTGTACCTGAGGGCCTGCAGTGCAAGGATTTCCCTGAATTTGTGTTATTTATTCTTTGGATCTGTGCTTCCTCCACCTCTATCCATACCCCACCAGTCATTAGATCGCCAGTAATCAGAAGGGGTGCAGCTCTAACATTAGGTGGCAACGCACTGCTCCTCTACAAACATGGTTGCCTCCACACAGAGACAAAGTGCAGAACAAGGCATGGTAAGTTGGTAATGGCCAAAAGATCAGCTGCAGGGAGACCACAAGCAATACTGGTGGTCCAGCTACTGTGCTACTCAATGTTCTCCTTGCTGGAGAGGAAGCTGTAACAGCAGTGCAAGGATCTCCATGCTATCCTTACCCCACCATTCATGGGAAAGGGGGCAACTCTAACATTAGGAGGCAAAGCCTCACTCCTCAACAAAAATGGCTGCCTCTACACAGAGTGCAGAATAAGGCATGATAAGTTAGTAATGGGGGGGAAACATCATCTGAAGGAGACCACAAGAAATAACGGTGGTCCTGCTACCGTGCTATACACTGTTCTTCCTGTTGGAGAGGAAGCTGTACCTGAGGACCTGCAGCGGAAGGATCTCCCTGCTTTTGTGTCAGTCATTCTTTGGATCTTTTCCTTTCTCCACCTCAATCCTTACCCCACCAGTCATGGGAAGGGGAAGGGGGCAGTTCTAACATTAGGAGGCAAAACCCTACTCCTCAACAAACATGGCCACCTCCACAGAAACACATTGCAGAATAAGACACTAAGTCATAAGCAAAAGATAAGCTGCAGGGAGACCACAAGCAATACTGGCGGTCCTACTACTGTGCTACTCACTGTTCTCCTTGCTGGAGAGGAAGCTGTACCTGAGGACCTGCACTGCAAGGATCCCCCTGCTTTTGTCATTCATTCCTTGGATCTGTGCTTCCTCCACATCTATCCTTACCCCACCAGTCATCAGTTCACCAGTAATGAGAAGGGGGGCAGCTCTACTATTAGGAGGCAAAGACATGCTCCTCAGCAAACATGGCCACCGCCACACAGAGACACGGTGCAGAACAAGGCATGGTAAGTCAGTAATGGGGAAAAGATCAGCTGTAGGTAACCACA
Organism: Rana temporaria; assembly: GCF_905171775.1. NCBI lineage: Eukaryota > Metazoa > Chordata > Amphibia > Anura > Ranidae > Rana > Rana temporaria. The sequence continues at coordinate 4,314,766 of NC_053497.1, forward strand.
GGCAATACTGGTGATACCGGTAACTTGTCATTTGCGCTCTCTCATCCCTTTTCTTGGGCAAACCTTCCAACTAGAGGTGCACCGAATATAATTGTATGTTAAAACACCACCCCCACCTCCTGCCACCATCACCTCCTGCCCCCACCACCCCCTGCCAGCTCTTGCCGCCATCACCTCCTGCTCTCGCCACCACCTCCTGCACCCACCACCCCCTGCCAAAATCGGCTCTTGCCACCATCACCTCACCCACCTCCTGCCACCATTACTTTCATCCACCATCACCTCATGCCCCCACCACCTGCCACCATCAGCTTCTTTATTACCTTAAAGCTGGGCTGTGCTGGACGTGGCTGGGCTGTGTGCTGTGCTCTGCTGGACTGTCACCGCTCCATCCTCTGCCTATGGCGAGTGCACTGCACGAGCCAACGAGTGTCCCTGCCAAAGTGTCCCTCCTAACTCGATCGCCTGTTCAAAAATGGCGCCAGGTGGCGCCATTACGTATCTGCTTATGCGCCGCCGGGCCGAGCGGATACAAGCTTTCCCGAGCCCGAAGCCGGCCTCGGGAAAGCTCGTATCCGCTCTGCGCATAAGCAGATACGTAATGGCGCCACCCGCCGCCATTTTTGAATAGTCGATGGAGTCAGGAGAACTCAGGAGGCAGGGACACTCGTTGGCTCGTGCAGAGGACTGAGCCGTGACAGCCCAGCGACAATTTTTTTTTTACGGGCACCCATATCGGCAATTTTAAAGCCGTTTCGGCATGTCGCCAAAACAGCTGTTTTCGGCCGGTATGTATCGACCACCGATATATCGGTGCATCCCTACTTCCAACGTTTAGTTCCTCTTTAATACCTATCTTAAATCTACATTCGTTAGATTATCACATCACCCTAAATATACAGAAATATTCATAACAGCTGCAAAGCAAACATTTGGAGGTGCAAAGCAGAAGTGAAAGACAACAAAATATGAAATCACATGCTCCGAAAGTCAGCAACCGACGTCAAAGAACGCAGACGCGGAAACTCACCGGAGGGGCCAAACTGGAACTCTTTGATGATCACGTCGTTCTTGAAATAAGGGTTGGAGTTGAAATAGAATTTGATTTTACAACTTGCCTTCAGGTGTGTGATGTCCTCCACCTATGGTAAACAGAAAGAGGTTTAGCAGGTCTGACGCTGAAAATGATGGCCCAGCCGAGCGAAACAGAACGAAGAAGAAGAAGCATCTGGTGACAAGGGGCCGATTTATTAAAACTGGAGTCTATTAGACCCCAGATCTCTCCTCTGCCCTCAAAAGCATTTGATCCAACGGAGACCGGTTGGATCAGATGCTTTACAAGTCAGGAATTGCTTGTAACCAATCGAAACCGTAAGGGCCCTTTCACACTGGTGCATTTTTGCCGCGTTTTCGCGGTAAAAATAGCACTATTAAAATGCTCCCCATGCCCCTCTCCATTGAAATTAATTAGAAAACGCGGTAAAATCGCGGTGTTTTACCACGATTTTTTTTTTTAACATTAAAAGGTTTTACCACGATTTTAACGCTCCGTTTTTACCACGTTTTTTTATTCATTTCAATGGAGGGGGCATGGGGAGCGTTTTATGGGCGTTTTAATAGCGCTATTTTTATCGCAAAAACGCAGCAAAAACGCGGGAAAAACGCACCAGTGTGAAAGGACCCTTAGCGAAAAAAATATTTGTGCACCCGGACAGACAGACAGGGACCCCCTTCCAAACCCTGTAGGCGTGATCAGGCAGCCGTACAGCCGTTCTTGATCTCTTCTACAGTAAAGCCCCTTCGCCGGCCACAGATTATAAGTATTGATTATGGACATTTAGGCCCGGATTCTCGTACGAGTTACGCCGGCGTATCTCCAGATACGCCGTCGTATCTCTGAGTCCGAGCCGTCGTATCTATGCGTCCGATTCTTAGAATCAGTTACGCATAGATTTGTATTAGATCCGACCGGCGTAAGTCTCTTACGCCGTCGTATCTTAACTGCATATTTACGCTGGCCGCTAGGGGCGTGTACGCTGATTTACGCCTAGAAATATGTAAATCAGCTAGATACGCAAATTCACGAACATACACCCGGCCGACGCAGTACAGATACGCCGTTTACGTTAGGCTTTTTTTTAGGCCAGCGTCTAATTTTTCACGTTTTACGACGGTTGAGTAAGTCGTTCGCGAATAGGGCTGGGCGTCATTTACGTTCACGTCGAAAGCATTGGTTTCTTGCGGGTTAATTTGGAGCATGCGCACTGGGATACTTTCATGGACTGCGCATGCGCCATTCGTAAAAAAGCGTCATTTACGTGGGGTCACAGTAAATTTACATAACACACGCCCACATCTACCACATTTGAATTAGGCGGGCTTACGCCGGCCTATTTACACTACGCCGCCGCAACTTTGGTTTGAGAATACGGCACTTGCCTGTCAAAGTTGCGGAGGCGTAACGTAAATAGGAAACGTTACGCCCGCACAAAGATACACGCTTCTACGTGAATCCGGGCCTTAATCACTTCACGCTCTTAGGACATACCTGTACGCTCTCAGGTTGAAGTGGTTTATCCCCATCGTGCCAACCATACGCACATTTGCGGCCTCGGCTTTAGGGGGTTATACCGGGATGAGGGATCATCCTGGTACCGTTTTTTTTTTTTTAGAGCGTGCGGATTGCTTTCCAGGGATAACAACCGATGCAGCTAAAAGCCGCTTGGCCGTTATCCCGGAGGGGGGCACATCGACCCCCCTCCCGCCGCTCTTACCGGGCCTCCCGTCCCACCGGGAGACCCGATCTGCGATCCGCCCACCTAGAGACAGACTGGCACGAAGATGGAAATGGCCTCGTTCCAGTCTCCTGTATGCAAACACGGAAGAGACGTCACAACGTAACTTCCAGTTTACTGGGCTGCCAATGGCGCCGGTTTAAAAAAAATACAGTATTCAGAATCGCCGTTTTTGGTGATCTGAATACTTTGAAGTGCAAAGGGGGGGATTTGTGGTATTTTAGACCCCTGATCTCTCCATAAAGAGTACCTGTCACCACCCATTACTGTCACAAGGGATGTTTACATTTCTTGTGACAGCAATAAAAAGGGATCAAATCAGCAATAAAAGTGATCAAATCATTTGTGTCACCTGTATGTGCCACCTAGCAGTGCACAACAGTGCCGCCTTCCAGTGCCACCCATCAGTGCCGCCCATAAGTGTCACCTGCCAGCACCCATCAGTGGTACCTATCAGTAACACCCATCAGTACCGCCTCATCTGTGCCCATTAGTGCCGCCTCATCTGTGCCCATCAGTGCAGCCCACATCAGCGCATATCAATAAAGAAGAAAAATTACCTGTTTGCAAAATTTTATAACAAACTAGGAAACATACCGTATTTATCGGCATATACCGCGCACTTTTGTGCCCTGAAAATCAGGGCAAAATCGTGGGTGCGCGATATACGCCGATACCCGCGCCGAGTTTGAACCACTGCGCCAGCATATACCGAGCGCAGTACACTCGGGCAGGCTGGGCTCCTCTCGCGGTCACGTCCTGGACGTACAGGACGTGACCGCGAGAGGAGTCGAGCCTGCCCGACTATACCCAAGTGTACTGCGCTCGGTATATGCCGGCGCAGTGGTTCAAACTCAGCGCGGGAAGCGGGGATCGAGCGGGGAGGACGCCACGATGGCCGCAGAAGGACGCCGGACCCAACGAGGCCGCCGCGCAAGACACCAAAACTGTAAGTACTAAAATGTTTTTTTTTACAGGAATGAGGGTCCACATTAGGGGTGCGTGCTATACGCCGGAGCGCGCAATACCCCGATAAATACGGTAATTAATTTTCTTTCAACGCTTTCCATGTTTTTTTGGTTTCTTTAGCAAAAAATAAAACCCCAGAGGTGATTAAATACCACCAAAAGAAAGCTCTATTTTTGTGCAAAAAAAAAATGATAAAAATGTAATTTGGGTACAGCGTTGTAAGCCCGCGCAATGTGTCATTCAAAGTGCGTTAGCGCTGAAAATTGTTCTGGGCAGGAGGGGGGTTTAAGTGCCCAGAAGGAAGTGGTTAATAATAATATTATTATTATTCTGATAAAATGCAAAATGTAAAATTTATAGCGTTTACAAAATAGGGGATAGTTTTATTGCATTTTTATTCATTTTTTTTTTTTACTACTAATGTCGGCGATCAGCGATTTTTTTCATGACTGCGACATTACGGCGGACACATCGGACGATTTTGACACATTTTTGGGACCATTGTCATTTTCACAGCGAAAAATGCATTGATTACTGTGAAAATGACAGTTGCAGTTTGGGAGTTAACCACAGGGGGCGCTGATGGGGTTATGTGTGACCTCATCTGTGTTTCTAACTGTAGGGGGGCGGGGCTGTAGGTGTGACGTCATTGATTGTGGTTCCCTTCATAATGACGGCGCTACAGTGAAGAACGGAGAAGGTGTGTTTACACACAGCTCTCCCCGTTCTTCAGCTCCGGGGACCGATCGCGGGACTCCAGCGGCGATCGGGTCCCGCGGTCACTGAGCTTCGGACCGGGTCTCGGGAGCGCGCCCGCGACTGGGCACTTAGAGAGGACGTACCTGTACGTACATGTGCCCAGCCGCGCCATTCTGCCGACATATATCTGCAGGAGGCGGTCCTTAAGTGGTTAAAGGGTTACAGCTAAACTATTTTCTTCTTTACCTCTGGTTATCAGTAAACTTTCACATCTGAAGGTCAATAAATAGCATCTTATCCTATAGAGGACACTCACCTGTAGGTTGTTCATGTAACTCAGTGTGTCCTCATCCCGATCATTTATCATGGCGGACAGCTGAGGATGATTGAGGAACTGAAGCGCGTTGTTAAGGAGCATCAACGCCGTTTGTGTTCATATTATACAGTTTATCAATATACTATACAGTGCCTTAAAAAAGTATTCATACCCCGTGAAATTCCCCCCATTTTCTCATGTTACAACCAAAAACGTAAATGTATTTTATTGGGATTTTATGTGAGAGACACAAAGTGTCACATAATTGTGAAGTGGAAGGAAAATGATACAAATAAATATGTGAAAAGTGTGGGGGGGAGGGGCATTTGTATGGCGCCCCCCGGAGTCCATACTTTGTAGAACCCCCTTTCTCTACAAGTCTTTTTGGGGGTGTCTCTACCAGCTTTGCACATCTAGAGAGGAACATTTCTCCCCATTCTTCTTCTCTGTAAAATATCTCAAGCTCTGTCAGATTGGATGGAGAGCGTCTGTGATCAGCAATTTTCAAGTCTCGCCACAGATTCTCAATGGGATTTAGGTCTGGACTGTGACTGGGCCATTCTAACACATGGATAGGCTTTGATCTAAACCATTCCATTGTAGCTCTGGCTGTACTTTAGGGTCGTTGTCCTGCTGGAAGGTGAACCTCCGCCCCGGTCTCAAGTCTTTTGCAGACTCTAACAGGTTTTCTTCTAAGATTGTCCTGTATTTGTCTCCATCCATCTTCCCATCAACTCTGACCAGCTTCCCTGTCCCTGCTGAAGAAAAGCATCCCCACCACATGATGCCGCCACCATTAGTTTCACGGTGGGGATGGTGTGTTCAGGGGGATGTGCAGTGTTAGTTTTATCCCCCTTTTAGGCCTAAAAGTTGAATTTTGGTGTCATGTGACCAGAGCACCTTCTTCCACATGTTTGCTGCGTCCCCTCCCCCACATGGCTTCTCACAAACTGCAAACAGGACTTCTTATGTCTCTTTCTCCAATGTCTTTCTTCTTGTCACTCTTCCATAAAGGGCAGATTTGTGGAGAGACCACTAATAGTTGTCCTGTGGACAGATTCTCCCCCCTGAGCTGTGCAGCTCCTCCAGAGTTACCATGGGCCTCTTGGCTGCTTCTCTGATGAATGCTCTCCTTGCCCGGCCCGGTCAGTTTAGGTGGACGGCCATGTCTTGGTAGGTTTGCAGTTGTGCCATACTCTTTCCATTTTCAGATGATGGATTGAACAGAAGCTCCGTGAGATCTTCAAAGCTTGGGAGATTTTTTTTTATAACCTGACCCTGCTTTATACTTCTCCACAACTTCATCCCCGACCTGTCTGGTGTGTTCCTCGGCCTTCATGATGCCGTTTGTTCACTAAGGTTCTCTAACAAACCTCTGAGGGCTTCACAGAACAGCTGCATCTATACTGAGATTACATGACACACAGGCGGACTCTATTTACTAATTAGGTGACTTCTGAAGGCGATTGGTTCCACTAGATTTTAGTTAGGGGTATCAGAGTAAAGGGGGCGCCATACAAATGCCCCTCCCCCCCACACTTTTCACACATTTGTATCATTTTCCTTTCACTTCACAATTATGTGACACTTTGTGTTGGTCTATCACATAAAATCCCAATAAAATACATTTACGTTTTTGGTTGCAACATTGGCTACTTTGTTAGGTTGGTTGATAACTACAGCAGGAGCAACATACACAGGACAAGACAGGGACTGACCCCAAATAATAACAGATCTCCTGCTTTCACCATTGGCCATCTGTCATCACCCACTTAGTCTATTCCATTCCTCAATGGCACTGCTCCCATTTCTTACCCATTCACATGTATCTTAGCTATGAAAAAAATAAATATGAAAGTTACTGCAAATTGTATGCAAGTTCACTATTCGTTTTACATACATACCACTTTTCGGTCAAAAATAAAAACAAAATTGTTAGCAGGTAAAAGGAGTTTTACGAGAAGAATGTCCCTTACATTGGTGATCAGTGAGAAGAATGTTCCTTACATTGGAGATCAGTGAGAAGAATGTTCCTTACATTGGTGATCAGTGAGAAGAATGTCCCTTACATTGGTGATCAGTGGGAAGAATGTTCCTTACATTGGTGATCAGTGGGAAGAATGTCCCTTACATTGGTGATCAGTGGGAAGAATGTCCCTTACATTGGTGATCAGTGGGAAGAATGTTCCTTACATTGGTGATCAGTGAGAAGAATGTTCCTTACATTGGTGATCAGTGAGAAGAATGTCCCTTACATTGGTGATCAGTGGGAAGAATGTTCCTTACATTGGTGATCAGTGGGAAGAATGTCCCTTACATTGGTGATCAGTGAGAAGAATGTCCCTTACATTGGTGATCAGTGGGAAGAATGTTCCTTACATTGGTGATCAGTGGGAAGAATGTCCCTTACATTGGTGATCAGTGAGAAGAATGTCCCTTACATTGGTGATCAGTGAGAAGAATGTCCCTTACATTGGTGATCAGTGAGAAGAATGTCCCTTACATTGGTGATCAGTGAGAAGAATGTCCCTTACATTGGTGATCAGTGGGAAGAATGTCCCTTACATTGGTGATCAGTGGGAAGAATGTTCCTTACATTGGTGATCAGTGAGAAGAATGTCCCTTACATTGGTGATCAGTGAGAAGAATGTCCCTTACATTGGTGATCAGTGAGAAGAATGTCCCTTACATTGGTGATCAGTGGGAAGAATGTTCCTTACATTGGTGATCAGTGAGAAGAATGTTCCTTACATTGGTGATCAGTGAGAAGAATGTCCCTTACATTGGTGATCAGTGGGAAGAATGTTCCTTACATTGGTGATCAGTGGGAAGAATGTCCCTTACATTGGTGATCAGTGAGAAGAATGTCCCTTACATTGGTGATCAGTGGGAAGAATGTTCCTTACATTGGTGATCAGTGGGAAGAATGTCCCTTACATTGGTGATCAGTGAGAAGAATGTCCCTTACATTGGTGATCAGTGAGAAGAATGTCCCTTACATTGGTGATCAGTGAGAAGAATGTCCCTTACATTGGTGATCAGTGAGAAGAATGTCCCTTACATTGGTGATCAGTGGGAAGAATGTCCCTTACATTGGTGATCAGTGGGAAGAATGTTCCTTACATTGGTGATCAGTGAGAAGAATGTCCCTTACATTGGTGATCAGTGAGAAGAATGTCCCTTACATTGGTGATCAGTGAGAAGAATGTCCCTTACATTGGTGATCAGTGAGAAGAATGTCCCTTACATTGGTGATCAGTGGGAAGAATGTCCCTTACATTGGTGATCAGTGGGAAGAATGTTCCTTACATTGGTGATCAGTGGGAAGAATGTTCCTTACATTGGTGATCAGTGAGAAGAATGTCCCTTACATTGGTGATCAGTGGGAAGAATGTTCCTTACATTGGTGATCAGTGGGAAGAATGTTCCCTACATTGGTGATCAGTGAGAAGAATGTTCCTTACATTGGTGATCAGTGAGAAGAATGTCCCTTACATTGGGGATCAGTGAAAAGAATGTCCCTTACATTGGTGATCAGTGGGAAGAATGTTCCTTACATTGGTGATCAGTGAGAAGAATGTCCCTTACATTGGTGATCAGTGGGAAGAATGTTCCTTACATTGGTGATCAGTGAGAAGAATGTCCCTTACATTGGTGATCAGTGGGAAGAATGTCCCTTACATTGGTGATCAGTGAGAAGAATGTCCCTTACATTGGTGATCAGTGGGAAGAATGTTCCTTACATTGGTGATCAGTGGGAAGAATGTTCCTTACATTGGTGATCAGTGAGAAGAATGTCCCTTACATTGGTGATCAGTGGGAAGAATTTCCCTTACATTGGTGATCAGTGGGAAGAATTTCCCTTACATTGGTGATCAGTGGGAAGAATGTCCCTTACATTGGTGATCAGTGAGAAGAATGTCCCTTACATTGGTGATCAGTGAGAAGAATGTTCCTTACATTGGTGATCAGTGAGAAGAATGTCCCTTACATTGGTGATCAGTGAGAAGAATGTTCCTTACATTGGTGATCAGTGGGAAGAATGTCCCTTACATTGGTGATCAGTGAGAAGAATGTCCCTTACATTGGTGATCAGTGAGAAGAATGTCCCTTATATTGGTGATCAGTGAGAAGAATGTTCCTTACTGGTCTCTCCCAGTGAAAGATTTCAAAGCAGACTGGTGGGTTCAAGATGTGCAGTTCAAGCTCTTCTGAAGCAGAAAGAAAAACGGGCAACGTCGAGGAGTGTAGACACAGGTACCACCATCTACTGTCTGGAGAAGTCTGACAGAAACCAGTGGGACCCAGGCACACCCATCTACTGTCCGAAGAGGTCTGGTGGAAACCAGTAGGACCCAGGTCGGAGTGGTTGGGTAACATCGAGGACGTAGACGCAGTGGTCGAGTAACATTAAAGCGGAGGTTCACCCATAGCGAACACTTTTTAGCCTTAGATTCCTGCTTGTTTTGTCTAGGGGAATTGGCTATTTGTTTTAAAATATGTGCAGTACTTACCCAATTACGAGATGCATCCTCTCCGTCGCTTCCGGGTATGGGCTGCGGGAATGGGCGTTCCTTCTTGATTGACAGTCTTCCGAGAGGCTTCCGACGGTCGCGTCCATCGCGTCGCGATTTTCCGAAAGAAGCCGAACGTCGGTGCGCAGGCGCAGTATAGAGCCGCACCGACGTTCGGCTTCTTTCGGCTACTAGTGACGCGATGGATGCGACCGTCGGAAGCCTCTCGGAAGACTGTCAATCAAGAAGGAACGCCCGCTCCCGAAGACCCATACCCGGAAGCGACGGAGAAGATGCATCTCGAAAACGGGTAAGTACGGATCATATTTTAAAACAAATAGCCGATTCCCCTAGACTGAACGAGCAGGAATCTAAGGGGAAAATAGAAAAAAAAAAACGAATTGGGTGAACTCCCGCTTTAAGGAGCATAGACACAGTGGCCGGGCAATGTAGAGTACGGAGCGCAGACGCAGTGGTCGGGCAACGTTGAGGAATGTAGACGCAGTGATCGGTCAATGTTGAGGAGCATAGACGCAGTGATCGGTCAATGTTGAGGAGCATAGACGCAGTGATCAGCCAGAGAAACTTAATCCAGCAGATGAAAGATACATCATGCTCACTTCCCTTCCACATCGGAACATGTCCTGCAGTGCCTTCATCACAGAACAGGTGGAAACCAGTGGGACCCAGGTCAACCCATCTACTGTCCAGAGAAATCTGGTGGAAAGCAATGGGACCCAGGTCCACCCATCTTCTGTGAGGAGAAATCTGGTGGAAACCAGTGAGACCCAGGTCCACCCATCTACTGTGAAGAGAAGTCTGGTGGAAACCAGTGGGACCCAGGTCCACCCATCTACTGTGAAGAGAAGTCTGGTGAAAACCAGTGGGACCCAGGTCCACCCATCTACTGTGAAGAGAAGTCTGGTGGAAACCAGTGGGACCCAGGTCCACCCATCTACTGTGAGAAGTCTGGTGGAAACCAGTGGGATCTAGCTCCACCCATCTACTGTGAGGAGAAGTCTGGTGGAAACCAGTGGGATCTAGAGTTGGAGATTTTGGTCAGGATCAATAGTGTCCTCAATGCTGAGAAATACATGCAGATAATTACCTATCATGCCATACCATCAGGGAGGCATGCGATTGGTCCCAAATTTATTCTGCAGCAGGACAACCACCCCAAACATACAGCCAACAGCATTAAGAACCATCTTCAGTGTAAAGAAGAACAAGGAGTCCTGGAAGTGATGATTTGGCCCCCACAGAGCCCTGATCTCACCATCGTGGAATCTAACTGGGATGACATGAAGAGATAGAAGGATTGGAGGCAGCAAACATCCACAGAAGATCTGAGGTTAGTTCTCCAAGATCTACAGAGAACAACCTACCTCCCAAGTTCCTTCACCAACTGTAGAAGGCGGCACCCCAAATATCGATTGGATTTCTCTTCTGTTCATTGATTAAAAAATAAACTAACATTTTGATTTTCTGAAAATATTCTTCATTCAAGACTTTTGCACAGTAGTGTACATACTGTACTTATTTCAGGTCAGGTCAATTAGCGAAGCCAGTGGATTAGCGTACCAGTCAGGCCATTAAAGCGGATGTGCCATGGGAAAAAAATATTAAAAGCCAGCAGATACAAATACTGCAGCTGCTGACTTTTAATATTAGGACACTTACCTGTCCAGGAGTCCAGCGCTGATCGCAGCAGAGGAGGAGCGATCGCTCGTCTCTCTGCTGCTCCCCCCGCCATCCACGCTGAGGGAACCAGGAAGTGAAGCGCTGCGGCTTCACTGCTCGGTTCCCTACGGCGCATGCGCGAGTCGCGCCCGCCGATTGGCTCCCGCTGTGTGCTGGGAGCCGAGTGTTCCCAGCACACAACGGGGGGGGGGGGGGGGGGGGTGACGGGATGTGACGGAATGCCCGTCTTTTGCCCGTGAATGCCGTCCGGAAGTGGGTGCAAATACCTGTCTTTAGACAGGTTTCTGCACCCCCCTGAAAGGTGTCAAATGTGACACCGGAGGGGGGGAGGGTTCCGATCAGCGGGACTCCACTTTAGGGTGGAGAACCGCTTTAAGCGACTCCCTTGATCCAGCAGTTGTGTCAATTTCAGGTTGAGCTATTGAGCTGAGTAAACAGGCTATACAACGGTGGTAAAGTGAATGCATGAGCCTACAGCTGTACAATGCTGGCTGGAAATGTGCATTCCTATAAAACTCATTATAATGAAAAGGATTTCTTTACAGCCCCACCCAGAAAATAGAAAAAATGACATTTAAAAAACGGATTGTCCATCAATGACCCGACTCCTCCGCCCCGATTACAAACTCCTCTTCATAACCCAGTGCAATGGACCAAAACCCTCTAATTTCCTTCACTGAGGACCAGACTTTTTCCCCTCTCTTCTATTTTCTTGGGAAACGATGGGACACTATTCCCCCCCACTGACACCAGTGATGGGACACTATTCCTCCCACTGACACCAATGATGGGACACTATTCCTCCCACTGATACCAATGATGGGGCACTATTCCTCCTACTGATACCAATGATGGGGCACTATTCCTCCCACTAACACCAATGATGGGACACTATTCCTCCCACTGATACCAATGATGGGACACTATTCCTCCCACTGACACCAATGATGGGACACTATTCCTTCCACTGATACCAATGATGGGACACCATTCCTCCCACTGACACCAGTGATGGGGCACTATTCCTCCCACTGACACCAATGATGGGGCACTATTCCTCCCACTGATACCAATGATGGGACACCATTCCTCCCACTGACACCAGTGATGGGGCACTATTCCTCCCACTGACACCAATGATGGGGCACTATTCCTCCCACTGACACCAATGATGGGACACTATTCCTCCCACTGACACCAATGATGGGACACTATTCCTCCCACTGACACCAATGATGGGGCACTATTCCTCCCACTGACACCAATGATGGGACACTATTCCTCCCACTGACACCAATGATGGGGCACTATTCCTCCCACTGACACCAATGATGGGGCACTATCCCTCCCACTGATACCAATGATGGGACACTATTCCTCCCACTGACACCAATGATGGGACACTATTCCTCCCACTGACACCAATGATGGGACACTATTCCTTCCACTGATACCAATGATGGGCCACTATTCATCCCACTGATACCAATGATGGGACACTATTCCTCCCACTGACACCAATGATGGGGCACTATTCCTCCCACTGACACCAATGATGGGGCACTATTCCTCCCACTGATACCAATGATGGGACACTATTCCTCCCACTGACACCAATGATGGGACACTATTCCTTCCACTGATACCAATGATGGGCCACTATTCATCCCACTGATACCAATGATGGGACACTATTCCTCCCACTGACACCAATGATGGGGCACTATTCCTCCCACTGACACCAATGATGGGGCACTATTCCTCCCACTGATACCAATGATGGGACACTATTCCTCCCACTGACACCAATGATGGGACACCATTCCTCCCACTGACACCAATGATGGGACACCATTCCTCCCACTGGTACCAATGATGGGGATCCCTGTTCTTGGGTAACGGACCCCTCTCCGCTCTCCAGTTCCCCTGGCTTTGGAGCTTACGAGAAGCTCCTGACCACTGGAAGTGGCGCCTCCACCAATAGGAGGTGCCCACATTTAACAGGCAGTAATTCGGACACCCGAAGAAGGACCCCAGGAAGTAAATATAAGAGAGAGATAAACATGTGATCGTGGCTTCAGGTAAAATGGAATTTTTTTTTTCACATTTTCCCAATCTAAAAAGTGGGGAAAATATATTCAACCCAGATCTCAGACAGGCACGCCCCCAGAGCTCAGCCAGGCACGCCCCGGCCCCAGAGCTCAGCCACGCACGCCCCCCGGCCCCAGAGCTCAGACACGCCCCCAGAGCTCAGCCAGGCACGCCCCGGCCCCAGAGCTCAGCCAGGCACGCCCCGGCCCCAGAGCTCAGCCAGGCACGCCCCCGGCCCCAGAGCTCAGCCAGGCACGCCCCCGGCCCCAGAGCTCAGCCAGGCACGCCCCGGCCCCAGAGCTCAGCCAGGCACGCCCCGGCCCCAGAGCTCAGCCAGGCACGCCCCCCGGCCCCAGAGCTCAGACACGCCCCCCAGAGCTCAGACAGGCACGCCCCCCGGCCCCAGAGCTCAGACACGCCCCCAGAGCTCAGACAGGCACGCCCCCAGAGCTCAGACAGGCACGCCCCCAGAGCTCAGACAGGCACGCCCCCAGAGCTCAGACAGGCACGCCCCCAGAGCTCAGACAGGCACGCCCCGGCCCCAGAGCTCAGCCACGCACGCCCTGGCCCCAGAGCTCAGCCACGCACGCCCGGCTACAACACTCTGTAAAAAAAAACATTCTGTTTAAACAGAACAATAAAATATAACCCCTGGGATGAGCGGTCACATCCACAGAGCTATGTCATCATGTCAGCCTGTCATTGATTTGTACCGGCTCCTGGCTGCAGCTGTACAGATTTCACTCCCATTCCAGAAACACATGCATACCAGCACTGGATCAGCGGTCACACTTGTACAGCTGCAGCCTGTCATTGTACGAGCTTCTGGCTGCAGCTGCACAGATGCGACTGCCCAGAGGTTACATACATTGAAGGATGGATAAGCGATAACATCTATAGACCCACAGAATGCATTAGCCTGTCATTGATCTGTACAGATGTAACTTCCCATTCCAGAGGTTACATGTGTACATGGATGAGCAGTCACATCCAAACAGCCGTGGCAACTGTCAGCCTGTCATTGATCTGTGCAGATGTTACCTGCATACAGGGATAAATAAGCATTCACATCCATAGGACAGCCTGTCATTGATTTGTACAGGCTCCTTGCTGCAGATCTTACTGCCCATTCCAGAGGGACTGGCTCAGCGGTCACACTTGTACAGCTGCAGCATGTCACCGATTTTGTACAGGCTTCTGGCTGCAGCCACACCGATGTGACTGCTCGTCTCAGAGGTTACCTGCATACAGGGGTGGATGAGCGGTTACATCTATAGAGCTACAGCATGCGTCAGCCTGTCATTGATCTGTACAGATGTGAATGTTCGTCCCAGAGGTTACACACATACAGCGATGGATGAGCACTCACACCAGTACAACCACAGCCCCTATCAGCCTGTCATTGAACTGTACAGATGCGACCGTTCATCCCAGAGGTTACCTGCATTGAGGGATGGATGAGCGGTCACATATATAGAGCCACAGCATGAGTCAGCCTGTCGTTGATCTGTACAGATGTGACTGTCCCAGAGGATCCATCCCTGTATGCAGGTAACCTCTGGGATGCAGGATCATATCTGTACAGATCATTGACAGGCTGATGGGGCCGTGGCTGTATGTGTCAGCCTGTCATTGATCTGTACAGATGTGACTGTCTCCGAAGTTGCATGCATACAGGGATAGATGAGCGGTCACGTCCATAAAGGTGCGGCCCTCATCAGCCTGTCATTGATCAGTACAGATGAGACTGTTCGTCCCAGAGGTTACCTGCATACAGGGATGGGTAAGCGGTTACATCTATAGAGCCACAACATATGTCAGCCTGTCATTGATCTGTACAGACGTGACTGTTCCAGAGGTTACCTGCATACAGGGATGGAAGAGCAGTTACATCTATAGAGCCACAACATATGTCAGCCTGTCATTGATCTGTACAGACGTGACTGTTTCAGAGGTTACCTGCATACAGGGATGCATCCATGAAGGGTCATATCTGTACAGATCATCGACAGGCTAATGGGGCCACAGCTGTACTGGTGTGACTGCTAATCTATAGAGCCACAGCATGTGTCAGCCTGTCATTGATCTGTACAGATGAGACTGTTCGTCCCAGAGGTTACCTGCATACAGGGATGGGTAAGCGGTTACATCTATAGAGCTACAACATATGTCAGCCTGTCATTGATTTGTACAGATGTGACTGTCCCAGAGGTTACCTGCATACAGGGATGGGTAAGCGGTTACATCTATAGAGCTACAACATATGTCAGCCTGTCATTGATTTGTACAGATGTGACTGTCCCAGAGGTTACCTGCATACAGGGATGCATCCATCCCTGTACACAGGTAACTTCTGAGATGAAGGGTCATATCTGTACAGATCATCGACAGGCTAATGGGGCCACAGCTGTACTGGTGTGACTGCTCATCTATAGAGCCACAGCATGTGTCAGCCTGTCATTGATCTGTACAGATGTGACTGTCTCCGAAGTTGCATGCATACAGGGATGGATAAGCGGTCACGTCCATAAAGGTGTAGCCCCATCAGCCTGTCATTGATCAGTACAGATGAGACTGTTCATCCCAGAGGTTACCTGCATACAGAGATGGATGAACGGTCACATCTATAGAGCTACAACATATGTCAGCCGGTCATTGATCTGTACAGACGTGACTGTTTCAGAGGTTACCTGCATACAGGGATGAATGGTCACATCTATAGAGCTACAACATATATCAGCCTGTCATTGATCTGTACAGATATGACAGTTCATCCCAGAGGTTACCTGCATACAGGGATGGATAAACAGTCACATACATAGAGCCGCAGCATGTGTCAGCCTGTCATTGATCTGTACAGATGTGAATTGAACATTCAATGTATACAGGGATGGATGAGCACTCACACCAGTACAGCCATGCCCCCCCCCCCATCAGCCTGTCATTGATCTGTACAGATATGACCGATCTCAGAGGTCACCTGCAAACAGGGATGGGTAACTGGTTACATCTATAGAGCCACAACATATGTCAGCCTGTCATTGATCTGTACAGATGAGACTTTCCCAGAGGTTACCTGCATACAGAGACGGATAAGCAGTCACATCCATAGAGTCGCGGCCCCATCAGCCTGTCATTGATCTGTACAGATATGACCGTTCGTCCCATTGGTTACCTGCATTCAGAGACACATAAGCAGGCACACCAGTACAGTTGCGGCCCCATCAGCCTGTCATTGATCTGTACAGATATGACCGTTCGTCCCATTGGTTACCTGCATACAGAGACGGATTAGCGGTCACACCAGTACACCTGCTGCCCCTATCAGCCCGTCATTGATCTGTACAGATATGACTGTTCGTCCCATTGGTTACCTGCATTCAGAGACACATAAGCGGGCACACCAGTACAGCTGCGGCCCCTATCAGCCCGTCATTGATCTGTACAGATATGACCGTTCTTCCCATTGGTTACCTGCATACAGAGACAGATAAGCGGTCACACCAGTACAGCTGCGGCCCCTATCAGCCCGTCATTGATCTGTACAGGCCCCTGTGACACCCAGGCGGGGTAGGGGGGATGTGTGCCCCCCAGAGGTATAAATCGCCCCCCCCGACAGACGTATTAGGATACAGCGGTGACCCAGAATCCAGGGATGGCCCGTATGATGGAATTGCGTTTCTGGATGTGCGGCTTCCTTAGCTGCCCGTAGCGTCTCTTGAGCTGCAGCAGCGCCCGGTCGGCCCGCTCGTTGACGGCCCTCAGCTCCTCCTGCACAGTCTCCAGGGCCCGCAGGGAGCGGTCGTTGCTGGACGGCTGGGTCCCGACGCTGACGATGCAGCACTCGTCGCCCTCGCTACAAGAGTTCCGCTCCCCGGAATCGGAGGAGAGGGGCGAGAGCACGGCCGGCTCCTCCGTCCCCTTCCCGTCCCGGTTCTTCTGCCCGTTCCTGCGGTACGGCTCCACCGGTTCCTTCTTGTCGGCCGCTTTCCGCAGAGACGGGTTCTTCTCGGCGGTCTCCCCGCCTTCGGGGACGTGCGGCATCCCCCGGGCGCTCTCGCCCGTGTCGCCCCTCTCCGGGGTGCAGACGGGGAGCCCGCCGTTGGGCTCCTCGGGGGCCCTTTCCGGGTTTTTCTTCTTCTTTTTCTTCTTCTCCTCGGGGGGCGCCGGGTCGCCGGCGTCTCGCCAGTTGGTCATTTCGCACAACGCCTGGGCGGCCTGCGCCTCCTGGCTGGCCGCCGTGTCCAGGGCGCCCTCTTTTCTGCCTTTCTCCTCCGTCTCCTTCTCCGCCACCCGAGGCTGCTTGGCCGGGGGAGCGGAGCACTCCTCCTTGTTGTCGGGGCAACTCATGGCGTAGAAAAACGCGGGTTCAGGGCAGGCGTGGGCGGTCAGCGGCGCTCCGTTGCATGGTCCGGCATCTGTATGAAAAAAAAAAGGGGTGACAAAAAAAAAAACAACATTAGACCCAATTTCACCTCATAACACCCCCCCAGACACCCCCTACCCCCCCCAGGACCACTTACTCACCCCACAGGGGGCCACCCCCAAAAAAAACTTGTCACCCCCTCCTCCTCCGCCCGAAGAAGTGACGTCAGGGACAACCCTCCTTCTCAGCGCCGAGCACGTGACTAAAAAACCGGACGTCACCGACTACAGCCCGGGCCGCATCTCCCGCCCGATACGAACCGAGGTCACGTGAGCTGGCCGCTTCCTCCTCCCCCACCCCCCCCTTGACAGGCGCGCGACGCGCCCGTCCATCGACGCGCCTCAGCCAATGGCAGGGAGGCCAGTTTGACGTGAGACCCGCCCCGAAGCTAGCGGCGGCCAATCGGGACGCTTTTTGCACGAGAGCGAGGCGCGAGACGCAAACTCTGGAGTGGGCGGGGCTGTTGGAGCGTTCCCTTCGGAGAGGATTCCCGTCTCCCAGAGTGCAGCGCGCGGAGGGGGGTTTATAAATGACGCTCTCTGACTGACGGGACGTCGCCGTCGTGTGTGGTTCTGGTCACGTGGTGCCGTTTATGTGCAAGCCCCCAAAATAAAGAAACAAAACAAAACTTTATTAACCAGTTCAGCTCACACAACACTGTACACAATAAATGTTTCCACCATGGGGCTGTATAGTCAGCCATAATAACCTTTTACCTCAGATACAAATGTAATACAGTGCTTCTGGCAATCTCTCGCCACATACAGCACGCCATTTACTACCCCCGTAATAATAAAACTCACCGCATAACCTCCTCTGACATAAATGCCTCTCAAAATATGAATAATGCCCTTGCTATAGGTGGGGGTCGTTTACATTCCTTTCTGAAGCCTGACTGAAAAACCCCTAGAGATGGCATCCCTCTGTCCCGTCTTGTTGCTAGGACGTTGCTAAGACTCTCCCAGAGATGGCAACCCCCTGTCTTGTCTTGTTGCTAGGATGGTGCTAAGACACTCCCAGAGATGGCACCCCCATGTGCTGTCTTGTTGGTAGAACAGTGCTAAGACACTCCCAGAGATGGCATCCCTGTGCTGCCCAATGGGCATAGATTTATTATAATCTGATCAATTACACACTTCCTTTCTGTGTAATGCTCCACCCCTTCTTCCTGACCTTCTTCTTCCTCTGTCATGGCTGAAGCTTCAGGCCACATGTAACAAGGGCACATGTATTCTGCATAAGTAAGCTACAGATAGTATCATCTTTTGACCTTCACAATATTGAGGACACTGTCCCCGGACCAAGTCTGTCCCTGGTTTTGTCCCCAGATTGGATTTATTAGGGGGCAGGGGCAATTTCAAAGACAATCAGTGCAGAATTAAAATAAAATAAATATAATTACACCCCCCCCCCCCCGCTCCGCCGTGCCTACTAGCATAGGGGGGTTGTATTTTTCCCATTATCTGAGCCCCCTTCTGATGATTATGTGCTGGTCGGAGCGGAGGGAATATTTCTTCAGTTTTGGGCGCATGCCCATTCAGCTTCGCTCGCATGTTCTTCTGCCTTGGCTCAAATCCTGGCCAGCCACCTGCCTATCTCCTTGCCTTCCCTGGCGGAGTGATCTTCATCCGCTCCCCATCCAGTAGTAGCCGGTGATCTGACGATATGGTTCCGGCTATCGAGATGGTTCCTGTAAGGACTGCGCAGGCGCAATCCTTGCCGACGGTAATCACCGAACCTCCAGGACGACGTGGAATTTGAGGTAAGTGGCCGCTCGGATGGCTCGCTACGCTAACTCGGCCTCCTGACTCTTTTTTTAACATCCTCAAATCCACAGGGATGTTAAGGAATGAGCCTGAAGGCTGGCCGAGGTTCAGAGATTTTGGTCGGCAAGGATTGCGCCTGCGCAATCCTTACAGGAACCATCTTGATAGGGGAACCATACCGACAAGTCACCGGGGCCCGAAGAGTAAGACTTGAGAGGCTGTGAGGCGGGCGGCGACGGGCAGAGAGTCGATGATTGTTGCCATTACTAGTAAAGAAAAAATATGTCCCCGGATTTCATTTTAAAAATCTGGTCACCTTAGCTAAGACACTGCCAGAGATGGCGACCCCCTGTCTTGTCTTGTTGCTAGGACGTTGCGTAGGGTTGCCACCTTTTCTTCGAGCCAAACCCGAACACTTTAGCACCACAGGGCACGTTTTTTTTCGTAGTATAATAAAAGACCTGGGGCACCTTTGGGTGACTCGAGGACAGTGGTATTGCAGCGCGCTGCGGCAAACAGTGGGTGTGGCTAGACTGCTCTTGCTGACATCGTGGCTCCCCCTCAGTGATGCCAAACCTGCCCCCAGACAGCGGCTCGCATCTCCCGAATGGCAACAGATTTTTGTGTGACTACCTCAGTTACTTGGGGAGCCACAGCCCAGTCTAAATAATGTGTCCGGGTTTTAGGCAGACTGAAACCCGGACACAAGATCCCAAACCCAAACTGTCCGGGTGAATCCTGGACAGGTGGCAACCCTACTCCCAGAGATGGCATCCCCCTGTCCTGTCTTGTTGCTAGGACGGTGCTAAGACACTCCCAGAGATGGCGACCCCCAGAGATGGCGACCCCCTGTCCTGTCTTGTTGCTAGGACGATGCTAAGATAGGGTGACCAAGCATCCCTGGTTTCCGGGGAAGTCCCCGGATTGAGGACACTGTCCCCGGACCAAGTCTGTCCCCAGTTTTGTCCCCGGATTGGATTTGAACATGGGCTGGGGGAATTTCAAAGACAGTCAGTGCAGAATTAAAAACATATCTGAATTACACCCCCCCGCTCTGCCGCTCCTACTAGCTGTGTGGGCCCCATCAGACTTTTTTCAGTCAGTGTTTTTTTAGAAATAGAACATGTTATATTTTTTTTCCGATGAAAAAAAAAACGATAGGAAATTCCTATTGCCTGTGTGCAACTCCGACAGAGAAAAAACCCATGCATGCTCAGAATCAAGTCGACGCATTGAAATTCATTTTTCTCGGCTCGTCGTAGTGTTTAAAGTCACCGTGTTTTGAACGGACGGAATTTAGTCTGACAGTGTGTATGCAAGACTGATGGAAGTCAGCTTCATCGGAATTCCGACGGAAAATTCCATCGGATTTTATCCCATCGGAAATTCCGATCGTGTGTATGCGGCATAAAACTTGACAGGCTGTGAGGTGGGCAGCGGCAGATAGAGAGTCGCTGATTGCCGCCATTACTAGTAAAAAAATATGTCCCCGGATTTCATTTAAAAAATCTGGTCACCTTATGCTAAGACACTCCCAGAGATGGCACCCCCTTGTCCTGTCTTGTTGCTATGACGTTGCTAGGACACTCCCAGAGATGGCACCTCCCTGTTCTGTCTTGTTGCTAGGACGGCTAAGAGACTCCCAGAGATGGCACCCCCCTGTGCTGTCTTGTTGCTAGGATGGTGCTAAGACACTCCCAGAGATGGCACCCCCCTGTGCTGTCTTGTTGCTATGACGTTGCTAAGACACTCCCAGAGATGGCACCCCCTTGTCCTGTCTTGTTGCTATGACGTTGGTAGGACACTCCCAGAGATGGCACCCCCCTGTGCTGTCTTGTTGCTAGGATGGTGCTAAGACACTCCCAGAGATGGCACCCCCATGTGCTGTCTTGTTGGTAGAACGGTGCTAAGACACTCCCAGAGATGGCATCCCTGTGCTGCCCAATGGGCAAAGATTTATTATAATCTGATCAATTACACACTTCCTTTCTGTGTAATGCTCCACCCCTTCTTCCTGACTTTCTTCTTCCTCTGTCATGGCTGAAGCTTCAGGCCACATGTAACAAGGGCACATGTATTCTGCATAAATAAGCTACAGATAGTATCATCTTTTGACCGCACAATATTACAACCTGTTGATCTGCTGTAACCTGTCATCGGCTGTATTCTGATGTTTGGATTAAAGTGTAACGGCTCTGGTGAACGGGAGTGAACCACAACTGCGGATAGCAAGGATTTTAATTCATGTACCTATGTGAGATTTCAGTACTAGGCCCCAGGCATCACTCCAATCAGAGATCAGGAGTTTGGGGGGTCACTACATCATCTCTCTCACATATATCAATGCGTTGAACTTCTAAGGGCAGAGGTATTACAACATGCGTCCAACCCCTAACATTAAAAGATTATAATGCACGTGAAGATTCCAATGCACCTCTGTATGCAAGTGATTATCAGTATCGGACCCCAGGCGTCACTCCAATCAGAGAACAGGAGTTTGGGGGTTCTCTACATCATATCACTTTTAACATACAGAAATACATTAGGGCACTAAGGGAATAGGTATGAAATACCTTCAACCCTTAGCATAGAAAAGTTTAGGCGACAGTTCAATCCTAAACACCACTAAACTATTTGAGAAGATTTGGGAGCCCTGGGCTAGATATGTAGGAGTATCCCTTGTTCCGGGGATCTCGACACCTGCTTTATATGTTTGATGTCGCAGCTGGCAATTTTCTATTATCTCTCTTTCCTCCCTTTTTATTTTATTTTTTCTATGCCTTCTTCTTTCCCTTTTTTCTTTTGTTTTGACTTACGATTATCAGCAGTCAATATAAATTTGACTATTTGAATTAAAGACTTCGGGCCAGATTCACAAAGAGATACAACGGTGTTTCTACAGATACACCATCGTATCTCTGACGTAAACTGGTCCTATCTATGCGCCTGGTTCATAGAATCAGATACGCATAGATAGGGCTAGATCTGACAGTGTTACACTGTGTTACACTGTCGGATCTATTTTTAAATTTAAAAATGGCGCCGGGGGCGTTCCCGCTGATTTACAAGAAATAATATGTAAATCAGCGAAATACGCAAATTCACGAACGTACGCGGACCCAACGCAGTCTTCTTACAACGTTTCTTTAGCGGCGTACCCGTCGTATACTTACCCTTTCTTTTATCAGGCGCAGCCAATGTTAAGTATAGCCGGCGTTCCCGCGTCGAATTAGAATTTTTTAACGTCGTTTGCGTAAGTCGTTCTCGAATACGGACGGACGTCGTTTACGTAAGCGTCGCAACCACTGACGTCCTAGCGACGTCAGTGGGAGCAATGCACGCCGGGAAATTTCGCGGACGGCGCCTGCGCATTTAAATCGGCGCGGGAACGCGCCTGATTTAAATATGACACTCCCCTAGCCGCGGAATTTGAATTCCGCTGGGGGATTTAGGATCCGCCGTCGCAAGTTTGGAGGTAAGTGGTTTGTGAATTAGCCACTTGCCTCCTAAACTTGCGGGAGCGGATCTTAATTCACGTAGATCGAGCGGATCTATAGATCCGCTGAGCTACGTGAATCTGGCCCTTCTTGTTTATGTGTTTAGTCTTTGGGAATATTCATATTCTCTGTATGCCACAGTCAGGATAATTTAAGTAAAATTGAGCTATTGTAGTCTGACAATTTTTCTATTCTCTATTTTTGGACGCTCCCGCGGCCTTGGAGGTTTCTGTTTTTCCGGAACCGCGTGACCAGTCCGTTTTTTTTCATTTTTGTTGCACATTTTATGAATGCATAAATTCAGTCAGTATCCAGCACAGTGTGTACCCATTGAGGGTGTCGGAACAGACTTCAGAGATAAGTGCACATGACCGGTTTTCCTGCTATTGCAAACTTGATTA
This sequence comes from Rana temporaria, assembly GCF_905171775.1. Taxonomy (NCBI): domain Eukaryota; kingdom Metazoa; phylum Chordata; class Amphibia; order Anura; family Ranidae; genus Rana; species Rana temporaria. The sequence continues at coordinate 4,337,941 of NC_053497.1, forward strand.
CACATAACTAGAAAGGATAAACTATTATAAGCTGGATGGAAACTGTTCTCATAGGTATAATTCCTTTTATGTACTGTATGCATTTTATTCTGCCTCAGATTGTTCTGGAGGCATTAATTGTATTGTACTGCTCTTTAGGCGAACATGTTCAGTAACGTAGGGCATGGCCCCATAAACAAGTAAGAACTTTTGTCAAGCACGTAATAAATTGGAATTGTGATAACAATTAATAGTTGCATAGGAGAGGCACTTATAGCTCAGCTAATTTGGGAGTTTATGTCCCTTTAAGATACTCCACAGCAAACAGCCTGCAGGCACAACAGTCAGTCCCAAGCAGTTTCTTAGTTTCCAATAAGCCAGAGTTAAATACAGCAATGTTCAGAAGCAATATACGTAGCAGGTCTTTCTAAGGCACTACAAGTGAAACAATTGCTACTTATCCGTTTGCAGGGCTTGAGTTTAGCAGCAAGGGAATCCGTAGTGTAGGGTGTCAGCAAGGAAGAACTCTTAGGTTGTTCGCAGCGATGGCAGCGTGGACGTAGTGAAGGTCTTTGCTAGCTGTCCATAATGTTGCAGCCTGGGTTGATGTCCAGTGTGGTAGCAAAGGTACCCGTATTGTAGCATGGCCGGTACGGCTGACAATAATAGAATGCCCTTTCTGTATAACCTGAATGCCTTTATAGGCAGGAGACAGGTGCAAGGCAGGTGTGCCGAATCCAGCGCTGAGTGCGCTCGGCACTTCCGCGTTCCAAGCTGGAACGCATGCGGCGCCGGGCGATGACGTCATCAGCACGGTCGCCGTAATGCGTTCCAGCGTGGAACGCATTACAGCACTGGAAGTGCCTGTTACATAAAGCAACTTCTGTGAATGGAATCGGTATTGGTGAGTTCAAGCTATCTGATAAGGATTGTCGTCAGTGATTCTATCTGCTTATACAGGCCAGGCATAGAGGTCTCACAAGGGATAAATCACTTCACAACAATCAGAGTCAGAACAGTCAAAAGATGGATTTTATTACAGCTTGCTGTGCATATATGTGCCTTATCTGCATTCAAGCTTAGTCAAAAGATGGATTTCTACAGCTTGCCGTGTATATATGTGCTCTTGATCTGCAAGCAAGCTTAGTCAAAAGATGTATAGAATTCCTACAGCCTGCTGTGCATATGTGTGTGCCTTATCTGCAATCAAGCTCAGCGCCAGTGGCGTAGCGTGGGTTGTCAGCGCCCGGGGCAAGGCAAGAAATATGCGCCCCCCCTAACCTGCAGACTTTTTGAACTCCCCGAGTCCCCTCCCTTCCCACAATAGTACTTACCAGCCTGATTCCTATACTGACCACTACAATGACCCTTTATGATTCCTATACTGACCATTACACTTACCTACCTGTCCACTGCACTGACCTACCCGATTCCTACATTGGCCACAACACTGCACACTAACCACTACACCATACACTGATCACTACACTGCATACCACACTGACCACTACACCATACACTGACCACTACACCATACACTGACCACTATACACCACACTGACCACTACACACTGACCACTACATTACACACTGACCACTACACACTGACCACTACACCATACACTGACCACTACACACCACACTGACCACTACACACTGACCACTACATTACACACTGACCACTACACACTGACCACTACACCATACACTGACCACTACACACCACTAAACTCTGACCACACCACACTACACACTGACCACTACACTGCATACCACACTGACCACTACACACCGACCACTGACCACTACACACCACACTGACCACTACACACCGACCACTGACCACTACACACCACACTGACCACTACACACCACTAAACACTGACCACTACACACTGACCACTACACTACTCACTGACCACTACACTACACACTGACCACTACACTGCATACCACACTGACCACTACACCATACACTGACCACTACACACCACTAAATACTGACAACACCACACTACACACTGACCACTATACTACACACTGACCATTAACCCATACACCACTACACCATACACTGACCACTACACTGCATACCACACTGACCACTACACCATACACTAAACACTACACACTACACTGCATACCACACTGACCACTACACTATACACTGACCACTACACACCACTAAACACTGATCACTACACTGCATACCACACTGACCACTACACTACACACCACTAAACACTGACCACACCATACTGACCACTACACACTGATCACTAACCCGCACACCGAACACTAAACTATATACTGACCACTAACCCGCACACCACTACACATTGACCACTAACCCGCACACCACTACACTACACACTGACCACTAACCCCCACACCACTACAGTACACACTGACCACTACACCACACACTGACCACTACCCCACACACCACTACAGTACACACTGACCACTACACCACACACTGACCACTACACCACACACTGACTACTAACCCGCACACCACTACACCACATACACCACTATATACTGACCACTAACCAGCACACCACTGCCCACTACCCTGCACACTGACCACTACACACCACACTGACCACCAGGGCTGGTGCAAGGAATTTTGCCCCCCCCCTGGCTGCGCCCTAAATCCACTTTTCCCTGCAACACATGTGACCTATCTGACCCCTAGACACACCTACCTGACACATGCACTGATCCACGGTCCACCTGACTCCTACTTCCTGCACTCCTCATATTACACTGACCCAAGTGACCATTACACTGACCCACGTGACACCTACTACACTAACCTACCTTACACCTACACTGACCCACCTCACTCCTACTTCTTGCACTCACATTACACTGACCCACCTGACCATTACACTGACCAGACACCAACACTGACTATTACACTGACTGACACACACTGACCCCTGACACATACACTGACCCACCGACCATACACCTACACTGACCCACCTGACTCCTACAGTAGGAGTCCTACTTCCTGCACTACTCGCACCCCCCCCCCTTTCCCTCCACACGGCTCTGTGCAAAACTGCAAAGCCATCGTCCTCCTTATCTCCGTCTTCTCTTCTACAGCCTACAGGACTCTCCTCAGGAGGACCTCAGCACTGGATGTGCAGAATTGGTCCGGACTGCCTGCCAGTGCCATCCACCCGCAGTCAGCACCATGTGTCCCTGCCAGGCGGGAGGTCAGTTAACACGCTGCACCTCCATGCTCCACTCCGCTAGACATGAAGCGCCGCGGCCGAACCAGCGGAGAGGGACTGGTGCCAGGCTGAGGGGAAGACAGCGGATCGCATTTCCAGTGGTTGTCTTCCTCCGCCATGTTCAGTGTTTCCCGGCCCACTGTGATTGGCCGTATGGCGATCATGTGCGGAGGCGGGACTTCAAGAGCGATTTCTGACAGGCCAGCCCCACGCCGCACATGACCCCCATACGCCCAATCACAGGGCGTCAGACACTAAACATGGCGGCCGGAGATCGGGGACACAGGAAGTGAAAATTAGGAGGAGGCACAGAATTGCGCCTCCCTAAATGTCGCACCCGGGGCCACGCTCCCTCCTGCCCCCCCCCCACGCTACGCCACTGCTCAGCGCCATCCGCCATCTTGTGAAAGCACATGGTCGCACAAGCTTACTGCACCTCATGTGAATGTTAAAAACTGTTTCTCTACATTGAACTGTGTTACCCCACCCGTCTAAGCTGCTGTTCGTCTTCTTAAAGAGACAGTACCATTTTTTGCAAAAACGTGAAAGATGTCTACAAAAGACTCTGAGCACCTTTCTGTCGCTGAACCAACGCAGATTCATCATGCCTCTGAACCCACAGATGTACAGGGAGCAGATTCTGCAGACATTGCCGAACAGAGTGTAAGTCCCAAACGTGCAATGAAACCGACACAGAAATTCAGAGAAAACTATGAATCCACTAGAGATGAGCTCTCCAGCAATCTGTCAGACTTATGGGACAGAACCTCACACTGCATGCCAGTTTTGTCACACTTTAATGATCAACCAGCTGAACTAAGAGACTCTATAGATCGCTTATCTGTCACATATGAACGCTACCAGCGGCTGTGTAGCGCCCCCTTACTTTCAGTATGGGCACTACGCTAAAGTTAGTGGGGAATGGGAGAGTTACTTTGCTCCCATTCACAATTTGCTACAATTGGGACTTCTGTCATTCCAGAAACGTCCACTGGGTCAGTCTGTGCTCCAGGGATGCAATACCATCCCTGGCCAGCAGTTGGCACCAGAGGGGTTCTGGCAGAGCAACTTTCCCCAGCAGCCAATTAGAGGAGCTTCTCCCTCGCGGGGCATGCTGAGGAAGGGTATATCTGTGACAGGTGTCATGTGCTAGGCAAGTTTGGCGGGGTCCCGGTTCCAGGTGCGGCATCCACCTTCAGGGTGCGCGCATCCATGGACCCCGCCAGCGCGGCCCACCAGGCCAGAATTGCAGTCTACACAAACCCTCATCCGGAAGTAAAAACGGACTCCAGTGACTTGCTGGGTCCCCAGTTCTATTGAGAGGATCCCAGGCTGGGTGCCGTTCCATTTTGGGGGTCGGCTTGAGGGGAACCCGGAGGCAGGTTGTCCAACAGGGCTTGAACGAACCAATCGAGGATCTGGTGACCGGAATGTTGGCAGGTACGTTTTGCTGTCATCTGGTGACCTATGCTACAAACCTACTGGGAGGATTCGCTCCATTTATCCATCTAGCTCACCTAAAGTAATTGGCCTGTGGCAGAGGCCCTAGAGACTAATTGAACAACCCCTTACCGTAACCATTTGTTCGTCTCACCCCCTTATTGTAACCTACAATAAAGACACTGACAACGACTTATTCTTGAATGGACGAAGGGGTCGGCCACAGCTTTATTTTGTTAAAATTACAACATGAACTTGTTAACCTTAATCAACCTTTCAAAGGTTGCTCACCAGGGGGAAGCAACAGCCAGCCGCCGGCCTAAGCCGACGGGCATAATAGCCTTCCACCTCTCCTTTCCATGGCTTTATTCTCCTGTACCGCCACAGGAGGAGCTCGGTCCCCCTCAAACTGAGCTCCGACCCCCACCCAGAATATACAGAGCCTGCTCAATGCCATCCTGAAGGCCAGATAAGAATATATCCATCCCAATGTCGTTGAGGTGAACGCCATCTTGGCTCATAAGCCGCCTATTATCTCCTTCCAACTGTCTGTGCCGGACTACCACCCCGGACCTGGCCCTAACATAACGGGACATACGGGAATTTATGGTCCTGCGCGCCCTCTCTATGCCCACCGCGTCCCTGTCCTCCTGCCATGTGACCCGAGGAACAATTTCCGACCAAACAATGATCATTTCGGAAAAAAGACAAACCATTCTCTCCAGATCCATTCGCATAAGTACGATTATTTCCGGGACTCGCAGGGAACGTATGTCGTTCCCACCAGCATGAACCACTAACACCACCGGCGTCCGAGATACACCGGCAATCTGGAAAACTTCCATGAGGATCCGGGACCAAGGGAGACCCCCAATACCTCTCCAATGCACCTCCACCGGAAATCCCAATGCTCTACCGCCCGGCCGGCAGATAGCCCTCTGCGCGGCCCGATGAATGTAGGAGTGCCCCACAATGTGCACCACCGGAGCACGAGGACCTAAAAAGGGGGGGGAAAATTATTAGAGCAACAATTCTGGGCGAACGTAGCCCGCATAGCAACCCGATTTCCACCTACCAATTCTCTGAATGTCGCCCACCGACAGCCCCGCCCTGGCCGCTTCAGTAGCCGCACCGATCCTAAAGGAATGCGTGCCAAAATCACCAGCCGAAGCCCCCGCAGCCGCTAGACAACTCTTAAATACTGAACCGAATTGGTACCGTGTAAGGGGGGCCCCGGAGGCGTGTACTAAAAACTTCTCCCCAATAGGACTCACCTTCAGGTACTCCATCACCATGGCGACCGGACAAAGGGTACCCCCCACCGCCCCAAGGCGCAGCCAACAACCCTCGCCCAACTGATCCGTCTTGGACTTCCTAATCCTGACCTGGACCACCCCGTTGGTCAGTAAAACATCCTCCCTGAAAAGGCCCCCGGCCCCGCTGACCGAGGTGGGTACCAATTCGCTCACCCGTAACGCACCGAAAAAAGCCAGGCAAAAGGCCGTGGAAAAAAGAAGCCCCTCGTAAGGAGAGGAACAAACGCCCCCCGTAACCCTAACTAAAGAATCTAACAAGGCAAAGGAAACCGGACGCCTATTGTCTTTTTTCGCGTGTACCTTCCGCCAACCCCTCATCGCCTGTGAGATGCCAAAATGTTTTGTACAATCCTGCCAGCCGTGTAACTTCAAGTGAAATCCAACACCCCCCAGTCGGCGACGCGCCACCGCGGCAGGACAACCAGTACGCTCCAAACCCAATAGGTAGTCGACTGTGACTTGAAAACGAACGCTCTCACCAGAGGCTATGTCCCTATTACCTGCCACCCCCAACCAGGCCTTCCACGCCTTACCGTGATTGGACCAGGTGGCCGGAGTCACCGAAGATGCGATGAGCGGCATAAGGTTCATAACGCCAGGGTCCAAAGGAACTGCGGGCAAGGCAGGCCCTCCTGAGCCGCCCCCGGGCACAGCGTGCGGAACTCCTGGAAACGGAAACGAGACAATAAATCAGCGGTCACATTGTCAACACCGGGAACATGACGAGATCTGAACCATATATTATACTCTAGACACCTGAGAACCAGGTGACGGAGGAGGGCCAGGACCGGAAGGGAGGAGGAAGACAGACCGTTAATACAATGAACCACACTGCTATTGTCAGTCCAAAAACATACCTTCCTATCCCTGAGCTTGTCCCCCCAAAGTTCAACCGCCACAACGATGGGAAAAAGCTCAAGGAGAGTCAGGTTGCGACACAACCCCTCATCCTGCCACTGCTGCGGCCATAATTCCGCACTCCAGTCCGATCCGAGAATTGCACCGTAGCCCACCGATCCAGCCGCATCGGTGAACAGGGACAACTCCTGATTACACATCTCATCTGACAAAAAACATGTGCGACCGTTGTAGCGCCGCAAAAATTCACGCCATACCAACAGGTCTGCTTTCAGAGATGAAGTCAGACGTATCCGATGCTCAGGCCGCTTAGCCCCTTTGGTAGCCAAAGATAGCCGACGTGAAAAAACCCGACCCATCGGCATTATGCGACATGCGAAAACCAGGAGACCCAAAAGCGACTGCAACTGACGCAAAGTGACCTTCTGAGCTCCGCAAAAACCGTCAATTAAATTTATTAGTTTCTCGAGCTTGACCACTGGTAACCGAAAAACCATCTCAAGGGAATCTATTTCAATGCCCAAAAAAGACAGCCTAGTAGTTGGACCCTCCGTCTTTTCGGCGGAAAGCGGAACACCAAACCTGCTCATCAAGGCACAGAAAGAATTCAACAAAACTTGACATGTGGGAGACTTACCCGGGGCCACGATCAGAAAATCATTCAAATAATGAATAATAGACCTGCAGCCAGTGTCACGTCGCACCACCCATTCCAAAAAGGAACTGAACATTTCGAAATAGTGGCACGATATGGAGCACCCCATCGGTAAACAGGTATCATAGTAAAACAGGCCATCCACGCAGCAACCCAGAAGATGGTAGCAATCCGGGTGTACCGGCAACAACCTGAAGGCGGATTCAACATCCGTCTTGGCCATGAGGGCGCCCCGACCAGCTCGCCGGACCAACATCACCGCCTTATCAAAAGAGACATAGGAAACCGAAGCCTCCTCCTTGGAGATGCCGTCGTTGACCGATGAGCCCTTCGGGTAAGACAAATGGTGAATTAAGCAAAACTTACCACTGTCCTTTTTGGGGACCACTCCCAAAGGAGAAACCCTCAAATTGGGAAAAGGGGGGTATGAAAATGGGCCCTCAATGCGACCCAGGTTAACTTCCTTACTAACCTTGTCCCGAAGAGCCTCCGGATAAAGTGCAGCCGATTGCAAATTGCCAGCCAGTTGAGGTGACGCTGAAGGAACAAAGGGGATGAAGAAACCATACAAAAAACCTAAGCGCAGTTGTTCCCCTTCAGACCTATTGGGGTAGCGCTCTAGCCAGGGCAACATCTCGTCCACGCTCACTGGCGTCTTTCCCATCAGCAGGCGCTGCTCCCCTCTGCGCAGGTTTAGCACCGCGGGGGCAACGGACTGCACCGTGGGGGCACCCACAAGAGGAGCACTCGTGCTTAAATTTGCATAGCCCGAAGAACTTGCAATGGCCCTCGTTAAAGAGCCAGCAAGTGCCGGGTCTCTTTGCGGCCGCCGCGCCCTGCTGGCCTGCTGAGGACGCCGCGGCCCCGCCAAGAAAGGGAGTCTGTCTCTGCGCCATCATAAGACGCAGCCAGACGTCCGTAGCCTTGCAACCCCACCCCACTTCGTGCTGCAACGACAAGCGCCTTCGGAACTCCTCATCGTATTTCCACCAGGCGCTGCCGCCATGGGATTTGAATGCATTGTAGACCGAGTCCAAATAGATGAAGAGTTCAGAACAGCGTTCGGGATGTTTCTCTCCCATTATCCCACCCAGCACCGCAAAAGCCTGAAGCCAGTTACCTATTGTCCTGGCGACACGGGGCCTACGCTCAGCTGATCTATCCGTGAAAGGCTTGCGCTCTCTATCAATTGTATGTTGGTCCACCGATACCAGCGACCAGATGTCTACATACTTGTTATCCCAAATTTTTTGCCTAATGTCGTCGCTAACGTGTGAACCCAACGGGCTAATCCCGCAGAAAAAAGACTCCTTGTACACACCAGCTCTTGGCGGAGACGGAGCCCGTTTGCTCGGAAGAGGCGAGACCGCCCCTTGGGAACCGGACTCCAGCTGCGTCAACAAGGCCTTAAGGGCCGGAACCAAACCTTGCGACCCGCCCCCAGCCCCCCAGGCCCCCGCGTAGTCAAACTCACCAACCACGGCAGGAGACGGAGCAGGAGGCATTTCTGAAGAAATCACGGATGGCAGCATCACCGGAGGAGCAGGCACTGGATCACGTGGAGGCAGAACCGACATCGAAGGGAGAGCCCCTGGACAGGAGCAGCCAATGGGGTAGCAGAGGAGGCGGGCGCGCCGGACCTGACGTCCACGCGAGAAGGCTGCCTGGAGCGCCTTGACGATCCGCATGTGGACCTACGATAACCCTCCCGGCCCGCCGGGGTCCTAGAGCGGCTGCGAGAGGAGGACGGCGACCTCCAGCGAGAGGATCTGGAGCGCCTGGACCTGCTGCGACGCCTGTGTGACCTATGGCGACGGCTTCTGCTACGCCTGTAATATCTATCTGAGCTGTGGGAGGAGGACCTGGAAGGGGACCGTATCTCCCGTCTGCGGGAGCGGTCGCGCTTGCGACACCCGGCGCGGGGGGGGTCATCAACAGAATTAAATAAAAGGGGGGAAGAGGGGGCTCCAGCGTCCTCCCCAGCATCCTCAAATACAGACGCTGGGGGGTCATTAACAATAGGCTGATCAGGAGGTGGGTCTATAATATGTGCAGCTGCAGCAGTGGGGACAGTATTGGACACTAAACCAGCCTCCTCTGTAGCTGAGGAGCTGGATCCATCTGAGGCGTTTGCATTGCCCATAATAGCAGAGCCAGACTGTGGAAGGGGACAGCTCACAACAGGCACTCGGCAGGGGAGTGAATAGATGCCACGAGGAGAGCTGCGACAAGAAGGGGGCGGAGCTACCGCGCCGACGCGCGTACGAGCGGCGGCCCCGCCCCTTCCCCCCCCCTCCCAGCTCCAGCTGCCACAGAGCTCCCCCGCCGCTGTGAAGCTCTCAGGGGGCTCGGGCTCAATCGATCAGGCGGCCGGATGGCCCTACGAGGGGCCCGCCGACCCCCCACGTTGGTACCTGTAGTGTGGCACGGCGAGGAGGGCGGTCCCAGCACTCCCAAGTCGGCGGCAACACGGGCGAGGAAGTCGCCATCGGACCGCACCCTCTCCCGGAGCATATCCATCAGCTCGTCAGCCATCCTCAGCCGAAGCTTTCTCCGCTGGCGCTGTCCAGGTAAGAGGAAGTGGGGAGGGGTCTTACCCCTCCTTTTACACCCTCTGTCCCACCTAGGCCTACCCCCAACCAAAAAACTATTGGTCCCTTGCCAACCTATGGGACGTCCCCTATAGAAAAGAAAGGGAGGGGGATGAGGCTCACTTAACCCTGTCGTCCCCCCTCTCATTTAGTCAGTGACACCTAGGCCTAATTGGCCGGTGTCAACCAGCCAGGTCTGTGAGAGAGATCTGTTCCTCCCAGCCAATCCTAAGTGACACTTCGGCTGCCAGGCTTGTGAGAGGGGTCTGTCTGGGGGCACTTCACCCACTCCGACTAGAGTGGCAACGAATATTAATTTGGTACTCTATTGAGCAAAGACTGCTCAATTAATATCCGGGCCTGACACTGCAAGTGTTACGGCCCCTTTGGCATCGAATAAATAACAAGAGGAGAGCTTCTGACGGGTGCAGTAGTTTTATTATTTCGGAACAAAGGTGCGCAGCAGGGTTGAATATTATTTTCTTTATCTCCTTGAGCACCGTAAATATGAATATCGTAAGCACCATAGCACCATAGCACCATAGCACCGTGAAAACTGTAAATGACATACAAAACACTTATTTACAGTTGTCACCAAAAAGGGGGTTACAGGGTTAATTACAGTTGTCTGCACACACATCTAATTACATTGAACATTCAAAGAAACATGGTTACATGCAAAGTGTCTTGGATCATATAGCGTATTTAAAACCAAACAGCATGAACAGGGTTTATCTCTAGAACATATACACCTTTATAACAATGCACACTTTTCTGCATACCTCGATCCACTTGCCAAGGGGGGTACAAACTTTAAGCTTTAGGGATTTTCTGCAGACATCTTCCATGAAATCCTATGCAGACAGCTAACATGTGGCATCTGAGATACAGGAAAAGGCTTTCTTTCTAAGACAGGAAGAAGGAGTGGTCTTGTAATCCTGCTGATCAAAACATTCCCCAGGGAACCAAAGGGAGGCAGAAATGTTCCACCCAGCAGTAAGTGCTGAACTAGATCCACAATGATAAGCGGACAGTTACACTCCCACCAAATTATGTTATGATGAACATAACCTAAAAGTCATACATAATTTACAGAACATAACCTTGGCCGCTATAAAACATGGTACATCATACACAATTTAGCTTATAGGTACCTCTGTGACTGGCTACTGTCTTGTGTGGTGGTATGCTAGTGTATCACTAAAACTGAACTTATTTGCTTTCTATGAGAACTACTAGCTTTTGAATAGGACGTTCAATAATTGAAGGTTTTGATACATAGTCCTTCTTATCTTGCAATCTTCTGTCACCTACTAACACCTTGACTCGACAAACTAGATCATCCTTTTCTATTGTAGTTTCAATTACACGTCCTAGTTGCCACTGGCATCTGGGAGACATATCTTCTTTGATTATGACGATGTCATTTACTTTGAGGTTACGTCGAGGTGTGTGCCATTTCTGTCTTGTGGAAACACTCATGAGGTATTCTCTTTTCCACCGACTCCAGAATTGTTCATTGGCTTGTGATGCAAGGGTTGTAATGGGTTTGACTTTAGGATCGTCTACAATTAGTTCTGCTGAAGAGCTTGAAGATGCGTGCACTTCAGATCTCCAAAGGAAACTAGGCCCAGATAACCAACTTGAGGTGGAGATATCCGCTACATGTAGACCCCTGGATGCATGGTCGGCTGGGTTTTGTGTCGTATCCACATAATGCCACTGGGTTGGATCTGTAATCTCTCTTATGAGTTGAACACGATTGGCTACAAACACGTGAAACCTTCTTGCTTGGTTATTGATATAGGCTAAGACTACTTGGGAGTCTGTCCAGAAGAATTCTTTGTCAATTTCTATTTCAAGTTCTGCCTTCAACATGACACTCAACCTTGCTGCAGTGACGGCAGCTGAGAGTTCAAGCCTTGGGATGCTCACAATCTTCGTTGGTGCAACTCTTGCCTTGGCCATTACGAAGCTGCAATGGACTTGATCTCTGTCATTTTTGTACCTAAGGTACGAACAGGCACCATATCCTATGTTGCTGGCATCGGAAAAGTGGTGTAGTTCCACTTTCATTCTGTTACCAAAGTCTGGGGGATGGTAACATCTGGGTATCTTGATTTCCCTTAAAGCTTGCAGACTACTCTTCCAAGCCTCCCACCGTGGACACAAGCTCTCAGGAAGTGCTTCATCCCAACTGATGCCTCTGCGGCAAAGCTCTTGGAGAATGCACTTGCCACTCAGTATGAAGGGGGCTATGAAGCCTAGAGGATCATAAAGGGAGGCTACGACTGACAGGATACCACGACGAGTTGAGGGTTGATGCTTTATGTCAGCACTGAAACTGAAGGTGTCGTTTTCAATTGACCACTGAATGCCAAGTACTTGTCCTTCTGTTGTTGAGTCTGGGCTAAGTTTGACAGGCACACTAGTTGTTGCTCTTTCTGACGGAGCAATACAGGACAGGACGTCCCTTTTATTAGAGTTGAACTTATGCAGTCGTAGGCCGGCATTTTTACATAATCCTTGAGTTTCGAGGATTAGATTCGAAGCTTCGCTGACTGTTGGAACGCTAGTTAGGCCGTCGTCGACATAAAAGTTCTTCTCGATGAAGGCTGATGCTGAGGGATGTTCTGACTTGTGTTGTCGTGCAAGATACTTAAGGCCGAAATTGGCACATCCTGGAGAGGAGCTGGCACCGAAAAGGTGAACTGCCATTCTGTATTCTTTCGGTTCTGTTTCCAACTGACCGTTCTCCCACCAAAGGAACCTTAAGTAATTGCGCATTTCTGAGGGGATATAGAACTGATGGAACATCTTTTCAATGTCGCATATCACAGCAACTGCTTCCTTCCTGAAGCGACAGAGGACTCCCACTAGAGAGTTTATCAGGTCGGGACCTGTCAGCAAGGTATCGTTTAGGGAGATGCCTTTGAACTTTGCTGAACAATCAAAGACAACTCTTAACTTGTCTGGCTTCTTGGGGTGATAAACCCCGTGATGTGGGATGTACCACACTGTCTCTTCCTCTGATAATGAAGGGGCTGGTTCTGCATCACCTCTTCTGATTGTTTCTTCCATGAATGCAGTGTAGTGTTCATGGTACTGTCTATTTCCCTTTAATCTTTTCTTTAGATGATGAAGTCGAATAAGGGCCAGCCTCTTATTGTTTGGTAGTGCCAGTTGACTGTTGTCTTTGAAGGGTAACGGCATCTCGTAGTGTCCATCTTTCCTTTTCATTATAGTTTCCGAGAGAAACTGCACGAAGCGAACATCATCTTGAGACACGTACTTATCTTCATAATTTCTTTCAATGAAGTCCATTTCTAAAGCCTTTAACACATCAGCGACTGGCGGCATTGGCATTTCTTTCACTGCGACTCTGTGTACGAAGCTCTGGCTACCCTGTCTATCAAGATGTGGATTTGCTGATCCTACAATGCTCCAGCCGAGCATAGTTTTTTGAGCGAAGGGTTCATTTTCGGAGCCGATAACAACCTCCAAGGGAGCCAGTGCTGATGGGCAGTCATAACCGATCAGTAGTCCTACTTCGCAATCTTGAAGTGGCTGTAACTTGTTTGCCAAGTGTTTGAGGTGTGACCACTGGAGTGCAGTCTCCTTAGTGGGGATGTGAGACTTATCTACTGGAATGAAATCTCTTGTATAGGCTTGACGGAGTTGGACTTGAACTTCGGAGTTGAAGCCACGCACTTGCAGACCGTGAGCAATTTGGCTTGATATAACTTCGTCAACCGCTGTCATTGTGCTGAGCTTTAGCTGTAATGGCTTGGTGCTCACACTTAACTTCGATACCAGGTCTGCAAGAATAAAGGTTGAATCACTCTGTGTGTCAAGTAAGGCATAAGTGAGGATTTCCCTCTGAGGCTCCGCAGTAGCTGACAACAGAACTGGAACAATGCATGATGTGGCAGACGTATGTCTTGTCAAAGTATGGGACATAACTTTGGGAACGTTGTCGTTTGCCTTATTTCTCATGCCTACTGAATCATCGTTTGATGCCTTGACAGGCTCAGTGTCTCTCTGTATGTGCAAACAGGTTGGATGACGTCGACTGCATATGCTACACGTGTGTCTTCCTTTGCAGTCTTTTGTAGTGTGGCCCTTTCTTAAGCAACCAAAACAGAGATGGTTTTCGTGAATAAAGGCCCTCTTTTCATCGATGGTCTTTGCCGCAAAAGTCAGACATTTAGCGACACCGTGTGTTTCGTCTTTGCAGACTAGGCAAGGTGGTTTCGGTCTTGAAGCTGAGATATTTGGAACGTTGAAGGTAGAGGGCTTCATTTGAGTGCTTGTGTTGAGCGCCTTGGCTCTCTTGGGAATTCTCTCATCTGTAGTCTTGGTACTGAGGAGAAAAGGAGAGGCAATGGGGTTGCATGCAATCTTAGCTTCCCTTTGCAGGAACTCTGTGAAACGAGCAAAGGTTGGGTATTCTTGGGACTTGTCCAGCTCGTCCACGGCGATGCGACCCCATCTGCGCACGATCCATTCAGGCAGTTTCTTGAGAAGCTTGTGGTTTTCTTCACAATCATTTAGAATAGCTAGGCCTTTAACATGAGGAATGGCCTCCACACAACCTTTAAGGAAATCCGCAAACTCTCTTAATGCTACAGGGTCATTTGCTGATATCTTTGGCCATTTAGCCAACCTTTCTCTGAAGGCTCTTTGCACTATGAATGGACCTCCATACCTGTCCTGTAGGATTCCCCAAGCACCTAGATAGGCATCTTCTGAATTTCGGTAGAAGAACCCTTCCACTGCCTTACGAGCTTCACCACCGAGATACCTCTTCAAGTACAGCATTTTTTCGCACACAGGGAGTGGTTTCTGATCAATCAGCGCCATAAAGGATATCTTCCAATCTATGAACTTCAAAGGATCACCTGTGAATACAGTTGGTTCAGGTATAGGGAGACGGTTGGAGATAAGCAGACTTGCAAGTCCTGGGGTTAGACTAACTTCTTCATTTGGTCTTGACACCCCAAGTGGTGTATTTGAAGGTTGAAATGGCACAGCCTTTGGATTCAATGAGTTTCGTGGTTCATTATTTTGGCAGAGGTATTGCACATTGTGGTCTGTCTCCTGTTCGTAAATTTCAAGACTATCATAAGCGTTGTAGGCTTTCACTCTTGCTGCAGCTACCTTGACTTCATTTTCTGCTTGTAGCTGTTGTAGTCTTGTCTTTTCCTCATCCAACTTCAGTTTAATTTCTGCCTCTAGTTTGTTCAGCTTAGCTTGCTCCTCGCGCATCTGTTGCGTCGCCTTTGCCTGTTCTATTTTGGCTGCAAGATCTGCTTCTGCGTCAGCGCGTTTGCTAGATCTGGAAGTGGCTCTTGAGCTTGCGTTGGAGTCTGGTAATGACTCTGAGAGGACAGTTTCTGTTTCTGAGTTTCCAAAGACTGACTCATGCTCTTCTTTATTAAGCACCATCCTCACCCTTTCCTTCTCAAGTTGATCGTTAAAGATTTCATCTACATTCTCTAGCCGCTTGCTGATGAGGTTGCAGATTTCAGCCGTTAACGCGGTGCATGCATCCATTTTCTTAACAACGTACGGGGTAGTGGAATTATTTCGGCACATGGACTCATACTGTTGGTGCACTAACGCTTCTTTGGCTTTAATCTCTTTCAATCTTGTATTAAAGTCTTCAGTTGAGCAGAAACCTTTTAACTTTGTCCTACATTCCTTTGCTAGCTCCTTCCAAGAGTTGCACACCTTGTTGAATGCCTTTTCATTTTTCTTAACTGTTTCTTCGTGCATTTCTTTGCCCTTTTCTGTTAGGCTTCGCTCTCTAGAGCTGAATCGTACCTGTTGTGACTCTGTGGGTTTGTCTGTTTCTTCAGCAGGTGACAACATTTTGTTCTAGTGTGCCTTTGCCTTTCAAGTGTGAGTGTGCCTGAAACCTAACTTGAATGAGTGTTGGCTCAAACTTGCTACTAAGGGCTACAACAGATAACAGGTGTTCACACTTGTAACTAAAGATTAGCAAACAATGCATACAGTACTACAAAATGTTTTAAACGAATATACTGCTGACACTTTCTAACCAGACAATTAACCCTTTACCTAAATAACTGCAGTTTAGTGGATTAGGAACTTGGAAGATAGCGTTGCTTTAAATCTGACACTAGGCCTCTAAACACGAATATAATAACTTGATCACTGGTTTAGCAAAATATTAACTATTTGGCTCGCATACTAGTTAAGGGCGGCTTCCGGATCACATATAAAGAGCCCGCTATATTTAAAAGTCCACGTGACACGTTTACTTTTTTAGCCAAGTCTCTGTTGCCAAGATGGCGTCCGCACGTGTCTTGCGAGGCGTTGGGAAGCCTTTACTCACAGTTCGATGAAGACAGCGACGCAGCTGGTGATGTCGAGTCTCCACCGCAGCGACGAGTTTTCACTGTTACGGCCCCTTTGGCATCGAATAAATAACAAGAGGAGAGCTTCTGACGGGTGCAGTAGTTTTATTATTTCGGAACAAAGGTGCGCAGCAGGGTTGAATATTATTTTCTTTATCTCCTTGAGCACCGTAAATATGAATATCGTAAGCACCATAGCACCATAGCACCATAGCACCGTGAAAACTGTAAATGACATACAAAACACTTATTTACAGTTGTCACCAAAAAGGGGGTTACAGGGTTAATTACAGTTGTCTGCACACACATCTAATTACATTGAACATTCAAAGAAACATGGTTACATGCAAAGTGTCTTGGATCATATAGCGTATTTAAAACCAAACAGCATGAACAGGGTTTATCTCTAGAACATATACACCTTTATAACAATGCACACTTTTCTGCATACCTCGATCCACTTGCCAAGGGGGGTACAAACTTTAAGCTTTAGGGATTTTCTGCAGACATCTTCCATGAAATCCTATGCAGACAGCTAACATGTGGCATCTGAGATACAGGAAAAGGCTTTCTTTCTAAGACAGGAAGAAGGAGTGGTCTTGTAATCCTGCTGATCAAAACATTCCCCAGGGAACCAAAGGGAGGCAGAAATGTTCCACCCAGCAGTAAGTGCTGAACTAGATCCACAATGATAAGCGGACAGTTACAGCAAGGTTCTCCCTTTTCTTCATCAACCAGGGAGGCCCGGAGTGGAAACAACAAAAGGCAGAATAACGGAGGGCCGGGCATGACTGGGTGGAGGTAGGGCAACAAGGAGTTAATGCAGGAAGGAAGCTGGTTGGTTGGAAGGAAAAGCTGTGGAAAACAAGGAGGGGAGGAGTATTATTTAAGGAGGGGGAGGGGTCGTGGTGGCAAAGTGCGGGAAGAAACTTAACAAGGAGGCAGGTTTTTCCCACCCACCCTGTGTTGTGTTGTGCGTTTTGGTGTCGTTTTATTTTTTTTATTTTTTTCAGGTCTATGGTAAGGTTGTCATGACAGCCGTGGCGGAAGGGTTGGCGGTGTTCGGTGGTCTTTGATGGTGGCAGTTACAGATGTGATGGAAATGGTGGTGGGCTCATCGGTGGGATGGGACCCTTATGGGGGATTATTCCAGTGGAACGTTGTCTGCTGGAATACGGTTATGGTTGCACTGCGGGGGGAAAAGGTTCGTCTCCGAGCTGGGTCGGCTGGGGGCCGGTTATGGTTAATGTTCCAGCAGTGTAGTGTTTTAAAAAGGAAGGTGAAGCCGGGTTGCCATCAAAGACCAAGAAGCTGGGTTATTAAAGCGGGAGTTCACCCATTTATTTAATTTTTGCCCTTTTTCCCCTTAGCTTCCTGCTCGTTCGGTCTAGGGGAATCGGCTATTTGTATTAAAATATGAGCAGTACTTACCCGTTTTCGAGATGCATCTTCTTCCGTCGCTTCCGGGTATGGGTCTTCGGGAGCGGGCGTTCCTTCTTGATTGACAGTCTTCCGAGAGGCTTCCGACGGTCGCATCCATCGCGTCACTAGTAGCCGAAAGAAGCCGAACGTCGGTGCGGCTCTATACTGCGCCTGCGCACCGACGTTCGGCTTCTTTCGGAAAATCGTGACGCGATGGATGCGACCGTCGGAAGCCTCTCGGAAGACTGTCAATCAAGAAGGAACACCCATTCCCGCAGCCCATACCCGGAAGCGACGGAGAAGATGCATCTCGTAAACGGGTAAGTACGGATCATATTTTAAAACAAATAGCCGATTCCCCTAGAGAAAACGAGCATGAACCTAAGGGAAAAAGTGTTCTCCATGGGTGAACCTCCGCTTTAAAGTTGTTTATAAAGTTGTTTATAAAATTGTTAAGGAATAAAGTTTGGTGTGATTAATTATTTAATTTAAAATTATTTATGTGGTTAAAAATAAAAATTGGCTGTCGTGGCCATTTTTTACTCCAACAATTTTGTGTCTCTCGTTAATCTTAGTAATGGGTTAAGTTAATGTATATAAAGGTTCTGTTGGTTTAGGGGGGAAGTTGGGCTATCCGAATTACACTGGTCACGCTCTTCCCATTTAATGTTGATGTTGGCCGTGTTTGGCCTGGAATAAAGCATTGGAAAACCCTTTATTCACTGTTTGGACCTTCGCTCACTGCTTTGTTCTCCAGCCATACGCGACACTAAGGTAACTCAATATGCCAATCCCAATAACAAATCAGCGGCTCCTGCGGGGGTAGCGCTACAGCTGTTTGCAAAGTACACGGCTTTCTTGCAGGACTGTAATATAGAGGACTCTTCAGCAGAACTGACCAGGGCTGATACACTAAACCAACAAAGGGATCTCTTAGACCCCTTTCACACTGGGGCGTTTTTCGGGCGTTTTTTAGGCGCTTTGGCGTTTAAAAAAAGCCTGTAAAGCGCCTGAAAGAAGCCTCATCTGCAATCCCAATGTGAAAGCCCAAGTGCTTTCAGAGGCCTTTCACACTGCCAGCGCCCGAAAAACGCTGGTAAAGCGCTGCTAAGACCCCTTTCACACTGAGGCGCTTTTCAGGCGCTTTGGCGTTAAAAAAAGCTTCCTCAATAGGAAGGGGGCTTTAGGAGTGGTGTATTAAACGCTCCTAAAGCGCTGCAAAGAAGCTGCATGCAGGACTTTTTTTGACGCCCTGCCAGCTCAGCGCCTCAGTGTGAAAGCACTCAGGCTTTCACATTGGGATTGCAGATGCAGCTTCTTTCAGGCGCTTTTTTTTAATGCTAAGACCACTTTCACACTGGGGTGTTTTTCAGGCGCTTTAGTGTGAAAGCACTCGAGCTTTCACATTGGGATTGCAGATGCAGCTTCTTTCAGGCGTTTTACAGGCGCTTTTTTTAACGCTAAAGCGCTTGAAAAATGCCCCAGTGTGAAAGGGCCCTAAGTGCAAAATGCACAGCATAAGGCAGAACTCCACATTGATCAACTGCAGGAGACCAGATCTCACAGATCCACATCAACTAAGCACACTGCACGTACTTCCAGATCCTCTCGCTCCAGAACAGTGCCGGCCCAAGACATCGTGCTGCCTGGGACCAAGAATGAAATGCTGCCCCCCCCAGAAAAAAAATCACGCCAACCAAAAGGCCCCCACATTCATTATTTTATATCACGATAACTAAAGGGGACCCGTCATGGCTCTTTACATGTATAAAGGAGTACAAAGAGGACCTGTCATGGCTCTATACATGTATATAGGAGTATAAAGAGGACCTGTCATGGCTCTATACATGTATATAGGAGTATATAGAGGACCTGTCATGGCCCTATACATGTATAAAGGAGTATAAAGAGGACCTGTCATGGCTCTATACATGTATAAAGAGAACCTGTCATGGCTCTATACATGTATAAAGAGGACCTGTCATGGCTCTATACATGTATAAAGGAGTATAAAGAGGACCTGTCATGGCTCTATACATGTATAAAGGAGTACAAAGAGGACCTGTCATGGCTCTATACATGTATAAAGGAGTATAAAGAGGACCTGTCATGGCTCTATACATGTATAAAGGAGTATAAAGAGGGCCTGTCATGGCTCTATACATGTATAAAGGAGTATAAAGAGGGCCTGTCATGGCTCTATACATGTATAAGGAGTATAAAGAGGACCTGTCATTGCTCTATACATGTATATAGGAGTATAAAGAGGACCTGTCATGGCTCTATACATGTATAAGGAGTATAAAGAGGACCTGTCATTGCTCTATACATGTATAGGAGTATAAAGAGGACCTGTCATGGCTCTATACATGTATATAGAGGACCTGTCATTACTCTTTACATGTAAAGGAATATCAAGAGGACCTGCCATGGCTCTATAAATGTATATAGGACTATAAAGAGTACTTGACATGGCTCTATACATGTATAAAGGAGTATAACAAGGGCCTGTCATGGCTCTATAGATGTATAAAGAGAACCTGTCATGGCTCTATACATGTATATAGAGGACCTGTCGAGACTCTTTACATGTAAAGGAATATAAAGAGGACCTGCCATGGCTCTATGGATCAGGATCAGTATGCTGCCCCCCTAAAAGTGCTGCCTGGTACCCATGGTACCACCCGGTCCCATCATAGGGCCAGCCCTGCTCCAGAAGCTCAACATTAAGTGACAAGCTAATAGAGGCCCGTGCACGTCTGGAAGAAAATAAAGTGCAAAGCTCCTTTACCAAAAAGGAAGCAGAAACAGAAACACAAAAGGCAGCTCGCCATGCAAAGATGGTAGCTCACCAAGCAGAGATGGAAGCGCAGAGCAATGCTCGCCAAGCAGACCTGGATGCTCAAAGCAAAGCTCACCAAGTAGACCTGGATGCTCAAAGCAAAGCTCGCCAAGTAGACCTGGATGCTCAAAGCAAAGCTCGCCAAGCAGACCTGGATGCTCAAAGCAAAGCTCGCCAAGTAGACCTGGATGCTCAAAGCAAAGCTTGCCAAGCAGACCTGGATGCTCAAAGCAAAGCTCGCCAAGCAGACCTGGATGCTCAAAGCAAAGCTCGCGAAGCAGACCTGGATGCTCAAAGCAAAGCTTGCCAAGCAGACCTGGATGCTCAAAGCAAAGCTCGCCAAGTAGACCTGGATGCTCAAAGCAAAGCTCGCCAAGCAGACCTGGATGCTCAAAGCAAAGCTCACCAAGTAGACCTGGATGCTCAAAGCAAAGCTCGCCAAGTAGACCTGGATGCTCAAAGCAAAGCTCGCCAAGCAGACCTGGATGCTCAAAGCAAAGCTTGCCAAGTAGACCTGGATGCTCAAAGCAAAGCTCGCCAAGCAGACCTGGATGCTCAAAGCAAAGCTCACCAAGTAGACCTGGATGCTCAAAGCAAAGCTCGCCAAGCAGACCTGGATGCTCAAAGCAAAGCTCGCCAAGTAGACCTGGATGCTCAAAGCAAAGCTTGCCAAGCAGACCTGGATGCTCAAAGCAAAGCTTGCCAAGCAGACCTGGATGCTCAAAGCAAAGCTCGCCAAGCAGACCTGGATGCTCAAAGCAAAGCTCGCCAAGTAGACCTGGATGCTCAAAGCAAAGCTCGCCAAGCAGACCTGGATGCTAAAAGCAAAGCTCTTGAAGCAGAGGCGGCAGCTCAACAAGCAAAGGCAGATTCCCAAATAGGCCCCGTACACACGGCCGAGGAACTCGACATGCCAAACACATCGAGTTCCTCGGCGAGTTCAGCCCTGAAGCCGCCGAGGAGCTCGGCGGGCCGAGTTCTCCCATAGAACAACGAGAAAATAGAGAACATGTTCTCTATTTTCTCGACGAGTTCCTCGGCGGCTCCATCGGGCCGAAAGTGTACACACGACAGAGTTTCTCGGCAGAATCCGGCTCTGATCGAGTTTCTCGCTGAATTCTGCCGAGAAACTCTGTCGTGTGTACGGGGCCTCAAAGGTTCTGCAAATGGAAAAGGAGGAAGCAGCTGCCCTAGCACGGCTGAGAGTCCTTGAACAAGCGATGGGAGAAAGTGCTAACTCAGACTGTTCCATCCCAGCGGAGCTGAAAGACCCAGTTGAACGCACCAGTGAATATGTACTAAAGCATAGTGTTTGCAATGATACAGAGTCATCTCCTATACTTCCTACTAACAATACTGTTCTGACTCTCAACACAGAGACTTCTTATCTCCAAATGCCTGAGCCTTTTCAAGTCTACAACACAAGTGCATCTATGCAGAAAACCACATCACCTCTAGCTGACAACAAGGTGACTTCCAGCGACAAGCCACAGCACAAGCCACAGCCAGCACAAGCCTTAGAGACTACACCACAGTTAAACGCTCTTGCAACATCATTTTATCCTGGTGAACCTCACCCTACTTCACCAAAGAACTTTCACACCCGAGGGGTTCCACAAGTTACTTTGGCACCAAGAGTGAGAAGTCAGACTTGAATGATTTTCCCAGATATATGGTACGCCGTGAGCTCATTAACACTACCCTCTCAAGGTATGATGACTGTCCAGAGAGCTACAGGGCCTGGAGATCAACCTTCAAAGCTGCTATTGCTGATCTCAACTTTACTGCCAAGGAGGAACTTGATTTGCTCATAAAGTGGCTGGGACCATAATCTGCAGATCGTGTTAAAAGACTGAGAACAGTGCATGTTGACCACCCAGATGCAGGTCTTGTCGCTGCATGGGCAAGACTTGAGCTCTGAAGCCATAGAGAGCTCTCTATTCAAGTGTAGCGCCCCCCTACTTTCAGTACGGGCGCTACACTAAAATTAGTGGGGAATGGAAGGCTTAATCACTCCCATTCACGAATTATGGAAATTTAGGCTGCTGCCAATTCCAGAATCTGTCCTGTAGGTCAGTCTGCACGCCAGGGGTGAGTTGACACCCCTGGGCAGCAGTTGGCGCTAGAGGGGTTCTGGGGGATCCACCTCCTTTCAGCAGCCAATCAGGGTTTTTTTTCCCTCATTGGGCATGCTGGGAGGGGGGATATATCTGTGGCGGCCGCTTTTGGCGGGTTGTTCTTGCGGGGCCCGAGTTCCAGGTGCGGTGCCCACCTTCAGGGTACGCACATCCATGGGCCCCGCCACCGCGTCCTGCCATGCCGAGGTCATGCATCATGCACCTTAATTAGAGAGGGACCCCCAGCGGCTTGCTGGGTCCCAAACTGTTGCTGAAAGGATCCCAAGCTAGGAGCTGTGCGGTGGGAATTTGGCTCGGGAGAACCTAAAACCAGAGGTTGTCCGGGAGGCCTAGACGAACCACCAGGGATCCAGTCGCCGCACCGTATGACAGGTATGGTTAAGCTGTCAGTGGGCGACATTGATTGAACTAACTGGGAGGATCTACTCAAACTGACTTTCCTAAATCCAAAATGGTCCAGCCTGTGGCAGAGGCCTGTATCCTCCCAGTGATTTTTTTTGCAAGTGGCACTCCGGTTGCCAGGCCTGAGATAACTGCCTGTCCGGGGGCACTTTACCCACCCTGATTGGGTGGCGACGAATTGATCTGCATCATTGCTGAGAGCAGGCTTGCTCTCTCCTAACATCTAAGGGCCTGATACTAAAGTTCCTCTACACTCATCAGCCTTTTTCCTGTCGTGTGCCCTATTGATGTTGGCCAGTTTAGGCCTTGGAATAAAACTTTGAAACTGAATTTGTGTCTGGACACTTGCTCTTTATTCACACTCACAGAAGTCACCCCTAGACCAAGTCAAGAAGGTAACTTAGAAAGCCGATCCTGAATCGAACAGCGGCTCCTCCGGGGGTAGCGCTACACGTGGGGGCTCGTCCGGGATTATCGGCTGTTGCCATTGACAACCAAAGAAAGTGTGAGTGTGATCTACTAAGGAGCGAAGAGTGTTCGCCCGTGTGTGAAAACTGTCCAGAGGTGAAGGAGTTAACCTTGCCTCGCTAAGCCTGGGCGTGCGTGCAGTTCAGCACGCGCCAGCAACGTGCCTGAGAAAGTTTTCCAAGTGGGAGGAGCCACCCTCCCCTGCGTGCAACGTGCACAGAGACTTTTCGCACCGCCCATCTACCAAGAAGGGAAGAGCCGTGTGAAAATGTCTACCTTCCTGCAACCGGGGGGTGCTGCCCTGCAACAAAGTTCACCTACCCCATCAACCAGGACTTTCAATATATTTGCGCCATCAGGGGTTAAGTCCAGTCCCTTTAGGGCGTTCATGCCCAACACTACTGGGATCTCTGGGAAAGAGGCATTCCGAGTCACCACGATTCCAACCCTATGGAGGATCTGCTCATATACATTCATGGACATCCAAGTGACCCCTACTACTGGAATAGGGAGGTTGTTGGCAGCTTTCAGTCTCACCCAGGAGGGGTCTAGCGTTGGGGTCGGCCTAAAATGTCGCTGATAGAATGAATAGGCCATGGTAGTGACTTCTGATCCAGTGTCCACCAGACATCTGGCCGGCTGTCCGTTGAACATCACTGTCACCACGGGGCAACCAGAAATCATTGTAGGATCACATTGAGGCGGTGACTGAACATTTCCTGCGGGTCGCCCCTCTACCACAGGAATCACTAGTTTAAAGGATGCCTTTGTACGTTCTGGGCTCCCCGTTTCGCACAGTCCCTTGCGATGTGGCTGAACCGTCCACACTGCCAGCATTTTCTGGTCAGTATCTGGGTCCCTCCGGAGTGGGTTGGTCACCGCCCGGGGTTGTTCTGACCCTCTCCGCAAGGCTGCCACCTCTTGGCTGAGGGAGGCGACCATCTCAGCTAAGTCTCGTACGACCTTCTCCATCGAGGGCGTCTCCACCATCGAGACTGTGGCAGGGCATAGGGCAGTCGCTTCATCCCGCCCCACCGGCCACCCAGCTCCCTGAGTGCGGGTAACCTGGCTTCTGGCACCATCCCGTTCATGGTCCGACTCTTCCTGTTCCCTCTCGATGGCCTCTTGTAGGATCACTGCAAACTTCACTGTACCATCAGCCCTCACTCGATCCTTCAAGGCTCTTTTTAATGAAGGGCACCACACACCAGCGAGGAACTGGTCCCTTATTAGCTGATCGGGGTTAGCAACTCCAGTTCCTGTGGGGGCCATTTTCTCCTCCAACCGGCACCAGATCTCCTGCAATGCCACTGCAAATTGAGGAATAGTCTCTCAATCATACTGCTCCCGACTGTAGAAATTCTTTTACGGAGTTCGGCTATGGAGGTATTCTCACCATACAAACTTTCTAAGCGGGCCACAATGGCAGCTCTGTTATCTCTCTCCTTCTCGGGCAGAACCATCACAGCCCGGCGGGCTTCTCCTTCTAGCGCATTAACCGCCAAATCTGCAAAGTGTGCTGCGGGTATTTCGAACAATCGGACCGAGCTGTCCAGTCTCTCCACCCAATCTGTCAGGGGAATATTTGCATCATTGAATTTTGGAATCTGCTAAGGCCGCTCCAGACGGTGCCATGAAGGACCCTCTAGCCGCTCCCCCGCTTGAGGACGATGGAACTGACATCCTGCCGACTACGCCAAAATGTAAGCGGGGTGAGGGGTGCGGCGATTCACTGAGGGAGACACACGTAAAGTTCTTTGAACAAGGTAACGTTTATTACCGAGAGGCGGTAGTAGTAACAGTCTTTACAATCAAACGGCAAATGGTTCCTCTCCAGGCATGGAGGCACAGATATGCAGTACAGATACTGTTGTTCTAAGCGATGTGGATTTCTGAGTATCACAGGCACTTCCCACTTAATGGTACATTATATACCCCAGCACACAATGCTTATTGGAAGAGGCTGGAAACACGTTACCCGTAGCAGCTGGGAGTCTTTCATCCGACCAAGGTTACCACTGCAGGACTCCGTAGGACCCCTGAACTATCCCTCACAGGCTGGAACACTCTCCCTGGCTTCTCCTCTCTCTCCCTCACAAGCAGGGTCTCTGTCCCTATCTACATCCACACGTGTTCTGCCTAAAAACTTGCCTGACCTTTACTATAAAAAGAAACCACCCAAAGATGGTCTCCCAAATCTCTCGAGATCTCGTGCGGCCTATCAGAACACAGGGCTCCTCCAAAATGGTGTTGGAGACACTCTAGAGGCAGAAGTGTTATACATAAATACATACAAAAACATAACAATTTGACTGCAGTATGAACACATATGATTACTTTACCACTTGCTCTTGCAGCACTAGACTGCCCTATCACTGACAGCTGCTTACAAGCGGAGCCCCGGCCGGCGTGCCGCTGGAACGCTGGAGCAGGTAAGTGTCTGTTTATTAAAAGCCTGCAGCCACACTTTTTGTAGCTGCTGACTTTTAATAAACATAAATATTGGCTGGAACTCCCCTTTAAGAGGCAATGCCATTACTGATGTGTGGATTTCATTTTTTTTTTTTTCTCTCTCCCTCTGCATAAAATGCCTTTTACCAGTACTTGCAGGTTTATGCTATTTGGAGAGGGTTTCACGTTCAGGTTCGAGCGTGCAGCCCTGATCCTAGACAATTATGACTATAGTAACATGTTAGGATGTATGTCTTACATTGTTATTTTTTTGTGTATCACATGTTTTTCTTTATACTGTACATACAGGTTTTTTTCTTTTTTGGACCCACCTGTCGTCCACTGCGGAGAATGGGCAGTCTGATGACAGGGTTGTGTATGTGTGTGTGTCATGAACATTAAAATGTAATGCCGTTTTTACAAATGTGTTTTTCTCTTCTTTCTTTACTTTCCTGTTGTTCAGTATCAGGCCCGCATTCGGGATCGAATGCTTTTGGACACTCAAGTGGGGGGAGTATGTAGCACCCCCCCTACTTTCAGTACGGGCGCTACACTAAAATTAGTGGGGAATGGAAGGCTTAATCACTCCCATTCACGAATTATGGAAATTTAGGCTGCTGCCAATTCCAGAATCTGTCCTGTAGGTCAATCTGCGCCCCAGGGGTTGGTAAATCAGACAGACCGTGATTCAGGCTTACGCTCTGAAAAGGCAGGCACCTCCCTTTCCTGTCAAGGCGCATTCAACCAGGGCAATAGGTGCTTGCTGGGCTTTGGCCGCAAAGTTTTGCAGGCGGCTGTTTGAGGTTGCATCTCCTCCGTTGAGGAGCTCTAGTGTGTTGGGGTGAAGTTTGGTTTTTGATTGCTGTTCCCACCCCTCGTTTCTGACACTGCTTGGGGATGTCCCTACAGTCAAGAGTATAAGGAGGCTGCGTCTGTCCATGGACGAAAGAGAAAATAGGATTTTTGTACTCACCGTAAAATCCTTTTCTCTGAAGTCCACAGAGACTTCACAGCACCCACTCTCGCACCCACTGAGTTTGTACTGCTTTTTGACGAACTGCGCTGCTCAGAGCAGTGTGAGGGGTTATGACCAGAGGGACCGCCCCCTGGGCGTGGCTGTTTCAGCTTTGCTAAAGTTTACGGCCCAGATTCACGTAGACGCGCCTATCTTTAGGCGGGCGTAGCGTATCTCAGATACACTACGCCGCCGTAACTTAGTGAGGCAGGTCCCGTATTCACAAAGAACTTGCGCCCTAAGTTACGGCGGCGTAGTGTAACTGTGCCGGCGTAAGCCCGCGTAATTCAAAGTAGGCTGGTGTGGGCGTGTTGTATGCTAATGAATCGTGACCCGACGTAATTGACGCTTTTAACTAACGGCGCATGCGCCGTCCGCGAACGTATCCCAGTGCGCATGCTCAAAATTACGCCGCAAATAGTCAATGCTTTCGGCGTGAACGTAACTTACGTTCAGCCCCATTCACGGACGACTTACACAAACAACGTAAAATACGAGGCTGTTCGTACGTTTCCGACAACCATACCTAACATGACTTACCCCTGCTTTATGAGGGGTAACTTTACGCCGGCGTATGTCTTACGTAAACGACGTATCTTGATACGCCGGGCGCACGTACGTTCTTGAATCGGCGTATCTAGCTAATTAGCATATTCGACACGGAAATATACGGAAGCGACACCTAGCGGCCAGCGTAAATATGCACCCAAAGATACGACGGCGTAGGAGACTTACGCCGCTTGTATCTAGGCAACTGTGAGGCGTATCTGATTCTATGAATTAGGGGCCGAGTTGCGACGGCCCGCACTCAGAGTTACGACGGCGTATCTGGAGATACGCCGTCGTAACTCCTTTGTGAATCCAGGCCTACATGTTTTAACCATTAACATGTCTGCCTAGTCCTCTCCTAATAGACGGAACATAACCCTACAGTCAAGAGTATAAGGAAGCTGTGTCCGTCCATGGACGAAAAAGAAAAGGATTTTACGGTGAATACAAATATCAATTTTTTTTCATATAATACTTTGTAGTAATTTTGCACCTTGAAAATCCCAAACCCTTATGCCGCGTACACACGATCATTTTTCGGGTTAAAAAAAAATACGTTTTTCAGGCTCTAGAAAAAACGATGTTTTTTTCAACTTGATCATTAAAACGGCCTTGCCTACACACGATCGTGAAAAAAAAAAAAAGGTTTAGCAAAGCGCGGTGACGTACAACACGTACGACGGCACTATAAAGGGGAAGTTCCATTCGGATTGGCGCCACCCTTTGGGCTGCTTTAGCTGATTCCGTGTTAGTAAAAGACGATTCGCGCTTTTCTGTCTGTTACAGCGTGATGAATGTGCTTACTCCATTACGAACGATAGTTTTACTGGAACGAGCGCTCCCGTCTCATAACTTGCTTCTGAGCATGCGCGGATTTTTCACGTCGTTAAAGTCCACACACGACCATTCTTTACAACCCGAAAAAGACAACGTTAAAAACGTAGTGAAAAAATAGCGCATGTTCGAAAAAAAAATTTGCCCGTTTTTCAGAACCCGAAAAATGCTCTGAAGCCCACACACGATCGTTTTTAATGACATTAAAAAAAAACTTAATTTTTTAGAACCCGAAAAACGGTTGTGTGTACGCGGCATAACTCTTTCCATATGTGTGCACTATGGCCCGGATTCTCAAAGCACTTACGCCGACGTATCTTTCTTTACGCCGCGTAAGTGCACAGATGCGCCGTTGTGTCTATGTGCCTGATTCTCAATGCTAGATAAGCCTGAAATGTGGCTTCATCCGACCGACGTAAGTTTCCTACGCCGTCGGAAGCCTGGGCACATATTTACGCTGGCCGCAAGGGGCGCTTCCATTGATTTACGCGTCGAATATGCAAATGACCGAGATACGCCGATTCACGAACGTACTTGCGCCCGTCGCAGTAGTATACGGCGTTTACGTAAGGCGTACGTCCGGCATAAAGTTTTTCCACCTATAGGAGGCGCATCCCATGCAAAGGTATGGACGACGGAACAGCCGTCGTATTTTACGTTGTTTACGTAAGTCGTACGTGAATGGGGCTGGGCGTAGGTTACGTTAACGTCGTAGGCATTGAGCCGTCGTATCTTAGGAAGTAAATTCAACGTGATCCTGAGAATGCGCGCGCAAGTGCTGTTCGTTCGGCCCATCATTTGCATGGGGTCAAGCTTCATTTTAACCACTTGCTTACGGGCACTGCGTCGCTTTAACTGACATTTGCGCAGTCGTGCGACGTGGCTCCCAAACAAAATTGACGTCCTTTTTTCCCCACAAATAGAGCTTTATTTTGG
Organism: Rana temporaria; assembly: GCF_905171775.1. Classification (NCBI taxonomy): domain Eukaryota; kingdom Metazoa; phylum Chordata; class Amphibia; order Anura; family Ranidae; genus Rana; species Rana temporaria. The sequence continues at coordinate 4,367,468 of NC_053497.1, forward strand.
TGGTATTTGATCACCTCTGCGGTTTTTATTTTTTGCGCTATAAACAAAAATAGAACGACAATTTAAAAAATTATATATATTTTTTACTTGTTGCTATAATAAATATCCCATTTTTTTTTTTTTTTTATATTTTTTTTCTCAGTTAAGGCTGATACGTATTTTTGTAAAAAAAAAAAAAATCGCAATAAGCGACTGGTTTGCGCAAAAGTTATAGCGCCTACAAAATAGGGGACAGAATTAAGATTTTTTTTTATTATTTTTTTTTTACTAGTAATGGCGGCGATCTGCGATTTTTATTGGGACTGCGATATTGCGGCGGACATATCGGACACTTTTGACACAAATTTGGGACCAGACCATTCACATTTATACAGCGATCAGTGCTATAAAAATGCACTAATTACTGTATAAATGTGACTGGCAGGGAAGGGGTTAACACTAGGGGGGGTGAGGAAGGGGTTAAATTCCCTGGGTGTGTTCTAACTGTGTGGGGGGAGGGGGCTGACTGGGGGAAGTAACCGATGCTGTGTCCCTATGTACAAGGGACACAGCATCGGTCTCCTCTCCTCTGACAGCACGTGGAGCTCTGTGTTTACACCCCATCATTACACACAGAGCTCCACGTCCTGCTGTGTCACCTGCTGTGTCAACGCCGATCGCGTGTACCCGGCGGACATCGCGGCCGCCAGGTACACGCATCGGCGCTTCAGTGATGCGCCGGGACAGTGTTTACCCGCTGCGCGCCACCCAGTGGCAGGCGTGGGTAATGCTTTTAAAAAGAATTCCAAAGACGTCCACTTGGCACTTGAGAGCCGCACTGTTGACGTCTTTTGTCAATAGCTGAAGTGGTTAATGGATCACGCCCACTTCCTTCCTACTTTGAATTAGGCGGGCTTACGCCGGACAATTTACATTACGCCGGCGCAACGTTGGGAGCGAGTGCTTTGTGAATTCTGGGCCATATTCTCCTAGATTTCCCGCGGGCGGGCGTAAGCCATTTACACTCCGCCGCCCCAACCTACAGGAGCAAGTGCTGTATTCCCCAAACACTTGCTCCGTAGTTTGGGGCGGCGGAGTGTAAATGGCCCGGCGTAGTCACGCGTATCTCCAAGGGGGCGGCTTCTATTTAAATTAAGCGCGCCCCCGATTCTAGCGAACTGCGCCGGGCTTAAAATAGCCCAGTGCGCATGCTCCAGTTCTCGGCGTAAAACGTCAATGACGCCGACGTGTGCGTCATTGACGTAAAGTCGTATTCAAGAACGACTTAGGGAAACGACGTAGCCGATGGAAAAACCGGACGCGGACCCGACGCCATACTTAACATGGCCTACGTGGGACTTGCGTAAACTTACCCCTAATATAGCAGGGGTAAGTTTACGCTTACGCAAACGATGTTAGCGACGGTTACGCGACGCAAATTCGTTCGGGAATCGGCATAAACAAATGAGACCTGAACGTAAACGCCATCTAGCGGCGGGCGGAGTAATTACATTTAAGATCCGACAGTGTAAGTGACTTACAGATGGCGGATCTTAAGTGTATCTATGCGAAAATTATTCTAAGAATCAGTCGCATAGATACACGGGCCAAAAAAGGGAGATACGATGGAGTATCCTTACTCAGAATATGGCCCACTGTTCTTGCCTCTCAATGTTACGTCGGCGTAGCGCATTTGAGATGCGATACGCCCGCACAAATACACGCCGCTCTACGTGAATCCGGGCCTATGTTTATTGTATTTAATGCCCCGTGAAATGTTGCTGTAAACAGGTCTCTCCTTCTTCCAGGACCTCTGCTTGGAGATTTTAGGAGGGCGTATGGTATATATTGCCCTTGCCAAACATTCCTCAGATCACCAAGGTGAATGGTCAGAATTCAGTCTGTCTATTTCCATTGACAATGGTGACCACAAAGACCGATCTGAATCAACAATGAAGTTACACAGACATCTTGCTGAAGGTGATTTAACTGTTAGTGCAAATAAAATAAAAATACCATGAACAGGACTCAACTGCGTTGTCTCAGATATCTTGAAAAGGCCTTATCTATAGGAGAAACACGTCAGGGTCAGTATAACGGGAGTGAAGAGAATGGCCTCTGTTCAGCCTAATATAGGTGGAATTTAGTGCATACAGCTGTGTAGACGATTACAAGGTAATAAAATAGTATCCATTATGGTCCTCTTATGGTTGGCTGTAGACATCAGATGGTGGCCAAAGACGTGAACAATCCAACTCCAGCATTTTCTTTTTTGTGCCAAGAGCAGGGCCAGATTAAGAACATCATGGGCCTGGTGCTGAGGATTTTGGTGGGGCCTTTTAGGCTGCATTCACACCTCCGCGACAAGTAACGCCGCGTACGCGGCGTATTTTGCCGCGAATAGTGTAACTTTTTTTTTACAAATCCTTCCTATTGCTTTGTATGGCCGAACGCCAATGCCGCCTGAAAAAAAGGGTCCGGGGACTTTTTTTCATGCCACAGGTGTACGGCGTCTATGAGATGTGAACCATCTCATAGACACCAATGGGAATTCTCCCCTCCAGCGGCACGAGCGGCCGGCGTCGGGGGTTTTGTCGCGGAGGTGTGAATGGGGTGTAATAAATAATAAATAAATGCGTGGGAATGACATGAACGCAGCCAAGGCAAGTGACCAAAGGCACAGAACCCAGAAGGAAGACCGGGTGAAGATGGAAGTGCCCGGGCCCCGCCTGATTCATCGCAGCACTGGAGGGCTCAGTCTGAAAATGTAAGTGTACACTAATGTGCTAATATGCTGTGCATACTTGTACGTTGTGGCATAACCTACCCCAGGGCCTCTAAAAAGTAGTAATGTCAGGAAAGTTTACTACCGCTTTATTATCACAGGATCCCAGGAGCCTCTCATGGGGCCCCCTACTGACCCGGTGGACGGTGGCCCTTGGGCAGTGCCTAAGTGCACAGTTGCCAACATTTAAAAAATATTTTCAGGGACACTTTTTTATATAAGTGCTATATTTAGAGTAGCTGAGATCCCCGATGTTCCTCTATACATCATAGTAGTAATTACAAAATTAAAGGAGTACTAATAATGGGGCAGAACAAATATGAGAACTGATATTTCCTTTAGTTGAACTAACAAAAGTGTGTCCATTCTAGAGCTGGTAACATTGAGGATATTCAGTATAATTTTAAAGAACTGTTTTTGTGGGTAAGCGACATAGGGGAGGAGTATGGACGGTATATAAGTGGGAAGTATGTGCAGGTGAGGGAGAGGAATGTGGAGGGTCTAACAGTGGGCACTATGTACAGGATAGGAGTACAAAGGGTACGGAAAAAAGCACTATGTACAGGAGAGGAGTGTAAAGGGTATGACAATGGGCAGTATGTACAGGAAGAGTGAGGGGGTATGACAGAGGGTAGTACGTACCAGAGAGAAGTGTGGAGGGTATGATGGGGCAGTATGTACAGGAGAGGAGTGTGGAGGGTATGACAGTGGGCAGTATGTACAGGAGAGGAATGTAGACGGTATGATAGTGGGCTCTATGTATAGGAGAGGAGTGTGGAGGGTATGACAGTGAACACTATGTATATGAGAGGAGTGTGGAGGGTATGACAGTGGGCACTATGTATAGGAGAGGAGTGTGGAGGGTATGACAGTGAGCAGTATGTACAGGAGAGGAGTGTGGAGGGTGCGACAGTGGGCACTAAGTACAGGAGAGAAGTGTATGACAGCAGGCACTATGTACAGGAGAGGAGTGTGAAGGGTATGACAGTGGGCGCTATGTATAGGAGAGGAGTGTGGAGGGTATGACAGTGGGCACTATGTACAGGAGAGGAGTGTGTAGGGTATGACAGTGGGTACTATGTATAGGAGAGAAGTGTGGAGAGTATGACAGTGGGCACTATGTACATGAGAGGAGTGTGGAGAGTATGACAGTGAGCACTATGTACAGGAGTGGAAGGATATTTAGGGACTGAGTAGTGGTTAAGCGGGTCATACATGGATTGAAATTACGCCAATTATGCAGAGACCAGCCATAGTCAATCTATGTATGGGGTAGCTGGTTTTACACAAGTCAATCTATTAATCAACTTGAGTACAACCAGCCTGTTTTTTTTTTTCTTAAAACAATCAGTGCTGCCAGCTAAAGTTAGCAACACTGATCATTGTACGCACTGGCAGAACAAAATAACACTGCAGGAGTGATTCCCCCATCCACAGGTCAGCAGGTGAGAGGGTGTGTGGGGACAGGCTGGGGAGAGATACTAGTCAGTGGCTGGGTAGGCACTGGTAGTATCAGAGCCAGATACACACAGGTTACATACGCCACGATCGTTAGAGCGAGAACAATAATTCTAGTACTAGACCTCCTCTGTAACTCTAAACATGTAACCTAAAAAAATGTAAAGCATCGCTTAGGATACCAAAAAAAATTGTGCTAACTTAACTAACTAACTGTTTTTTTAATGAATGAAACATTTTTTTCCAAAAAAACATGTTTGAAGAATTGCTGCGCAAATACCGTGCTAGAGCTGCACAATTAATCGTTAAAAAAATCGTGATCTCGATTCAACCCCCCTGACGATCTTCAATGCAGAGTTTGCTGATTCTTTCATATAACAAGTGGAGAGACTTTCAGCTATCAAAAGAAAATATCTGGACAGTCTGCCAAGTTTTTAACAGGAAACATTGTAACTGACACTTCCTTCTTAGATCAAAGAGATACACTTCTGTGTGTAAAGAACAAATCTGGGCAGTCTGCGAAGTTTGTAAACAAAATGAAACATTGTAACTAACTAACATTGTAACTAAATGTAACCACTTAAAGTCCAACACTTGTTTCTTAAGTTAGAAAGCAATATTATTTGCTAGAAAATTACTTGGAACTGCCAAACATTAAATATATATTTTAGCAGAGACTCTAGGGAATACAATGGCTATTGCTGCAATATTTTATGTCACACTGCATTTTCCCACTTCAATGAATAATAAAAACCATAAAAACAAAACAGTGAAGTTAGCCCATTTTTTTGTTTTAATGTGAAAGATGATGTTACGCCGCAACAATCGTGAGAGAATCGTGATCTATCTTCTAAGCAAAAAAATTGCAATTCTCATTTTAGCCAGAATCGTGCAGCTCTGTACCCTGCAACATAAAAAGTGCAAAGACCACCATAGAGTAATTTTCTAGCAAAAAACAAATGATGATTTTTACATGTAGTAGGGAAGTGTCAGAATTGGCCTGGGTGGCAAGGGGTTAATTACCATGAGTAATATACAAATAATTATTATAAGCACTGTGATCCTATCAGTCTGCTGCAGTGTGTCAGCTTGTATTTATACTGGCCGCTCTGAATGTAGCTTCTGACAGGCTGTGCAAGCAGGCCCGTATCTCGGAACCATAAATGATAGCCGTCCCATATTTTAACCAGTTGTGGGGTAGCTCTTCCCATGCCTACCCCCAAATGTGGGGTTTCTGTGACCTCTGGTCATCGAGCTACAACCCCCCAAATTCGATCTTAAAAAAAAAAAAATCTTAAAAAAAAAAAAAAATTTTTTTTTTTTTTTTTGGGCAAATGGGCCTATCTTGAGAAAGGGGCCTGGAGCTGCAGCTCCATCAGCCCCATTGTTAATCCGGCCCTGGCCAAGAGCTGTAGATATAAACATTTTTTAGCATGGGGTTCCTTGAAACTCGAGAATTATTGTTTTAGGGTTCCTTCGGGTGAAAAAAGGTTTAGAAAGGCTCCTAAATCTTTACTTTTCTAGTTGGCACAATCAAGATGTTTTATGAGACCTCTCGTTGGGGAGTCAATTGAATATGGATGGTGGTCTTAATACTTCTGTTTCCAGACCACCATCACTGGACCTTGATTATGTGTAGCCACCCCCCTTGACTGAAGTTGTGTTCGCTGTCATGTATGTTTATTAATCCAATGATGAAAACTTTATTACAAACTGAAAAAAGGGTTGAGAAATGCTGATCTAGACAAGGGGACCCAGCAACCCCAATGTTTCTCAGGAATGGTATTGTTACAAATCAATTGCTCTTGGACTACGTGCATATAATGTGTACTTGGGTCTAGGAATCAGGACCTCCTTCCTCCTGCCGGTGACCCCTCTAGTGATATAAAGATCTATATAGAGGAATCAGGACCTCCTTCCTCCTGCTGGTGACCCCTCTAGTGATATAAAGATCTATATAGAGGAATCATGACCCCCTTCCTCCTGCTGGTGACCCCTCTAGTGATATAAAGATCTATATAGAGGAATCAGGACCTCCTTCCTCCTGCTGGTGACCCCTCTAGTGATATAAAGATCTATATAGAAGAATCTGGACCTCCTTCCTCCTGCTGGTGATCCCTCTAGTGATATAAAGATCTATATAGAGGAATCAGGACCTCCTTCCTCCTGCTGGTGACCCCTCTAGTGATATAAAGATCTGGATAGAGGATTCAGGTCCTCCTGCTGGTGACCCCTCTAGTGATATAAAGATCTAAATAGAGGAATTAGGACCTCCTTCCTCCTGATGAAGACCCCTCTAGTGATATAAAGATCTATATAGAGGAATCAGGACCTCCTTCCTCCTGCTGGTGACCCCTCTAGTGATATAAAGATCTAAATAGAGGAATTAGGACCTCCTGCTGGTGATCCTCTAGTGATATAAAGATCTATATAGAGGAATCAGGACCTCCTTCCTCCTGATGAAGACCCCTCTAGTGATATAAAGATCTATATAGAGGAATCAGGACATCCTTCCTCCTGCTGGTGATCCTCTAGTGATATAAAGATCTATATAGAGGAATCAGGACCTCCTTCCTCCTGCTGGTGATCCTCTAGTGATATAAAGATCTATATAGAGGAATCAGGACCTCCTTCCTCCTGATGAAGACCCTTCTAGTGATATAAAGATCTATATAGAGGAACCAGGACCTCCTTCCTCCTGCTGGTGATCCTCTAGTGATATAAAGATCTATATAGAGGAATCAGGACCTCCTTCCTCCTGCTGGTGACCCCTCTAGTGATATAAAGATCTATATAGAGGAATCAGGTCCTCCTGCTGGTGACCCCTCTATTGATATAAAGATCTACATAGAGGAATCAGGACCTCCTTCCTCCTGATGAAGACCCCTCTAGTGATATAAAGATCTATATAGAGGAATCAGGACCTCCTCCTCCTGATGAAGACCCCTCTAGTGATATAAAGATCTATATAGAGGAATCAGGACCTCCTTCCTCCTGCTGGTGACCCCTCTAGTGATCTATATAGAGGAATCAGGACCTCCTTCCTCCTGCTGGTGACCCCTCTAGTGATATAAAGATCTATATAGAGGAATCAGGACCTCCTTCCTCCTGATGAAGACCCCTCTAGTGATAGAAAGATCTATATAGAGGAATCAGGACCTCCTGCTGGTGATCCTCTAGTGATATAAAGATCTATATAGAGGAGTCGGGACCTCCTTCCTCCTGATGAAGACCCCTCTAGTGATATAAAGATCTATATAGAGGAATCAGGACCTCCTTCCTCCTGCTGGTGACCCCTCTAGTGATATAAAGATCTATATAGAGGATTCAGGTCCTCCTGCTGGTGACCCCTCTAGTGATATAAAGATCTATATAGAGGATTCAGGTCCTCCTGCTGGTGACCCCTCTAGTGATATAAAGATCTATATAGAGGAATCAGGACCCCCTTCGTTCTGCTGGTGACCCCTCTAGTGATATAAAGATCTATATAGAGGTATCAGGACCTCCTTCCTCCTGCTGGTGACCCCTCTAGTGATATAAAGATCTATATAGAGGAATCAGGACCTCCTGCTGGTGACCCCTCTAGTGATATAAAGATCTATATAGAGGAATCAGGACCTCCTTCTTCCTGCTGGTGACCCCTCTAGTGATATAAAGATCTATATAAAGGAATCAGGACCTCCTTCCTCCTGCTGGAGACCCCTCTAGTGATATAAAGATCTATATAGAGGATTCAGGTCCTCCCGCTGGAGACCCCTCTAGTGATATAAAGATCTATATAGAGGATTCAGGTCCTCCTGCTGGAGACCCCTCTAGTGATATAAAGATCTATATAGAGGAATCAGGTCCTCCTGCTGGTGACCCCTCTATTGATATAAAGATCTATATAGAGGAATCAGGACCTCCTTCCTCCTGATGAAGACCCCTCTAGTGATATAAAGATCTATATAGAGGAACCAGGACCTCCTTCCTCCTGCTGGTGACCCCTCTAGTGATATACAGATCTATATAGAGGAATCAGGACCTCCTTCCTCCTGCTGGTGACCCCTCTAGTGATATAGATCTATATAGAGGAATCAGGACCTCCTTCCTCCTGCTAGTGACCCCTCTAGTGATATAAAGATCTATATAGAGGAATCAGGACCTCCTTCCTCCTGCTGGTTACCCCTCTAGTGATATAAAGATCTATATAGAGGGATCAAGACCTCTTTCCTCCTGCTGGTTACCCCTCTAGTGATATAAAGATCTATATAGAGGTATCAAGACCTCCTTCCTCCTGCTGGTGACCCCTCTAGTGATATAAAGATCTATAGAGAGGAATCAGGACCTCCTTCCTCCTGATGAAGACCCCTCTAGTGATATAAAGATCTATATAGAGGAATCAGGACCTCCTCCTCCTGATGAAGAATCTCAAGTGATATAAAGATCTATATAGAGGAATCAGGACCTCCTTCCTCCTGCTGGTGACCCCTCTAGTGATCTATATAGAGGAATCAGGACCTCCTTCCTCCTGCTGGTGACCCCTCTAGTGATATAAAGATCTATATAGAGGAATCAGGACCTCCTGCTGGTGATCCTCTAGTGATATAAAGATCTATATAGAGGAATCAGGACCTCCTTCCTCCTGATGAAGACCCCTCTAGTGATATAAAGATCTATATAGAAGAATCAGGACCTCCTGCTGGTGACCCCTCTAGTGATATAAAGATCTATATAGAGGAATCAGGACCCCCTACCTCCTGCTGGTGACCCCTCTATTGATATAAAGATCTATATAGAGGAATCAGGACCTCCTTCCTCCTGCTGGTGACCCCTCTAGTGATATAAAGATCTATATAGAGGAATCAGGGCCTCCTTCCTCCTGCTGGTGACCCCTCTAGTGATATAAAGATCTATATAGAGGATTCAGGTCCTCCTGCTGGTGACCCCTCTAGTGATATAAAGATCTATATAGAGGATTCAGGTCCTCCTGCTGGTGACCCCTCTAGTGATATAAAGATCTATATAGAGGAATCAGGACCCCCTTCGTTCTGCTGGTGACCCCTCTAGTGATATAACGATCTATATAGAGGAATCAGGACCTCCTTCCTCCTGCTGGTGACCCCTCTAGTGATATAAAGATCTATATAAAGGAATCAGGACCTCCTTCCCCCTGCTGGAGACCCCTCTAGTGATATAAAGATCTATATAGAGGATTCAGGTCCTCCTGCTGGAGACCCCTCTAGTGATATAAAGATCTATATAGAGGAATCAGGTCCTCCTGCTGGTGACCCCTCTATTGATATAAAGATCTATATAGAGGAATCAGGACCTCCTTCCTCCTGATGAAGACCCCTCTAGTGATATAAAGATCTATATAGAGGAATCAGGACCTCCTTCCTCCTGCTGGTGACCCCTCTAGTGATATAAAGATCTATATAGAGGAATCAGGACCTCCTTCCTCCTGCTGGTGACCCCTCTAGTGATATAGATCTATATAGAGGAATCAGGACCTCCTTCCTCCTGCTAGTGACCCCTCTAGTGATATAAAGATCTATATAGAGGAATGAGGACCTCCTTCCTCCTGCTGGTTACCCCTCTAGTGATATAAAGATCTATATAGAGGTATCAGGACCTCCTTCCTCCTGCTGGTGATCCCTCTAGTGATATAAAGATCTATATAGAGGAATCAGGACCTCCTTCCTCCTGATGAAGACCCTCTAGTGATATAAAGATCTATATAGAGGGATCAAGACCTCTTTCCTCCTGCTGGTTACCCCTCTAGTGATATAAAGATCTATATAGAGGTATCAAGACCTCCTTCCTCCTGCTGGTGACCCCTCTAGTGATATAAAGATCTATATAGAGGAATCGGGACCTTCTTCCTCCTGCTGGTTACCCCTCTAGTGATATAAAGATCTATATAGAGGAATCAGGACCTCCTTCCTCCTGCTGGTGACCCCTCTAGTGATATAAAGATCTATATAGAGGGATCAGGACCTCCTGCTGGTGACCCCTCTATTGATATAAAGATCTATATAGAGGAATCAGGACCTCCTCCCTCCTGATGAAGACCCCTCTAGTGATATAAAGATCTATATAGAGGAATCAGGACCCCCTTCCTCCTGCTGGTGATCCCTCTAGTGATATAAAGATCTATATAGAGGAATCAGGACCCCCTTCCTCCCGCTGGTGACCCCTCTAGTGATATAAAGACCTATAGAAAGAAATCAGGACTTCCAGGAACTCCAGGATCATTCCATATATAACCTGACATACAGTGCCTTGAAAAAGTATTCATACCCCTTGAAATTTTTCAAATTCTTTCATGTTGCAACCAAAAACGTAAATGTATTTCATTGGGATTTTATGTAATAGACCTGAAAAGTGTGTATGGCGCCCCCACACAGCTCTGGAGGAGTCAGATCTCCTTTATTATACATATGATGCATTCCTCTCATCATCCATCCTGTAAGGCCTCGTACACACGACCGGACATGTGCGCTGAAACTGCGTGTACGGCCTAGTGGACAGATTTCCAGCCGACAAAAGTTTCTTAGCATGCTAAGAAACTTGTCCGCTGGAAAGATGTCCGTCGGACATGTCCGATGGTTAGTACGACTCATCGGACATGTCCGCTGGTTATGACGTATAACCAGCGGCCCGAAATCCCGCGCATGCGTCAAATTGATTCGACGCATGCGTGGAAGCATTGAACTTCCATGTTAGAGAACGTCGGTGTCTTCTACGTCACCACGTTCTCTGTCCGCTGGGATTTTGGTCTGATGGTGTGTACACATATCAGACCAAAAGCTCCCAGCAGACATGTCCAATGAAAACGGTCCGCGGACCGTTTTCATCGGACATGTCTGATCGTGTGTACAGGGCCTTAGAGTTCTTAATCCCTTTTGAGATATTAAAAGTTTTTTAATATTGCACTTAGAGGCGCCTCTTTTTTATTTAACTCTGGAGGAGCTGCAGAGCTGCACAGCTCAGGAGGCAGAATCTGTCCACAGGACAACTATTAGTGGTCTCTCCACAGATCTGCCCTTTATGGAAGAGTGACAAGAAGAAAGACATTGGAGAAAGAAAGACATAAGAAGTCCTGTTTGCAGTTTGTGAGAAGCCATGTGGGGGAGGGGACACAGCAAACATGTGGAAGAAGGGGCTCTGGTCACATGACACCAAAATTCAACTTTTTGGCCTAAAACCAAAACGCTATGTGTGTGGGTAAAACTAACACTGCACATCCCCCTGAACACACCATCCCCACCGTGAAACATGGTGGTGGCAGCATCATGTGGTGGGGATGCTTTTCTTCAGCAGGGACAGGGAAGCTGGTCAGAGTTGATGGGAAGATGGATGGAGACAAATACAGGACAATCTTAGAAGAAAACCTGTTAGAGTCTGCAAAAGACTTAAGACTGGGGGGGGGTTCACCTTCCAGCAGGACAACGACCCTAAAGTACAGCCAGAGCTACAATGGAATGGTTTAGATCAAAGCCTATTCATGTGTTAGAATGGCCCAGTCACAGTCCAGACCTAATCCCTTTGAGAATCTGTGGCAAGACCTGAAAATTGCTGATCAGACGCTCTCCATCCAATCTGACAGAGCTTGAGATATTTTACAAAGAAAAATGGGCAGAAATGTCCCTCTCTAGATGTGCAAAGCTGGTAGAGACCCCCCCAAAAAGACTTGTAGAGAAAGGGGGTTCTACAAAGTATTGACTCCGGGGGGCGCCATACAAATCCCCCTCCCCCCACACTTTTCACATATTTATTTGTAAAAAAATTGGAAAACCATTTATCATTCTTCTTCCACTTCACAATTATGTGAAACAACCAGCCCCCTGAATGGCTGGCGGCACCCCCCCCCCCCTGCTGTTTGCCGGTAGGTTTGTCACTTACCCCATCTCAGCGGGCAGCGTGCAGCGGCTCCGCGTCCTCTCCTCCATCGGCGCCCCCCCCCATCATAGGCGTCCAATAGGATCAGCTGCCCTTTCAGCCAGTCCGGTGACGGGTGTCGAAACCCACTTCCTGATTGGCCCGGGAGAGGGATCAGTGTTACAACAGCGAATATTCATTCGCTGTTGTAACACACCTGGGTGGACTGTGAGTGCATTCTCTGCACTCCGAACCCTCTCTATTTTGAAGCCTGTTAGAACCACCCCCACCCCCATTAGAAACCATGCATCCGGTGTCCTGAAAGGGGCCGGGGTAGGCATTGACTCCGCGCCCTGGGGTATCTTGGGCTCAAGCTTCCTTTAGGATCCCTGTCTGTGCCCCAGCGAACCTCTCCGCCATATCCACTCTGTGGTTCATCCGCAGCAGTCTACTATAGGGTTCACTACCTTGTGGTGCACCCCTGCCTAGAACGGGGGGGGACTTGTCATCTGACCACAGGTGACCTGATACGAATTGCACAAGCCTAGTTTCTATTTATGATAATGTTGATTGTGTCTTCTGAACTAAAAGACGGCAAATCTGTCCTGAGGGGTCATGCCTCGGAGTCACCAAGGCTGTCTAAAGGATTGGTAATTAGCTCGTGTTAATTAGGTTTCTGGTTACAGTTCGTATTGACATACTTGTGTACAGGGCCGGCCTTTGGGGTGTGCGAGCCATCCAGAGACGTACTAAGGGGGGGGGGGGGGGCGAGCCACCCCTGGGTACCACACACTGGGGGGTATCAGACCGGTACCCCCCTCCGTGATTGTATTACACCTGCGGTGTGGCCACGGGCTGCCTGTCTGTGCAATCCCGGATGTCACACATGCATAGCCGAGTGAAGCCGCCTCCCCCTCCTCTCTGTTTATGTGTAAACAGGGGGAGGGGACCTCCTGTGCATGTGCCGCCGCGCTGATCTGAGGTACTGAAGGGGGGCTGCACTGAATGGGGGGGTACACTGGAGGGGGGAGCTGCACTGAACGAGGGGGGGCTACAATGAAGGGGGGGCTGCACTGAAGGGGGGGCTGCACTGAACGGGGGGGGCTACACTGAACGGGGGGGCGGCGACACTGAACGGGGGGTCTGCACTGAACGGGGGGTTTTCAACTGAAGGGGTGGATGCACTGAAGGGGGATCTGTGTAACATGCAGGGGTTCTGTGTAGAGCTGCAGGGTTCTGTGTAATGTAAAGGGGTCCAGTGATGCCAGGTGCTGTGTAATGTAAAGGGGTCCAGTGGTGTAGGGTGCTGTGTAATGTAAAGGGGTCCAGTGTTGCAGGTGCTGTGTAATGTAAAGGGGTGCAGGGTGCTGTGTAATGTAAAGGGGTGCAGGGGGCTGTGTAATGTAAAGGGGTCCAGAGATGCAGGGTGCTGTGTAATGTAAAGGGGTCCAGAGGTGCAGGGTGCTGTGTAATGTGAAGGGGTCCAGTGATGCAGGGTGCTGTGTAATGTAAAGGGGTGCAGGGTGCTGTGTAATGTAAAGGGGTGCAGGGGGCTGTGTAATGTAAAGGGGTCCAGAGATGCAGGGTGCTGTGTAATGTAAAAGGGTCCAGAGGTGCAGGGTGCTGTGTAATGTAAAGGGGTCCAGTGATGCAGGGTGCTGTGTAATGTAAAGGGGTGCAGGGTGCTGTGTAATGTAAAGGGGTGCAGGGTGCTGTGTAATGTAAAGGGGTGCAGGGGGCTGTGTAATGTAAAGGGGTCCAGAGATGCAGGGTGCTGTGTAATGTAAAGTTAAATTAAAACAAATTATTTGTTTCAAATATTTTTTTCCTCTTTGTGTATGTTTAGGTGACCAGGGGGCGAGGGGTGAAGATGGGGGGGCCCCACAGGATTAGCTCGCACAGGGCGCCTGAACACCTAAGGCGGGCCCTGCTTGTGTATATATTTGTGTGAGATCTCAAATAAAAATGCTGTTCCCTGATGTACTCGAAGACTGGTGTTGTCTGGTGACTGGGTGGGTTAAAGAGTCTTGGATGGTGCCGCTTCTGGACAGAGGAAGCTTTGACGGCGGGCATAGTCCTGTTTGAGGACGAGGGTTCGTCACACATACCATACTGGAACAAAGACAATACCATATGTTCTTAGACAATGTGAGTGGCAATGATAAGCACCCCCAACATGAGCCTAATCCAAGGGTATCAGTGGCTTCGAAGTAGTGATGTTCCCAAATCCATTGGTGCTCCTCCCGGATAAATAAGTAGGATCCAACATGACGTATTGGCAGGAAGGCCATGAAAGAGAGTGACCACTTTCATCAACTTACCCAAGTTATCATGGCAGAGGCGGCTCTCTAATTAGGCAAATTAGGCGGTCGCCTTAGGCCTCGCCCCCACGGGGGCCTCGCGGCTGCCTGATTTCCCTAAAGAATTGGTTAGAGAAGATTCTATAAACGGTGAATTCATAGTTCATAGAATTTAAAACTCTTAATATATTCATTTTATACAGTTAGGCCCAGATTCACGTAGGAGATACAACGGCGTATCTCTGAGTCTGAGGCGTCGTATCTTGGCGCCTGATTCGAAGAATCAGATACGCCAGAATTTGGCTAAGATACGACCAGCGTAAGTCACCTACGCCGTCGTATCTTAACTGCATATTTACGCTGGCCGCTAGGGGCGTGTACGCTGATTTACGCCTAGAAATATGTAAATCAGCTAGATACGCCTATTCACGAACGTACGCCCGGCCGTCGCAGTACAGATACGCCGTTTACGTTAGGCTTTTTCCGGCGTAAAGTTACCCCTGCTATATGAGGCGCAGCCAATGTTAAGTATGGACGTCGGGGCCAGCGTCGATTTTTTTCGTTGATTACGTCGTTTGCGTAAGTCGTTCGTGAATAGGGCTGGGCGTCATTTACGTTCACGTCGAAAGCATTGGCTTTTTGCGGGTTAATTTGGAGCATGCGCACTGGGATACTTTCACGGACGGCGCATGCGACGTTCGTAAAAAAAGCGTCATTTACGTGGGGTCACAATAAATTAACATAAAACACGCCCACATGTTCCACATTTGAATTAGGCGGGCTTACGCTACGCCGCCGCAACTTTGCTTTGTGAATACTGCAAAGTTGCGGAGGCGTAGCGTAAATAGGATACGTTACGCCCGCTCACAAATACGCGCTCCTTACGTGAATCTGGGCCTTAATTTTTATCGCTAGAATTATTTTCCCCATTATGAATGTGAATGGGGCCTCATGTCTCAGATTTGCCTAAGGCCTCACAAAACCTAGAGCCGCCTCTGTATCATGGCGTCCACTTGTATGGCGCTGTTACCTTCAGTTGCATTAATTAATACGTAAGATACAAAAACAGATTGCGCTGCTCAAGAACAACCAATCGTATTCCTGTGCTGGCTTTAGGCCTGAGATGATGGTGAGCGTGGATCATGTTTCAGAGAAGCGGCAGTCCTTGTGCCGCACATATGAATAGGCCCTAACCTGCGTACTTTTGTATATGGTGCGGGGAGAAGGTCGTAGATCAAGACACATCTGGAACCGGTTCATCTTAAAGCGGAGGTCCGCCTAAAGAAAAAAATATATATATTAACCACTTAACCCCCGGACCATATTGCTGCCCAAAGACCAGAGTACTTTTTGCGATTCGGGACTGCGTCGCTTTAACAGACAATTGCGCGGTCGTGCGACGTGGCTCCCAAACAAAATTGGCGTCCTTTTTTTCCCACAAATAGAGCTTTCTTTTGGTGGTATTTGATCACCTCTGCGGTTTTTAGTTTTTGCGCTATAAACAAAAATAGAGCGACAATTTTGAAAAAAATGAATATTTTTTACATTTTGCTATAATAAATTTCCCCTAAAAATATATAAAAAACAAATTTTTTCCTCAGTTTAGGCCGATACGTTTTCTTCTACATATTTTTCGTAAAAAAAAATCGCAATAAGCGTTTATTGATTGGTTTGCGCAAAAGTTATAGCGTTTACAAAATAGGGGGTATTTTTCTGTCATTTTTATTATATTTTTTTTACTAGTAATGGCGGCGATCAGCGATTTTTTTTTTCGGTATTGCGACATTATGGCGGACACTTCGGACACTTTTGACACATTTTTGGGACCATTGTCATTTTTATAGCGATCAGTGCTATAAAAATGCATTGGATTACTATAAAAATGCCACTGGCAGTGAAGGGGTTAACACTAGGGGGCGGGGAAGGGGTTAAGTATGTCCCTGGGTGTGTTCTTACTGTGGGGGGGGGTGGCCTCACTAGGGGAAACACTGATCCTCTGTTCATACATTGTATGAACCGAAGATCAGCATTTCCCCTGCTGACAGGACCGGGAGCTGTGTGTTTACACACACAGCTCCCGGTCCCCGCTCTGTACCCGGCGGCGATCGCGCCCGCCGGGCACACGCACGGGAGTCGGGGGCGAGCGGGGGCGCGCGCGCGCCCCTAGTGGCGGCTGGGAGAGAGGACGTTATACTACGTGCTCTCGCCCAGCCGAGCCAACTTGCCGACGTAGAACGGCGGTGGGCGGTCGGCTAGTGGTTAAAAGCCAGCAGCTACAATTACTGCGGCTGCTGACTTTTAATAGATGGACACTTACCTGTCCAGGGTGCCCGCGATGTCGGCAGCCGAAGCCGAGCAATCGGCTGCCCCCCCCCGCCGACATCCTCGGTGAGGGAATCAGGAAGTGAAGCGTTGCGGCTTCACTTCCCGGGTTCCCTACTGCGCATTCGCAAATCGCGCTGCGCGTCCTTACTGGTCCCCGCTGTCTTCTGGGACCTGTGTGTTTTCCAGAAGACAACGGGGACGGGAAGGGGCGTGACCCCCGCGGGAGTCTATGCCAGGAAGTGGGTGCAAATACCTGTATTATACAGGTATCTGCACCCAGGGCCGGATTTGCTCTCCCTGCCGCCCCAAGGCCAGGTTCCGCAATGCACCCCCTCCCCGCCAACTAAACTACCCCCCCACCCAAATCAACAGAGAATGGCAACCGGATGGCAGGGGCGGCACGGTTAGTTCAAATCTTTTTTTTTTTTTTTTTACTTTTTAATCACTTTTTTTTATTTATTTTTAATTTGTAGCTTGTCATTTACTCTCTTCATTTTCTTATTATTTTTAATATTATTTTTCTTATTCTTTACTTTTTAATTACTTTTTTATTTTATTAATTTATTATTATTTCTTAGTATTTTTTTAATCAATTCTTTTCACTTAACTTTATTGCTATCACACGGGAGAAAACACTTCCCTGTGTGATAGCAATTGGAGGTGACAGGTTCTCTTTATTGACCATGTCACCTCCAAAACAGGAGTCCTGGCACTGTGCTAGAACTCCTGTCACAGCTGAGATGGGAGGAGCACAGCTCACTGTGTACATTGCGCGGCGGCGGGCACAGGAGACAGACTCGGCGGCTGGGGGGAGGACGGAGTCCTGAAGACAGAGCCAGCAGAGAGAGGTATGTGGGGTGGGTGGGGGGAGAGGGGAGGACGGACGGCAGCACACATTTTACAAGTGATTTCAGCGACCTTGCCGCAATCAATTGTTAACGAGCGAGCGGATTCCCCCACACTACATTTAGTCCAGGTAGAAAGCAACTTACCGCCATTAACTGTATGTTCCGGGCGTCGGGGGACTCCGTGCCGCTGCCGCCCCTTGGCACCCTGCCGCCCCGAGGCCTTGTGGGAAATCCGGGCCTGTCTGCACCCCCTTCCCCCCTGAAAGGTGCCAAATGTGACACTGGAGGGGGGGGGGGAGGTTTCCGAAAAGCGGAGTTTCCATATTTGTGTGGACCTCTGCTTTAAGGGGAAGAGATCAGATATTTTTTTTTATGGGTCAACCTGGTGTCTACTGGAAACTCTTACATTTTGGATCAGGCGCCAGTCACTTCTTTGTAGTTTTGGGTAGCACAGGTGCAATTCTATTGGCTGGGTGCAATGCATTGGGAAATCGGGAGTAGGAAGAACAGCTGGCTGTGCTTTCCTTTGATGCCACACAAAAGGAGAACTGGATGGATAGGAGCTGCACACCAGAGTTCTTTTCCTTCTAAAGCCCCGTACACACGATTGGACTTCCCAGGGCCGATCCTGGGCAGGGTGCACGGGGTGCATTGCACCCAGGCGCTTGCAGAGGTGGGGGCGCCGAAGTGGCAGAGTTCTCCCCTCCCTTCTCTCCTTGTTTGTGTCCGTCCAGAACTAGTGTTCTGAGCCTTGGTGTGTGTCCGTCCAGAACTGATGTGTCTCTGACCATCTCCTGTATCATGTCTGTAGTCTCTGACCATCTCCTTTACTATGTCTTCAGTCTCTGACCATCTCCTGTATTATGTCTGCAGTCTCTGATTGTCTCCTGTACTATGTCTGCAGTCTCTGACCGTTTCCTGTACTATGTCTGCAGTCTCTGACAATCTCCTGTATTATGTCTGCAGTCTCTGACCATCTCCTGTATTATGTCTACAGTCTCTGACCATCGCCTGTATTATGTCTGCAGTCTCTAACCATCTCCTTTACTATGTCTTCAATCTCTGACCATCTCCTGTATTATGTCTGTAGTCTCTGATCATCTCCTGTACTATGTCTACAGCCTCTGACCATCTTCTGTATCATGTCTGCAGTCTCTGACCATCTCCTGTACTATGTCTGCAGTCTCTGACAATCTCCTGTATTATGTCTGCAGTCTCTAACCATCTCCTTTACTATGTCTTCAATCTCTGACCATCTCCTGTATTATGTCTGCAGTCTCTAACCATCTCCTTTACTATGTCTTCAGTCTCTGACCATCTCCTGTATTATGTCTGCAGTCTCTGACCATCTCCTGTACTATGTCTACAGTCTCTGACCATCTCCTGTATTATGTCTGCAGTCTCTGACCATCTCCTGTATTATGTCTACAGTCTCTGACCATCGCCTGTATTATGTCTGCAGTCTCTAACCATCTCCTTTACTATGTCTTCAATCTCTGACCATCTCCTGTATTATGTCTGCAGTCTCTAACCATCTCCTTTACTATGTCTTCAGTCTCTGACCATCTCCTGTATTATGTCTGCAGTCTCTGACCATCTCCTGTACTATGTCTACAGTCTCTGACCATCTCCTGTATTATGTCTGCAGTCTCTGACCATCTCCTGTATTATGTCTGCAGTCTCTGATCATCTCCTGTACTATGTCTGCAGTCTCTGACCATATCCTGTATCATGTCTGCAGTCTCTGATCATCTCCTGTACTGTGTCTGCAGTCTCTGACCATCTCCTTTACTATGTCTTCAATCTCTGACCATCTCCTGTATTATGTCTGCAGTCTCTGACCATCTCCTGAATCATGTCTGTAGTATGTCTGGGGGTCTTTCTAACAGACTCTCTAACAGAATCCCTCTCTGTGTCGATCAGAGAGCCCCCCCCCCCCTTGTATTTTGTTTATTGTTAAGAGATCATGTAAGGATCCCGGGGTAATGAAGACTTAGTGGGGGAGCATCTCTGTGGTTGAGTCATTGCCATCGAAACATTTGTAAAGGGGAGGGGCTAGTAAAATGACCACGCCCATGTGGGGGGCGCCAAAAAATATTTCTGCACCCAGGCGCCTGTGACCCTAGGATCGGCCCCGGGACTTCCATCAGACTTTTCCGTGGATTTTGGTCCGAAGAGCGTAGACTTGTTCTACATAAACACGGTACAACGTTTTCAGACAACATTCACCAAACCATGGCCCAGATTCAAGAAGCTATTGCGCCCGCGCAACCATAGGTTGCGCGGCGCAATAGCTGTTTTGCTCCCGCGTAGCGAATGCCCCTGATTCAGGAACCTCGTTACACCGAATGCAGCCTAGGATCTGACAGACATAAGCCTCCTTATGCCTTCATATCTCAGGCTGCATTCTTGCGTTGTCCGCTAGGGGGCGCGGCCATTGTGATCGGCGTATAGTATGCAAATTGCATACTACCACCGATTCACAAAAGTTGCGCGGGCCCTGCGCACGCAAGGTACGGAGTTTCCGTACGGCGACTTTAGCGCAAGGTTGCTCCTGCTGTAGCAGGGGCAGCCAATGCTAAAGTATAGCTGCGCCTCCCGCCCGTGAAATTTAAATTTCACGTCGTTTACGTAAGTGATTCGTGAATGGCGCTGGACGCCATTCACGTTCACTTAGAAGCAAATGACGTCCTTGCGACGTCATTTGCCGCAATGCACGTCGGGAAAGTTTCCCGACGGAGCATGCGCTGTTCGCTCGGTGTGGGAGCGCGCCTAATTTAAATGATTCCCGCCCCCGGCGGGATCATTTACATTAGGCAGCCTTGCGCCCGGCTATTTAGCATATCGCCCGCGCAATTTACGGAGCTACTGCTCCGTGAATCGCGGGCATATCAAAATATTTGCGTGGGCGCAGAGCAAAAATCGCTGCCCTTTGCCCACGCAAATATTGCGCGGATCTACCTGAATCTGGGCCCATGTGTTTTTTTTACCTCTTTACCGCCACCCTTTGGGCAACTTCTGCTAATGTTGCCTGATGGTTAGCACTGGTTTGGAGCATGCGTGTTTGTACTTTGGATTTTAGTCCGATGGATTTGTGTACACACGATCGGATAATCAGACGGAACACATTTGTTGTTGTAACATTTTTAGAGCATGCACAGCCGACATTTGTTGGGTGGAAATTCCGACAACAATTGTTCCGATGGAGCGTACAGAAGGTCGGAATGTCCGATAAAACACATCCGTCGGACCATTGCTGTCAGAAAATCCAATTAAATGTATGTCCTTTCATCCTGCGTTTTTATAATATAAATCCGGTCACTTAGTATTTTACAATCCGCCGCCGATCCGCATAGATATTCAAAAAAGATAGTTTATAAAACTATGTCCACACCGTTGTCATTTTGCTTGTGGGCATTGTGAATCCTACAAGCACTTACTTCCTGGAAGTTTTGGATGGGGAATGATAATTGGACAGCGCACTGCATCCTGGGAAATGATGACACACATTTCCCAGGAGCATTAGAGGGAGATGATGTCAGAATCCTAGGTGATTCCAAAGGCAGATTTCGTGGGACCGCATAGCAACAGGCATTTCCAGATGAGTAAAAACATTTTTTTCTTCTCTTTTTCTTTTTTAGGTCTAATGAGCACAATAATGAAAAACAATTTTGGGGATGGAAACTTCACTTTTAACCACTTAAGACCCGGACCAAAATGCAGCTAAAGGACCTGGCCAGTTTTTGCGATTCGGCACTGCGTCGCTTTAACTGACAATTGCGCGGTCGTGCGACGTGGCTCCCAAACAAAATTGGCGTCCTTTTTTCCCCACAAATAGAGCTTTCTTTTGGTGGTATTTGATCTCCTCTGCAGTTTTTATTTTTTGCGCTATAAACAAAAATAGAGCAACAATTTTGGAAAAAAATGCAATATTTTTTACTTTTTTCTATAATAAATATCCCCCAAAAATATATAAAACATTATTTTTTTCCTCAGTTTAGTCCGATACGTATTCTTCTACATATTTTTGGTAAAAAAAAAAATCGCAATAAGTGTTTATCGGTGGGTTTGCGCAAAATTTATAGCGTTTACAAAATAGGAGATAGTTTTATTGCATTTTTATTTTTTACTACTAATGGCGGCGATCAGCGATTTTTTTTAGTGACTGCGACATTATGGCGGACACTTCGGACAATTTTGACACATTTTTGGGACCATTGTAATTTTCACAGCAAAAAATGCATTTAAATTGCACTGATTACTGTGAAAATTACAATTGCAGTTTGGGAGTTAATCACAAGGGGGCGCTGAAGGGGTTATGTGTGACCTCATCTGTGTTTACAACTGTAGGGGGGTGTGGCTGTAGGTGTGACGTCATCGATTGTGTCTCCCTATAAAAGGGATCACACGATCGATGACGCCGCCATAGTGAAGCACGGGGAAGCTGTGTTAACATACGGCTCTCCTCGTTCTTCAGCTCCGGGGACTGATCGCGGGACTCCAGCGGCGACCGAGTCCGCGAGTCCCACGGCCGTGGTCACGGAGCTTTGGACCGGGTCGCGGGAGCGTGCCGGCGCGACCCTACAGCCGGGCTTAAAGAGCCACGTACAGGTACGTGGATGTGCCCAGCCTTGCCATTCTGCCGACGTATATCGGCGTGAAGGGGTCCTTAAGTGGTTAAGTGTTCTTTGTTGAACCATCCATAGTATAGCTGCTTCCAGGATGTCCGTGCCCAAGGATCACCTTGTCTTAACGCATTTCATTGAAACTGCTTGATCACAGCGTAACGCGTTTCACCAAAACGGCTTGATCACAAGTGTGATCCTTGAAAAGGGAAATCGTGGAATCAGCTATTCTGGATGGTTCAATAAAGAACACTTATGCCGCGTACAGACGATCGGACATTGCGACAACAAAACCCGTGGATTTTTTTGTTGGCTCAAACTTGTCTTGCATACACACGGTCGCACAAATGTTGTCGGAAATCGCCAAGAACGCGGTGACGTACAAGACGTACGACGGCACTATTAACCACTTAAGGACCACTTCACGCCGATATACGTCGGCAGAATGGCACGGCTGGGCACATCCACGTACCCGTACGTGCCCCTTTAAGCCCAGCCGTGGGGTCGCGCGCTGCCGGCGCGTGCACGCGACCCGGTCCGAAGCTCCGTGACTGCGGCCGCGGGACCCACGGACCCGATCGCCGCTGGAGTCCCGCGATCGGTCCCCCCGGAGCTGAAGAACGGGGAGAGCTGTGTGTAAACACAGCTTCCCCGTTCTTCACTGTGGCGCCGTCATCGATCGCGTGTTCCCTGATATAGGGAAGCACAATCAATGACGTCACACCTACAGCCCCACCCCCCTACACATATGAGGTCACACTTAACCCCTTCAGCGCCCCCTTGTGGTTAACTCCCAAACTGCAATTGTAATTTTCACAGTAATCAGTGCATTTTTAATGCATTTTTTGCTGTGAAAATGACAATGGTCCCAAAAATGTGTAAAAATTGTCCAAAGTGTCCGCCATAATGTCGCAGTCACGAAAAAAATCGCTGATCGCCGCCATTAGTAGTAGAAAAAAAATGCAATAAAACTATCCCCTATTTTGTAAACGTTATAAATTTTGCGCATTATTGCGATTTTTTTTACCAAAAATAGGTAGAAGAATGCGTATCGGCCTAAACTGAGGAAAAAAACGTTTTTTTATATATATTTTTGGGGGATATTTATTATAACAAAAAGTAAAAAAAATAGCATTTTTTTAAAAATTGTCGCTCTATTTTTGTTTATAGCGCAAAAAATAAAAACCGCAGAGGTGATCAAATACCACCAAAAGAAAGCTCTATTTGTGGGGGGAAAAGGACGCCAATTTTGTTTGGGAGCCACGTCGCACGACCGCGGAATTGTCAGTTAAAGCGACGCAGTGCCGAATCGCAAAAAAGTGGCCAGGTCCTTTAGCTGCCTAAGGGTCCGGGTCTTAAGTGGTTAAAGGGAAGTTTAATACCAGTCGTGTTAGTAGAAGTTTGGTGAGAGATGATTCGCGCTTTTCAGTCTCGTGCTTTTCAGTCCGTTACAGCGTGACGCATGTGCTCTCTCCATTACGAACGCTAGTTTTACCAGACCGAGCGCTTCCATCTCGTACCTGATTCCGAGCATGCGTGGAATTTTGTGCGTCGGAATTGTCTACACACACAATCGGAATTTACAAAAAACAGATTTTGTTGTCGGAAAATTTGAGAACCAGCTTTCAAATTTTTGTTGTCGGAAGTTCCGACAGAAAATGTCCGATGGAGCCTACACACGGTCGGAAATTCCGACAACAAGCTCCCATCGAACATTTGTTGTTGGAAATTCCGACCGTGTGTACGGGGCATTAGTGTTCTTTGTTGAACCATCCATAGTATAGCTGCTTCCAGGATCTCCATGCCCAAGGATCACCTTGCCTTAACGCATTTAATTGAAACTGCTTGATCACAGCGTAACGTGTTTCACCAAAACAGCTTGTGTGATCCTTGTGATCAAGCCATTTTGGTGAAACGTATTAAGGCAAGGTGATCCTTGGGAAGGGAAATCGTGGAAGCAACTATATTCTGGATGGTTGAATAAAGAACACTCGATTGGACATTCCGACAAGAAAACCGTGGGCCGGATTCAGAAAGAGGAGCGCATCTTTCTTCCGGCGTAACGTATCTCCGATACGTTACGCCGCTGTAACTTTGGGTGCAAGTTCTGTGCTCAGAAAGAACTTGCGCCCTTAGTTACGGCGGCGTAACGTATGTGTGGCGGCGTAAGCCCGCCTAATTCAAATGGGGATGTTGGGGGCGTGTTTTATTTCAATTTCGCTTGATCCCGCGTTTTTTACTTTTTTTTTGAACGGCGCATGCGCCGTCCGTAAAATATCCCAGTGTGCATTGCTCCAAAGTACGCCGCAAGGACGTATTGGATTCGACGTGAACGTAAATGACGTACAGCCCTATTCGCGAACGACTTACGCAAACGATGTAAAATTTCAAAACTCGGCGCGGGGACGACGGCCATACTTAACATTAGCTACGCCTCATATAGCAGGGGTAACTATACGCTGAAAAAAGCCGAACGTAAACGACGTAAGATAATGCGCCGGCGGGACGTACGTTTCTGAATCGGCGTAAATACCTAATTTGCACATTCCTCGCGTAACTATACGGAAGCGCCACCTAGCGGCCAGCGTAAATATGCAGCCTAAGATACGACGGTGTAAGACACTTACGCCAGTCGCATCTTAGGGATATCTATGCGTAACTGATTCTCTGAATCAGGCGCATAGATACGACCAGCGGAACTCAGGGATACGACGGCGTATCAGGAGATACGCCGTCGTATCTCGTTTCTGAATCCGGCCCCGTGGATTTTTTTCAGACGGAATGTTGGCTCAAACTTGTGTTGCATACACATGGTCACACAAATGTTGTCAGAAATTCCGAAACGTTAAGAACGCGGTGACGTAGAAGACGTACGGCGAGTCGAGAAAAACGAAGTTCAATAGGCAGTGAGGCTCTTCGGCTTGATTCCTGAGCATGCGTGGATTTTTGTGCGTCAGAATTGGCTACACACGATCAGGATTTCCAACAAGAACTTTTTTTGTCGGAAAAATTGAGAACCAGCTCTCAAACATTTGTTGTCGGAAATTCCGACAGCAAACGTCCGATGGAGCCTACACACGGTTGTATTTTCGCATTAGTGTTCTTTATTGAACCATCCATAGTATAGCTGCATCCAGGATGCCCGCGCCCAAGGATCACCTTCCATTGAAATAGCTGGATCACAGAGTAACGCGTTTCACCGAAACCGCTTTATCGCAAGTGTGATCCTTGGGATCAAGCCATTTTTGTGAAACGCATTAAGGCAAGGTGATCCTGAAAGGGCCAATTTTTTTATATTTTTTTTTAGGGGTCCGGAGGTCCCCAGGGCCCCGGATGACAACCCCCTCTTTTTTATGTAAAAAAAAATCTTTTTTTTATATATTTTTTTATTTCTTTTATTTTTAATTGTTTTATATATATATATATATATATATATATATATATATATATATATTTGTTTATATATAGATTTTTTTTTTTTAAGGGCCCAGAGGTCCCCAGGGCCCTGGATGGAAACTCCCCCCCCCTTTTTTTTATATATATATAAATGTTTATTTTTTTTTATATATATTTGTTTTTATTTATTTTTTATTAAAGGGCCCAGAGGTTTCTTTTTTTTTATTAATTAAAAGGCCCAGAGGTCCCGGATGGCAACCCCCCTTTTTTTGTAATTTCTTTTTATAAAAAATAATAATAATTTGTGTATATATATATAATATATATAGGGCCCAGAGGTCCCCAGGGCCCCAGATGGCAACCCCCTTTTTAAAAAAAAAATATATATATTTTTTTATATATATTTTTTATTTCTTTTTTTTCTTTTTATTAAAGGGCCCAGAGTTCCCCAAGGCCCCCCTTTTTTTATATATATTTTTCTTATTTCTTCTTTTTTTTTTAAAGGACCCCCCCCCCGCTTGTCAATTTCAGGCCGCAGCACCAAACCCCCCCCCCCGGTTCTCTGCTCCAGGGGGCCCATGCCTGAAGCTGTGTAAGGGGCCCCATAATTCCTGATGGCGGACCTGATGGCAGCCATGGCGGACCTGATGGGCGCCATGGGGAGGGGGGCGGCAAAAAGCTACCCCCCGCACGAAAAAACCCCCACCCGTCCTCCTGCGGCCGTCTCCGGCACTAATGTAGCTCCCGGCACAGCAATTGCTAATATTGCTACTTGGCCTAGGGAGGGGAGTGAAAGGGCGCCTCCATGATGGCCGATGACTGGCCATTGATGGCACAGTGGCTGCTTTTGATGGGCACAGTGGCTGCAATTGATTTTTTTCTCAGTTTGCGCCCCCCCCCCCCCAAAATTTTCAGTACCAGTCCCAGTGGTCCCCAGTGCCCCTCTCTGTCCTCGTTGCACTGCGTCCCTCCATGTCTCTGGTTATCTGAAAGGTTTCAAATGCTTTGACAGGGACGCAGTTTCAGTGCTTGCCATAGGCGCCATTTTCACTAGATACGCCTCTGCCTACAGGTAAGCCTTAATCTAGGCTTACCTGTAGCTCAAAGTGGTCTGTAATGGCGCGTGCACACAACCATTTTTCAAGATGAGAAAAATGGGCATTAAAAATTTAGAACCTGCTCTATGTTTTCTCGTCGTTTTTTACGTCGCCGTTTTTCTCATCGTGAAAAAACGGTTGTGTGTAGGCATTAACAATGTGGAAAAAACGCGCATGCTCAGAAGCAAGTTATGACACGGAAAATTTGCATAATCAGCTCAAAGGATGGCGCCATTCGAATGGAACTTCCACTTTATAGAGCCATCGTACTTGTTGTACGTCACCGCGCTTTGCTCGAGC
This sequence comes from Rana temporaria, assembly GCF_905171775.1. Lineage (NCBI taxonomy): Eukaryota > Metazoa > Chordata > Amphibia > Anura > Ranidae > Rana > Rana temporaria. The sequence goes on from NC_053497.1 coordinate 4,394,444, forward strand.
TTTAGTTTTTCACGATCGTGCGTATGCAAGGCAGGCTTGACAAAAATCACATCGAAGGAAAACATTGTTTTTTTCCCATGACATGAAAAACGGTCGCGTGTACGCGGCCTAAGGGTTTACAACCACTTTAAATGAGAGGAGAACGGTTCGGGTCGGTACAGTTTGGAAGGGTTGGAATATTCCGGTACTCGGTACTGGCCTGCCTGGTCTCAGGGTGCTGGCCTGGCTGGTCTTAGGGTGATGGCCTGGCTGGTCTCAGTGCTGGCCTGGCTGGCCTCAGGGTACTCGGTACTGGCCTGGCTGGTCTTAGGGTGCTGGCCTGGCTAGTCTCAGTGCTGGCCTGGCTGGTCTCAGGGTACTCGGTACTGGCCTGGCTGGTCTCAGGGTGCTGGCCTGGCTGGTCTCAGTGCTGGCCTGGCTGGTCTTAGGGTGCTGGCCTGGCTGGTCTCAGTGCTGGCCTGGCTGGCCTCAGGGTACTCGGTACTGGCCTGGCTGGTCTTAGGGTGCTGGCCTGGCTAGTCTCAGTGCTGGCCTGGCTGGTCTCAGGGTACTCGGTACTAGCCTGGCTGGTCTCAGGGTGCTGGCCTGGCTGGTCTCAGTGCTGGCCTGGCTGGCCTCAGGGTACTCGGTACTGGCCTAGCTGGTCTCAGGGTGCTGGCCTGGCTGGTCTCAGTGCTGGCCTGGCTGGTCTTAGGGTGCTGGCCTGGCTGGTCTCAGTGCTGGCCTGGCTGGTCTCAAGGTGCTGGCTGGTCTCAGGGTACTCGGTACTGGCCTGGCTGGTCTCAGGGTGCTGGCTTGGTTGGTCTCAGGGTGCTGGCCTGGCTGGTCTCAGTGCTGGCCTGGCTGGTCTCAGGGTGCTGGCTGGCTGGTATCAGGGTGCTGGCCTGGCTGGTCTCAGTGCTGGCCTGGCTGGTCTCAGGGTGCTGGCTGGCTGGCTGGCCTCAGGGTACTCGGTACTGGCCTGGCTGGTCTCGGGGCTGGCCTGGCTGGTCTCAGGGTGCTGGCCTGGCTGGTCTCAGGGTGCTGGCTGGCTGGCCTCAGGGTGCTGGCTGGCTGGTCAATCTATACATATAAATATATATTATAGCAGGGTACAAAAAGGGCATGTGACTCTGTGAGGAGAGGAGACGCAGGCTCACCCTAGCGTTGCTGTGTGACTCCGCCTCCGCGTGTCACACGCAACCGGCCGCGTACTGAAGGACAGGTGGCAGACGAGGTCGGAGCCTGGAGGAGAAGCTTTGAGTCTGCTCGGCTCAGTTCGCCTTGCCTGACAGTAACTCGAGTCGAGTCCTTCACTAGTGAGGGATCGGCTCGGGCGGCTCGGCTGCTCAAGGCTGCTCTAGTCCTGCAAAGGGAACGGCGTTCCTGCTGTGAAAAAAGTGCAGGGACGCCGTTCCCGCAGGACTCGAGCCCTGACCGTACCGAACCAACCCGAACCGATCCGCTCAGTGGAAACGAGGCACTAGTACCATGTGTTGTGTGAAGCGCCCAGTTGATGGTCCTACAATGTGGTAAAGTTTACAATGTGCACATTCCAAGAATTTTCAAAGAACAGACAAACTGGAAAGCAAACTCCCTCATATTTGTATCAATCAAAAGACATTAATACAAGTGATGGCATTTCAACCATTGTCAATAAATATGTCCATAAACAAATACATAAATTCCCACCAAGCCTCCCCCGTCACCCTCTCGTCAGACAAACTTTGCGCTCCCTCTGTCACAACCGCCCTCCCATCCAAGCTCCGCCCATCATCCCTTAATGCATTAGCTGGAATAAAAAAAAAAGAGACATCCAAGAAATTCTCACGCACCCCTCCCCCACCCTCCCAACCGAGTCCTTCTTTCACCAATTGTATCTTTAGAAAAAGAAACTTTAAAAAAAAAAGCCATGGTCTTTCAACTTTTATGTTTTTTTTTTTACGTCTTCTTTACTCTTATGATGGTCCAATTTATGAAATCCTTCTTGATCATGCCCACTTGGTCATGTAAATCCATATTTCCCAATCACTGAGGTTGGTTTGTGACGTTGGGAGTGGAATGGGTTCCCTCTTACATTACGCAGTAAGGCTCCCTAGGTAGCAAGGCTTTCGTCCTCCAAAAGGGGATGTGGAGCTGAAGGCAGCTCTTCAGGTCTTTGTTAAGTAGGAAACACATGATAGGGTTTACCCCAGCCTGAGTAAAAGTCATCCACACGGCAGTGGACAAGTAGCGATGAGGGATGCTACAGGTTTTGACAAACACCCTCCAGTAACAGGCCACGATATAGGGTGACCAAAGCACCAAGAAGCTGAGCGTAATCCCGTAAAACATCCGCCCCAACCTCTTCTCGCTTTTAAACTCATCCATCCCCAAGAGACGCCTGTTGGCAGTATGGGTGTTTTGACGTATACCCAGCAAAGTGGGCGGCATCGGCCCCCTTCCGAATCCAGCAATCCAGTTGGCAGCAGCCTGCCCTGTAGCTCCAGGTCCATGGAATGTCCAGTTCTGGCTGATTGCCGGAACCATCTGCACTGGCTTCATTTTGCGGTGGCGGTACTCGAAGAGGAGTAGTTTGGCATAGACAATATGAGTGGCAACGATCAGCACCGCCAACATCAGCATAAATCCAAGGGTATCATTGGCTTTGAAGTAGCGGTGTTCAAAAATACATTGGTCCTCCTCGCGGATGAATTTGTAAGTTCCCACATCGAATACCGGCGGGAAGGCCATGGCGACCGAGAGTGTCCAGACCATGCAGATCACTGCAATGCACGTCCACAGCGTCATCCTCTTGGAGTAAAATCGATGGTGGGCGATGGCCATGTAGCGAGTAACACTGATACAGAAAAGCATAAATGAGGCATGGAAGCAAAACAGGACAGCCATGAATGCCACAACTTTACAGCTTAAGAGGCTGTATGCCCAGGCTGAGCCATTGCGGATGGAAAGCAGGACAAATGGAAAACAGGCGGATGATCTGACGGCATCGGCAAGACAGAGGTCCAACAGAAAATAGTAAGGGGCCTTGTGCAAGGAGCGGTCTTTCAACACGAGCAGGGAAACCAGTAGGTTGCCCGCTAAGCTGGCGCATATAATGAAACCCAGAAGCACCAGCTTTAGGTGGGTAGAGACCGCTGTTGACTGGGTTAGAGAGCCAGACAGCTCCTCCGACTCGCTGCCATTAGCCATGTTGGAGGCTGGCTCCAACTAGCCTTTGGTCAGCGGCCCCTTCTCCTTCTGTGGTGCTCCATATCCCAGAACAGTGGGGTTTTTTTTCGGGGGGGCCGGGGGTGAGGGCTTGCAAAGGGGAGGGGATGGAATCAAAGGGGAATGGGAGAAAATGATAACAAACAGACAAGGGTTGTGTGGGAAGACCAAACTATGAGAATGACTGTGCGGCATATGGTTATTCAGTGACGGAATGGTGGAGGAGAAAATATGGGAGTGAGAAAAGGGGAAAAAAAATAAAACAGAGGTTATTATTTAATCATCAACACATCTAAAAAAAGTAATACATTAGTCAAGAAAAGAGTCATGGTGAGAGTATTACAGAGTGCAGATAAAATAATAGAACAACACATTTTTTTTTTCAAATTTTGCAATTTAAAGTACAACTAAAAGCAAAATAAATGTTCTCTTCTTTCATTTTGGATAGAGTAATGCCTTGTGCAAACGAGAGGAGAGCTTTTGGCCGGGAATCCCAGCCGTGTGTATGCTCCTCGCAGTTTTTTCGGTGGGAAAACTGCCCAAAAACCGCCAGACAAAAAAAAAGAGAACCAGTTCTCTTTTTTCCCGCCGAGAAAACTGGCAGACTTTTCCCCGGCGGTTTTTGGCAGTTTTCCTAAGGGAAAAAACTGCGATGGAGCATACATACGGCCCGTCGGGAAAATCGGCTGTGTGTTGGGGGGAAAGACATGCCGAGCAGGTTCTTGGCTTTCCCCTCGGGATTTCCCATGGGAACTTGTGTACGAGCCATCAGGGATGGTTATAACTAGGGTTGCCCTGATACCACTTTTTTAGGACTGAGTACGAGTACCGATACTTTTTTTTATGTACTCGCCGATACCGAATACCGATACTTTTTTATGCAGCCATGTCCCCCACATATGCAGCCATGTCCCCAAACATATGCAGCCATGTCCCCAAACATATGCAGCCATGTCCCCAAACATATCCAGCCATGTCCCCAAACATATCCAGCCATGTCCCCAAACATATTGCAGTCATATCCCCAAACATATGCAGCCATGTCCCCAAACATATGCAGCCATATCCCCCACATATGCAGCCATGTCCCCCACATATGCAGCCATGTCCCCAAACATATGCAGCCATGTCCCCACACATATTGCAGCCATGTCCCAAAACATATTGCAGCCATGTCCCCCATATACGCAGCCATGTCCCCAAACATATTGCAGCCATGTCCCCAAACATATGCAGCCATGTCCCCAAACATATTGCAGCCATGTCCCCCATATACGCAGCCATGTCCCCAAACATATTGCAGCCATGTCCCCCACATATCCAGCCATGTCCCCCCACATGCAGCCATGTCCCCCGTACCTAAATGATGCCGCCGCCGCGTTAAACACCGGGCAGGGAACATTACAGTCAGCTTTCGTTTGAATAAGCTGTTTTCCCTGCCGCGCTGTGTATAGAGACACTCCCCCTTGCTCGCGATTGGACAGATCCATCCAATCCCGAGTATGGGGGAGTGTCTATGTGCGGCGGGGAAAACAGCTATTCAAATGAAAGCTGACTCTAATGTTCCCCCGAGCGGTGATTAACGCGGCAGCGGCGGCGGCTTTGCGATATACGACGGCGGCGGCGGGGGGGCAAGTATTCTATTTAGGCATCGGGGGTATTTGCAAGTACTCCCGCAAATACTCGGTATCGGTCCCGACCCTAGTTATAACCCCTGTCATTTTGTCCGATATGCGCCTATCTGCCTTACCTTTCTGTTCCACAGCCAAGAAGTGATAGGAAGTCCCACTAAATTGAAGGAATCCCTGGTTGTCACCAGAAAAACACCAATCAGCCATAACCTTATAACCAGAGTTATGCCACGTGCAGACGATCGGAAATTCCGACAACAAAAACCGTGGTTTTTTTTTTACGACGGATGTTGGCTCAAACTTGTCTTGCATACACACGGTCGCACAAATGTTGTCGGAAATTCCGAACGCCAAGAACGCGGTCAAGTGCAACACGTACGACGGTACAATTAAAGGGAAGTTCAATACCGTTATGCCCCATACACACGATCGGATTTTACAAGGTTTTTCCGACGGAATTCCGTTCAAGCTTGGCTTGCATACACACGGTCACACAAAAGTTCTCTGAACTTTCAACCATCAAGAAAGCGGTGACGTACAACACTACGACGAGCCAAGTTCAATGCTTCCGAGCATGCATCGAATTGTTTCCAAGCAGGCGGCGGTCAAAATTTTGAACGTCGGAATTGCTACAGACAATCGGAATTTCCAATTGGAATTTTTCCCGTCTGAAAACTTGAGAACCTGCTCTCAGTCTTTTGCTGGCAGAAATTCCGACAGCAAAAGTCTGATGGAGCATACACACAGTTGGAATTTCCGACCAAAAGCTCACATCGGACTTTTGCTGGCGGAATTTCCAACCGTGTGTACGCGGCATTAGTAGAAGTTTGGTGAGAGATGATTTGCGCTTTTTAGCCTCGTGCTTTTCAGTCCGTTACAGCGTGATGAATGTGCTATCTCCATGACGAACGCTGGTTTTACCAGACCGAGCGATTCCGTCTCGTAATTGATTCAGAGCATGCGTGGAATTTTGTGCGTTGGAATAGTCCACACACGATCAGAATTTACGAGAACGGATTTTGTTGTTGGAAAATTTGAGAACCTGCTGTCAAATTTTTGTTGTCGGAAATTCCGACAGCAAATGTCCGATGCAGCCTACACACGGTCGGAATTTCCAACAACAAGCTCCCATCGAACATTTGTTGTCGGAAATTCCGACCGTGTGTATGCAGCATTAGGGGGGGAGCTGCTGTAGCCACAGAGTTGTGGTGAGTGGACTCCATATTAATGGCCATGGTTTTGGAATGGGATACCCAACAAGCTCAGAGCCCTGACCTCAACCCTACTGAACACCTTTGGGATGAAATTAAATACCAATTGTGAACCAGGTCTTCTCATCCAACATCAGAATCTGACCTCACATATGGGCACAAATTCCCCCAGACACCCTCGAAAATCTTGTGGAAGGTCTTCCCAGAAGAGTGGAGGCTGCTATGGCCACAAAGAGGAGAAACACTCAATGAATATCCATAGTGATGGCTGGGTGGGACTTTATATTAATGCCCATGGCTTTAGAATAGGATACCCAACAAGCTCAGATCCATGACCTTAACCCTACTGAACACATTTAAGATAAAAATTAAATGCCAATTGTGAACCAGGTCTTCTCATCAAACATTAGTACCTGACCTCAAACATGGACACACATTCCCACAGACACCCTCCAAAATCTTATGGGAAGTCCTCCCAGAATAGTGGAGGATGTTTTAGCCACATAGGGGCAACACCATTTTAATGGAAATGGTTTTGGAATGGGATATCCAACAAACTCTGAGCCCTGACCTCAACCCAACCGAACACCTTTGGGATGAATTAGAAGGCCAATTGTGAGGTCTTCTTATCCAACATTATTATTTGACCTCACAAATGGGCACAGATTCCCACAATATCTTGTGGAATGTTTTTTCCAGGAGAGTGGAGGCTGATATGGCCACAAAGAGGAGCAAAATGAAATGATTAGCCAATAAATAAATAGCCATGGTGATGGCTGGGGGGGATTGGGAGTGGGACTTCACATTAATGTCCATAGTTTTAAAATAGGATATCCAACAAGCTCAGAGCCCTGACCTCAACCATACTCAACACCTTTGGGATGAAATAAAGGCCAATTGTGAACTCATCCAACATCAGTACCTTACCTAAATGATGGGCATTCTACAAAATTCTTGTGGAAAGTCTTCCCAGAGGAGTGGAGGATGTTATAGCCACAAATAGGGGCAACACAATGTTAATAGCCATGGTTATGCAATGGGATATCCAACAAGCTTTGAGCCATGACCTCAACCCTACTGAACACCTAAGGGGAAGGCCAATTGTGAGGTCTTATTATCCAACATCATTACCTGACCTCACAAATGGGCACTGATTACCACAGAATGTTGTGGAAAGTCTTCCCAGAAGAGTGGAAGATGTTGTAGCCACAAATGGGGGCAGCACAATGTCAATGCCCATGGTTTTGGAATGGGATATCCAACAAGCTCTGAGCCCTGACCTCAACCCTACTGAACACCATGGGGATGAATGGAAAGGCCAATTGTGAGGTTTTCTTTTTCAACATCATTACCTGACCTCACAAATGGGCACAGATTCCCACAGAATGTTGTGGGAAGTCTTCCCAGAAGAGTGAAGGATGTTATAGCCGCAAAGTGTACCTGACCTCACAAATGGACACAAATTCACAGACACCCTCCCAAATCTTGTTGAAAGTCTTCCCAGAAGAATGGAGGCTGCTATGGCCACAAAGAGGAGAAACACTAAAAGAATAACCATGATGATGGTTGGTGTGGGGGGGAAGGACTTTATATTGTCCATGGTTTTAAAACAGGATACCCAACAAGAGCCCTGATCTCAACCGTACTGAACAACTTTGGTATGAAATTAAATGCCAGTTGTGAACCAGGTCTTCTCATCCAACATCAGTATCTGACCTGAAAGATGGGCACACTACAAAATTCTTGTGAAAAGTCTTCCCAGAAGAGAGGAGGATTTTATAGCCACAAATAGGGGCAACACAATGTTAATGGACATGGTATTGGAATGGGATATCCAACAAGCTTTGAGCCCTGACCTCAACCCTACTGAACACCTAAGGGATACATGGGAAGGCCAATTGTGAGGTCTTATCATCCAACATCATTACCTGATCTCACAAATGGGCACAGATTCCTACAGAATGTGGTGTAAAGTCTTCACCTCAACCCAACTGAACACCTTTGGGATGAATTAGAAGGCCTGTTGTGAGATCTTCTCATCCAACATTATTATCTGACCTCACAAATGGGCACAGATTCCCACAATATCTTGTGGAATGTTTTTCCAGGAGAGTGGAGGCTGCTATGGCCACAAAGAGGAGCAAAACGAAATGATTAGGCAATAAATAAATAGCCATGGTGATGGCTGGGGGGGATTGGGAGTGGGACTTCACATTAATGCCCATAGTTTTAAAATAGGATACCCAACAAGCTCAGAGCCCCGACCTCAACCCTACTAAACACATTTGGGATGAAATAAAGGCCAATTGTGAACTCATGCAACATCAGTACCTGACCTAAAAGATGGGCACTCTACAAAATTCTTGTGAAAAGTCTTCCCAGAAGAGTGGAGGATTTTATAGCCACAAATAGGAGCAACACAATGTTATTGGACATGGTTTTGGAATGGGATATCCAACAAGCTCCGAGCTCTGACCTCAACCCAACTGAACACCTTTGGAATGAATAAGAAGGCCAATTGTGTGGTCTTCTTATCAAACATCATTATCTGAACCTCACAAATGTGCACAGTGCAATTCCCACAGAATCTTATGAAAAGTCCCACAGAAGAGTGGAGGATTTTATAGCCACAAAGGGGGCAGCTTCATATTAATGGCCACGCAGATAGAGGTTATTCTTGGCCGTATTATTAATGGTTTTGTAATGGGATGACCAACAAGCTCATATAGGTGTGATGGTCAGGTGATCACAAACGTTTGACCTTCTCGTTTTGGAATTTCCGACAAGAAAACCGTGGATTTTATTCCGACGGAATGCTGGCTCAACCTTGTGTTGCATACACACGGTCACACAAATGTTGTCGGAAATTCTGATCGTCAAGAACGCGGTGACGTACAACACTATGACGAGCCGAGAAAAATTAAGTTCAATGATGCTCAGAGCTTGTTGGATAACCCATTCCAAAACCATGGCCATTAACATCGTGTTGCCCCTATTTGTGGCAATAAAATCCTCCACTCTTCCGGGAAGACTTCCCACTCTTCTGGGAAGAATTTCCACAACATTCTGTGGGAATCCGTGCCCATTTGTGAGGTCAGATAATGACGTTGGATAAGAAGACCTCAAAATTGGCCTTCTCATTTATCCCAAAGGTGTTCAGTAGGGGTTGAGGTCACGGCTCAAAGCTTGTTGGATAACCCATTCCAAAACCATGGCCATTAACATCGTGTTGCCCCTATTTGTGGCAATAAAATACTCCACTCTTCCGGGAAGACTTCCCACTCTTCTGGGAAGAATTTCCACAACATTCTGTGAGAATCCGTGCCCATTTGTGAGGTCAGATAATGATGTTGGATAAGAAGACCTCAAAATTGGTCTTCTCATTTATCCCAAAGGTGTTCAGTAGGGTTGAGGTCACGGCTCAAAGCTTGTTGGACATCCCATTCCAAAACCATGGCCATTAACATGGTGTTGCCCCTATTTGTGGCTATAACATCCTCCACTCTTCCGGGAAGACTTCCCACTCTTCTGGGAAGAATTTCCACAACATTCTGTGGCAATCCATGCCCATTTGTGAGGTCAGATAATGATGTTGGATAAGAAGACCTCAAAATTGGTCTTTTCATTTATCCCAAAGGTGTTCAGTATGGTTGAGGTCACGGCTCAAAGCTTGTTGGACATCCCATTCCAAAACCATGGCCATTAACATCGTGTTGCCCCTATTTGTGGCTATAACATCCTCCACTCTTCTGGGAAGACTTTTTACAAGCATTTTGTAGTGTCTCCATCTTTCAGGTCAGGTACTGATTCAATTAAGTTCAAGGATTTTTGCGCGTCGGAATTTCCGAGAAGAACTTTTGCCGTCAGAAAATTTGAAAACCCAGCTCTCAAATTTTTGGCTGTTGGGAATTCATACAGAAAATGTCTGATGGGGCCTACACACGGTTGGAATTTCCGACCCAAAAGCTCACATCGAACTTTTCTTGTCGGAAATTCCAATCGCGTGTACGCAGCGTTATAGTGAATTTCTTCATGACAATGTCCGCCTTTGTGTAACATTCCCTTGTGATTGTATAATCTTTCCTTTTAGCTAATGCCCCTCTCTATTCTTCCATTGTCATATTATTTTTAGAGTTTTGGACACAAGAAGCATTAACATCTAAAAAGTCTAAAACATCACATATATAGGTGAAGCCCATAACCTCTCATTAGAAGTCACACACCGTCTGCAGAGTCTTACAAAACGTTTCCCTTTTTGTTTCCCCGCCTGGTGATGCGATCAGACGACATGAAAATGGATGAGGTAGGAATGGACAGAGATTTACATTCCCCGCAGACGCACGCACATGCCTTGGCAGACTCGCAGAACAAATGAAAGTGGACCTGTCATCTCTGCATAAAATTCCACTCATAGGATTAAAATGGACAATAAAAATTCCTACGGAAGGCTGTCCAAGCTTTTTTTCGTATCCTAAGGTGTAATTAGAATAAAAGGGATAGCGCACTAAATACCGAAATTTACAGAGGAACGTCAGGCAAACGGCTAAATACAAAACGTAAATACACTATGGGCTGGATTCACGTAGATCCGTGCATTTTTACGGCAGCGTAGCGTATCGTATTTACGCTACGCCGCCGTAAGTCAGAGAGGCAAGTGCTGTATTCGCAAAGCACTTGCCTCCTAAGTTACGGCGGCGTAGCGTAAATGGGGCCGGCGTAAGCGCGCCTAATTCAAATAAGAATGAGGGGGGCGTGTTTTATGTAAATTATTGGTGACCCGACGTGATTGACGTTTTTTGGGCCGTCCGTGTACATATCCCAGTGTGCATTGCTCCAAATTACGCCGAAAGGACTTCATTGGTTTCGACGTGAACATAAATTACGTCCAGCCCCATTCACGGATGACTTACGCAAACAACGTAAAATTTTCAAATTTCGACGCGGGAACGACGGCCATACTTAACATTGGCTACGCCACCTAGGGGGCAGCTTTATCTTTACGCGGCGTATCTCTTACGGAAGCGGCGTATCTTTACTGCGACGGGCAAGCGTACGTTCGTGAATCGGCGTATCTAGTCATTTACATATTCTACGCCGAAATCAACGGAAGCGCCACCTAGCGGCCAGCGGAAAAATTGCACCCTAAGATACGACGGCGCAGGCCGTCGTATCTTAGCTAGGTTTAAGTGTATCTCAGTTTGAGAATACACTTAAACTTACGACGGCTTAGATTCCGAGTTACGTCGGCGTATCTAGTGATGCGCCGGCGTAACTCTTTGTGAATCCAGCCCGTAGTTTTTCAAAAATGTCATTTAAAATGATGGTGTGTGGGCTTCACATAATTTTTCAGGTTCTGAAAAACGCCCCAAAAAAATTCGATCACACTGCATTTTTTAACGTCGTTTTAAACGATGTCGTTTTTTGGGTTGTAAAAATAATCGTGTGTGGGCAAAAACGACGTGAAATACCCGCACATGCTCAGAAGTTATGAGACTGGAGCGCTCGTTCTGGTAAAACTACCGTTCGTAATGGAGTAAGCACATACATCATGCTGTAACAGACTGAAAAGCGCGAATCGTCTTTTACTAACACGGAATCGGCTAAAGCAGCCCAAAGGGTGGCGCCATCCGCATAGAACTTCCCCTTTATAGTGCCGTCGTACGTGTTGTACGTCACCGCGCAGAAACTAAGAAAAACCTTTTCTTTTGCGATTTTTTTTAAAAAAAATTTATGTTTAGCAAGAAATAAAGGGCCAGATTCACAAAAGGGATACGACGGCGTTTCTCCTGATACGTCGTCGTATCTCTGTTTCTATCTATGCGACTGATTCATAGAATCAGTTACGCATAGATATCCCTAAGATCCGACAGGTGTAATTGTTTTACACTGTCGGATCTTAGGATGCAGTACCGCGGCCGCCGCTGGGGGGAGTTCGCGTCGTAAACCAGCGTCGGGTATGCAAATTGGGGAGTTACGGCCGATCCACGACGGTTTTTCACGTTCGCTACGTCGCCGCTAGTATAGTTTCCCGTCGCTAAGTTACACTTTTTTTTTGGTGCCTTAACTCTAGTCATTGCTGTCTAAAGTATGGCCGTCGTTCCCGCGTCGAAATTTAAAAATCAACGTCGTTTGCGTAAGCCGCCTGGGAATACGGACGCTATGCGCGTCGCCGTTCAAAAAAAATGACTTCACGGCGCGCAAAGCACGGCGGGAGTTAGGAAACGGAGCATGCGCAGTAGGTCCGGCGCGGGAGCCCGCCTAATTTAAATGGCACACGCCCATTTGAATTGGCCCGCCTTGCGCCGGAGGCCGCGGGCGTAGGTTTTCATCGCAAGTGCTTGGTGAATCAGGCACTTGCGATGAAAAATTGCGGCGGTGTAGCTTATCTAGGATAAGTTACGCCGCCGCGATTCTACGTGAATCTGGCCCAAAATAAATACATGACCGCACAATTGTCATTTAAAGTATGACAGCGCTGAAAGCTGAAAATTGACCTGGGCAGGAAGGGGGGGGGGGTGTCCGGTAGACAAGAGGTTAAGGGTTTTGTTTCATTGAACTCCATCGACGTGCGATCGTTTCCTGCCTGGCCGATCGTTTCCTGCCTGGCCGATCTCGCGTTCTTCTCAATTTTATCTTATTTTACATTCGTCTGGTGCTTTAAAAAAAAAAAACCCTGAGCGATACGTAATCCGGAGTGTAAAACACTTCACGGTGACATTTTCCACGGCTGCTTAGCGCCGGCGCTTTTAAAATATCACATTTTTATGTAGCTGACATGTTGGTGTAGAATAGGATTACCTGACCTTTCTTGCAGTTAAATGTGTAACGGGGGAGGGGGGGGGGGGGTTGTTATTTTTGGAAAAAAAGGTTCTTCTTGCTCGAAAAGAGGTCAAATGTAGTCTGAATTCTTCCGCTGTTTTGGTTTATCTTTTTTTTATTTCTTTTTATTTAGACTATCGCTTAACCACTTCAGCCCCCGGACCATTTTGTAGCTAAAGGACCAGGGCCACTTTTTTCGATTCGTCGCTGCGTCGCTTTAACTGACAATTGCGCGGTCGCGCCACGTGGCTCCCAAACAAAATTGGCGTCCTTCCCCCCCCCACAAATAGAGCTTTCTTTTGGTGGTATTTGATCACCTCTGCGGATTTTATTTTTTGCGCTATAAACAAAAATAGAGCGACAATTTTGGGAAAAAAATGATATTTTTTTACTTTATGCTATAATAAATATCCCCCAAAAATATATAAAAAAACATATTTTTCCTCAGTTTAGGCCGATACGTATTCTTCTACCTATTTTTGGTAAAAAATCAAAAATCGCAATAAGCGTTTATTGATCGGTTTGCGCTAGGGTTACTGAGCATTTGCGGGAGTACTTCGCGGACCAGTTTCAGCATATATGTTCGGTCGTGTGTAGGCCCGAGCGGACAGGATTCCAGCATACATTTGCCCGCCGGGCCTTTTTCCAGCGGGCAAATATTTCCTAACTTGTTTTAAAACAGCCCGCTGGAATCCTGTCCGCTCGGACATGTTCGGTCGTCTGTACAGACCTACCGTACATGTCCGAGCGCCCGCCATCCCTCGCATGCGTCGAATGACTTCGACGCATGCGTGGAAGCATTGAACTGGCAGGGCCGCCCACGTCGCCGCGTCATCGTCGCGGCGACGGCGCGGCCACGCCCCGCGTATTGTTTACGCGCGCATTTCTGTATGATGGTGAGTACAGCCACCATACAGAAATCCCCGGGCAGACATGTACGGTGAAAACGGTCCGGCGGACCGGTTTCATCGTACATGTTTGCTCGTCTGTACGAGGCATCTGTCTCTGCTACTCCTCTCTGTCAATCCCTCCACTGGCTTCTGCTCACCAAACAAATTAAATTAAAAATACTAGCAACTACCTGCAAAGCCATCCACAACTCTGCCCCCAGCTACATCCCTGACCTAGTCTCTAAATACCAACCTATACGTTCTCTTCGTTCTTCTCATGACCTCCTGCTCTCTAGCTCTCTCATCACCTGCTACCATGCTCGTCTCCAGGACTTTTCCGGAGCCTCTCCAAGCCTATGGAACTCCTTACCCCAATCTGTCCGTCTATCTTCTTCTCTATTAGCTTTTAGAGCAGTGGTTCTCAACCTTCTAGTGCTGTGACCCCTTAATAAAATTTCCCAAGTTGTGGGGACCCCTAACGGTAAAATTATTTTCGTAGCGTGGGTTGTCAGCACCCAAGGCAAGACAAGTAATTTACGCCCCTAACCCACAGACATTTAGCGCTACCTGAGTCCTTTTAATGGCAACTATAATCACAGGTAGTGTTACTCACTGCGTCTCCGACTTTGTGGTGTTTTGTAGCAGTGACACCTATGCCAAGATCGGGAGATGGGGTCTCCTCCAGCCCCTCCCACTTCACATTCCTCACCAGTCAGCTGACCGTCTTTGCCCCCCAGCAATGCCATGAACTGAATGGGCGCCTGCGAAGAGGCTGAGTGGGCGGCTGCAGGCTCAGGGAACAGCCCAGCTGGCCAGCCACAGGCTCCAGGGATAGCCCTGCTGGGTGGCGGCAAAAAGGCTGGGAGAGCGGTGTGGGCTTCAGGAACAGCCCAGGATTCGGTGACCCCTGACAAATCATCATTCGACCCCCGAGGGGTTCCTGACCCCCAGGTTGAGAACCACTGTTTTAGAGGATCCCTGAAAACCCTCATCAGTCTAGCGTGCTCTCTAGACTAGGTATAGTATTATTTTTCACATTGCAGGTAAAAGAAAAAACAAAAGCAAACATTTATACTCACCTAGGTTGATGCTGCATCTGTCCCTCGACACAGCTACACCAAGAACTGAGCGATCAAAGCCTGCTGATTGCTGCTCTTGGTCTTCAGTGAGCAGAGAACCTGTGACTGTCATTGCTCAGTCCTCCCAGCCCTCAGTGGAGCACCGGACTGTGGAGGGGGCGGAAGAGGCAGGCCCAGACTCTCAGTGGCTCGATGAGAGGTTGAGCCGTCTGCCGGTCCAGGCATCTGGGTGAATCCCAACATTAAAGTCGGGATCTCTCCGGGGTCTGGAGCGGCTGAGTGACGTCAGCTGACAGCAGGCTAAAGAAGAGTGAAATGTTGTATCTGAACGCAGAGAAATCCGAGAACCAACTGGGCAAACTGAAGGTAAAAAGTATCTTTAATTATTGACTCATCTGTAAGGCCCCGTACACACGTCCGAGAAACTCGACGGGCAAAACACATCGTTTTGCTCGTCGAGTTCCTTGTGAAGCCACCGAGGATCTCGCCGAGCCAAGTTTCCCCATTGACTAACGAGGAAATAGAGAACATGTTCTCTATTTGGCTCGACAAGTTCCTTGTCGGTTTCCTCGGCCAAAAGTGTACACACGACCGGGTTTCTCGGCAGAATCCGGCTCCGATCGAGTTTCTGGCTGAATTCTGCCGAGAAACTCGGTCCTGTGTATGGGGCCTCAGTATACTGGAAATTAAAGGGCCCACGCTGTGCCACTTCCCAATTCACGTGCGTTGATAATATTACGCCTACACGCCAAATACCGCAGCACAAAACAACAAAGCTACACTGCATGGTACACAATAATTACACGTTCAATGATTCGACACAAGTGTCTGAACTATATACTTTGCAAAAAGTTTTCTTTGACAGTAAGAACCCGAGAGGATCCTGATTAACTTCATATATCCATAATGACTTCATGGGGGGTAACTGTAGTAGATGGATGGATGCTGAGGCTTAGTCAAAGTCAATACATCTCTTCCCTGCACTTAACTGTGCATGTACTATCATCTACCCATAAGATGTACCTAGTGGGACTTTTTTTAGGGTATTTTAGATTTTTTGGGGGGGGTTTGGATAAGTGTTGAAGTTTAGAGATGTTTCTTGCAGGCCTGAATTGGCAACCCTGTTGAATTGGCCCTTCAGAGCATCCTTTGGTGAGCCCTCACCCCATACAAATACAGTGCCGTTGGGGCACATGGATCAATTGATAGTTTGCAATTTCAATTTGCAAGGCCACATGGAAAGCCATGAGTATAGTTTGGGTGGGGTCGGTGCCTACAGGGTTAGCAGGGCTGAACTGGGCCCTGGACTTCATCCAAACAGGCCCACTTTGACAGGTCTCTCCCATGGCGGCTGGACAACTCCCGCCCCCCCCCCCCCCAGCCACCCAAGCCCCCTCTCCCTCTTCACTAGCCACTCTACTTTATTAGAGTAGAACGGCTGGTACTGGTAGTCTTAGGCCCGGTACACACGACCGAGTTTCTCGGCAGAATTTCAGCCAGAAACTCGATCGGAGCCGTATTCTGCCGAGAAACCCGGCCGTGTGTACACTTTCGGCCGAGGAAACCGACGAGGATCTCGTCGGGCCAAATAGAGAACATGTTCTCTATTTCCTCGTTCCTCAATGGGAAAAGTTGGCCCGCCGAGATCCTCGGCGGCTTCACAAGAAACTCGACCTGCAAAACGATGTGTTTTGCTCGTCGAGTTTCTCGGCCGTGTGTACGGGGCCTCATAGGCAGTACCAGTGGGGAAGCTAAACATTATTTTACCCGGGCAAAGAATCAGTTCGGTGCCCCCCCCCCTTATGGGACAAGATTAGGCAGAAGTGAGAAACTCCCAGGCCATAGCTGTCGAGTCAGCTGTCTGTCCCCTCCCCCCATGCTCCTCTGTCGCCCCCCCTGCTCCTCTGGTCCTCCCCCTGTTTCTCTGTTCCTCCCCAGGTGAGCGTTGCGGGGAGGGAGAGGAGGTGAGCGCTGCGGTAAAGGAAAAACTGAGGAGCTGGGGGGGGGGGCGGCGGTCTGCCGTCACTGAAGCCGGCCCACTGAGCCATCAGCCCATCGGGAAACTCCCTGTAGTCCCAATGGCCAGTCCATCCCTGAGTGTTAGGGTAGAGCAGGTTGGGGTTAAAGTCAAGAGTAGTTTAGAGAGAGGAGGAGATCTGAATGTAGCCCTTACATTAGGACCTCAACAGTTTGTAAAGTAGTAGTTGGAACAATCATCAATTCCCGACTCCCTCTACCTTGGATTCCCCAAATACCAAATTTTGCGTCTACAAGTCGTCCAGAACACGGCAGCCAGACTGGTAACAGGGAAAAACCCTGGGGATCAATCACCCCGTCCCTCGGGACCCTCCATTGGCTGGCCGTGAAGGATCGGGTTACATTCAAGACCCTCTGCCTCACTCACAAATGCACACAAGGAAACGTTCCTCAATACCTATGTGATAAAATAAAACACTACACCCCTAGTGGTGCCCTCCGGTTGACTAACCAAAACCTCCTCCACATCCCCAAGACCTGCTACAAATCTAAAGGAGAACGAACATTTGCAGTCCAAGGACCATGGCTATGGAACGCTCTACCTACGGACATCCGCGTGGAAGAAAACCATCGGGCCTTCATAAAAAACTTAAGACCCACCTCTTCTGAAGACACAGGATGCAAAAAGCGCCCTGAGGCAATTTAGTTTGCACGTGTAGCGCTATACAAGTTACTCACTCACTCTAAAGCTACATGGGAAGCCATAGATATAGCTTGGGTGGGGTTGGTGCCTACAGTCTTAGGGTAGGGTGGACTGGGGAAGAGTCAAGAGTAGTTTGGATAAAGGTCTGATTGGAGCCCTTGAGGAAGATTTAGGCCCCATAACAGTTTGTAAGGCTGCATAAGAAGCCATTGGTGTAACTGGGGTGGGGTTGGTGCCTACAGTGTCAGGATAGGATGGAGTGGGGAAGAGTCAAGAGTAGTTTGAAGAGAGAAGAAGAGATCGGATAGTAGCCCTTGTGGGAGAGTTGGGTCCTTAACAGTTTGTATGGCCACATGGGAAACCTTAGGTGTAGCTCGGGTGAGGTTGGTGCCTACACAGTCAAGGTAGGGCAGAGGGGTAGAGTCAAGAGTAGTTTGAAGAGAGAAGAAGAGGTCTGGTTGGAGCCCTTTGTTGAAGAGCTAGGGCTTCAACAGTTTTTATGGCCACATGGGAAGCCATGGGTGTATCTGGAGTGGAGTCAGTGCCTACAGTGTCAGGGTAGGGTGGAGTGGGGAGAAGTCAAGAGGAGTTTGGATGAAGAGAAGGTCTGATTGGAGACCTAGCGGGAGAGTTAGGCACTCAACAGTTTGTAAGGCCACATGGGAAGCCATATTTTTAGGTGGGGATGGTGCCTACAGTGTCAAGGTAGGGCAAAGTGTCCCTTACATTGGTGATCAATGGGAAGAATGCCCCTTACATTAGTGGTCAGTGTAAAGAATGCCCCTTACATTGGTGATCAGTGAGAAGAATGTTCCTTACATTGGTGATCAGTGAGAAGAATGTTCCTTACATTGGTGATCAGTGAGAAGAATGTCCCTTACATTGGTGATCAGTGAGAAGAATGTTCCTTACATTGGTGATCAGTGAGAAGAATGTCCCTTACATTGGTGATCAGTGAGAAGAATGTCCCTTACATTGGTGATCAGTGAGAAGAATGTCCCTTACATTGGTGATCAGTGGGAAGAATGTTCCTTACATTGGTGATCAGTGAGAAGAATGTTCCTTACATTGGTGATCAGTGAGAAGAATGTCCCTTACATTGGTGATCAGTGAGAAGAATGTTCCTTACATTGGTGATCAGTGGGAATAATGTTCCTTACATTGGTGATCAGTGAGAAGAATGTTCCTTACATTGGTGATCAGTGGGAAGAATGTTCCTTACATTGGTGATCAGTGAGAAGAATGTACCTTACATTGGTGATCAGTGAGAAGAATGTCCCTTACATTGGTGATCAGTGAGAAGAATGTTCCTTACATTGGTGATCAGTGGGAAGAATGTTCCTTACATTGGTGATCAGTGGGAAGAATGTCCCTTACATTGGTGATCAGTGAGAAGAATGTCCCTTACATTGGTGATCAGTGAGAAGAATGTTCCTTACATTGGTGATCAGTGAGAAGAATGTTCCTTACATTGGTGATCAGTGGGAAGAATGTCCCTTACATTGGTGATCAGTGAGAAGAATGTTCCTTACATTGGTGATCAGTGAGAAGAATGTCCCTTACATTGGTGATCAGTGAGAAGAATGTTCCTTACATTGGTGATCAGTGGAAAGAATGTTCCTTACATTGGTGATCAGTGGGAAGAATGTCCCTTACATTGGTGATCAGTGAGAAGAATGTCCCTTACATTGGTGATCAGTGAGAAGAATGTCCCTTACATTGGTGATCAGTGGGAAGAATGTCCCTTACATTGGTGATCAGTGAGAAGAATGTCCCTTACATTGGTGATCAGTGAGAAGAATGTTCCTTACATTGGTGATCAGTGGGAAGAATGTTCCTTACATTGGTGATCAGTGGGAAGAATGTCCCTTACATTGGTGATCAGTGGGAAGAATGTCCCTTACATTGGTGATCAGTGGGAAGAATGTCCCTTACATTGGCGATCAGTGAGAAGAATGTCCCTTACATTGGTGATCAGTGAGAAGAATGTCCCTTACATTGGTGATCAGTGAGAAGAATGTTCCTTACATTGGTGATCAGTTGGAAGAATGTCCCTTACATTGGTGATCAGTGAGAAGAATGTTCCTTACATTGGAGATCAGTGAGAAGAATGTTCCTTACATTGGTGATCAGTGGGAAGAATGTCCCTTACATTGGTGATCAGTGAGAAGAATGTCCCTTACATTGGTGATCAGTGGGAAGAATGTTCCTTACATTGGTGATCAGTGGGAAGAATGTTCCTTACATTGGTGATCAGTGGGAAGAATGTCCCTTACATTGGTGATCAGTGGGAAGAATGTCCCTTACATTGGTGATCAGTGAGAAGAATGTTCCTTACATTGGTGATCAGTGAGAAGAATGTTCCTTACATTGGTGATCAGTGGGAAGAATGTTCCTTACATTGGTGATCAGTGAGAAGAATGTCCCTTACATTGGTGATCAGTGAGAAGAATGTTCCTTACATTGGTGATCAGTGGGAAGAATGTTCCTTACATTGGTGATCAGTGAGAAGAATGTCCCTTACATTGGTGATCAGTGAGAAGAATGTCCCTTACATTGGTGATCAGTGGGAAGATGTCCCTTACATTGGTGATCAGTGGGAAGAATGTTCCTTACATTGGTGATCAGTGGGAAGAATGTTCCTTACATTGGTGGTCAGTGAGAAGAATGATCCTTACATTGGTGATCAGTGAGAAGAATGTTCCTTACATTGGTGATCAGTGGGAAGAATGTCCCTTACATTGGTGATCAGTGGGAAGAATGTCCCTTACATTGGTGATCAGTGAGAAGAATGTCCCTTACATTGGTGATCAGTGAGAAGAATGTCCCTTACATTGGTGATCAGTGGGAAGAATGTCCCTTACATTGGTGATCAGTGAGAAGAATGTCCCTTACATTGGTGATCAGTGAGAAGAATGTTCCTTACATTGGTGATCAGTGGGAAGAATGTTCCTTACATTGGTGATCAGTGGGAAGAATGTTCCTTACATTGGTGATCAGTGGGAAGAATGTCCCTTACATTGGTGATCAGTGGGAAGAATGTCCCTTACATTGGTGATCAGTGAGAAGAATGTTCCTTACATTGGTGATCAGTGAGAAGAATGTTCCTTACATTGGTGATCAGTGGGAAGAATGTTCCTTACATTGGTGATCAGTGAGAAGAATGTCCCTTACATTGGTGATCAGTGAGAAGAATGTTCCTTACATTGGTGATCAGTGGGAAGAATGTTCCTTACATTGGTGATCAGTGAGAAGAATGTCCCTTACATTGGTGATCAGTGAGAAGAATGTCCCTTACATTGGTGATCAGTGGGAAGATGTCCCTTACATTGGTGATCAGTGGGAAGAATGTTCCTTACATTGGTGATCAGTGGGAAGAATGTTCCTTACATTGGTGGTCAGTGAGAAGAATGATCCTTACATTGGTGATCAGTGAGAAGAATGTCCCTTACATTGGTGATCAGTGAGAAGAATGTCCCTTACATTGGTGATCAGTGAGAAGAATGTCCCTTACATTGGTGATCAGTGAGAAGAATGTCCCTTACATTGGTGATCAGTGGGAAGAATGTTCCTTACATTGGTGATCAGTGAGAAGATGTAGAGGGCAAATTAGGGACAAGAGGGGTTACAGAGAAACCCAATAAGGTACTCCATCTCCTCCCCCTAATCTATTCTGCAATGGTGGAAGAGTTACCAGGGCACCTTATCTAACGTTTTATTGAGAGCAGCACTTTCCTTTCTAGCTCCTCTGGTGGTGCTCACACGACCTTCGTCCGTCTTAATGATACACCTTCCTATTGGCCTTTAGGGAGACCTCCAGGCGGGCAAATATATAAAAAGCACCCCTCAGGGCAGTTATGATTAAAGCCCAGTTGAACTCTCCACTTCAATCAGCTAAAAACATTTATTTTTAAAGAGTTAAGAGCCTGAGGGTCAACCCTGAAAGCCATTTAATGTCTACTTGTCCACTTAGAAGACTCCTATACTACCCTAGCTTGTCCATATACTAACCCAGCCTGCCCCTATACTGCCCTAGACTGTCTATATCAGTGTTTCTCAACTCCAGTCCTCAAGGCGCCCCAACAGGTCATGTTTTCAGGCTTTCCATCATTTTGCACAGGGGATTTAATCAGTTTCACTGCCTTAGAAAATTACCACAGCCATTTCATCTGAGGGAAATCCTGAAAACATGACCTGTTGGTGCGCCTTGAGGACTGGAGTTGAGAAACACTGGTCTATATGATACCACATTCTGCCCCTATACTGCCCTAGCCTATCTATATACTACCCCAGCCTGCCCCTATACTGCTCTATCCTGTAAATATACTACCCTAGCCTGTCTCTATACCACCCTAGCCTGTCTATATACTATCTAAGCCTGCCCTATACAGCTCTAGCCTGTCTATATACTACCCCAGCCTGCCCCTATACTACCCTAGCCTGTATATATACTACCCAAGCCTGCCCTATACTGCCCTAGCCTGCCCATATACTACCCTAGCCTGTCCATTTACTACCCTAGCCTGTCCATATACTACCCTAGCCTGTCCCTATACTACCCTAGGCTGCCCATATACTACCATAGCCTGTCCATATACTACCCTAGCCTGTCCATATACTACCCTAGCCTGTCCCTATACTACCCTAGCCTGTCCATATACTACCCCAGCCTGTCCATATACTACCCTAGTGTAGTGATCTATACACCTAGCCTGTCCATATACTACCCTAGCCTGTCCATATACTACCCTAGCCTGTCCCTATACTACCCCAGCCTGTCCATATACTACCCTAGCCTGTCCCTATACTACCCCAGCCTGTCTATATACTACCCCAGCCTGCCCTTATACTACCCTAGCCTGTCCATATACTACCCTAGCCTGTCTGTATGGAAGGTTGCCTTCCATGGGTGTGAAAAAACGCTATGAAGGTCAATGGTCAAGTATTCTTAAGGATTTACGCCCAAACTTTCACAAAGTCTGGGAGTCATGGTTAAGGTTCCACTTCCCATCCTTACTTCCCACTAGTTCCAAGCCTTTAAAGGTGTTGTCCGCAGGGTCGTCTTAATAGCATCATGGGCCCCTGGGCAAAGTAATGCTCTGGGGCCCCTACAATGGAGACAGTGCAGGTAAACCCCTCTACACCCCAGATATCCTCCAACACTCTGACCCCTCTACACCCCAGAAATCCCCCCAACACTTTTACCCGTCTACACCCCAGATATGCCCACAGCACTGACCTCTCTACATCCCAGATATTCCCCCAGTACTCTGACCCCTCTACACCGCAGATGTTCCCCCAGCACTGTAACCATATAGCATAAGATACCCCTTGAATTGTGACCCCACTACATCCCTGATACCCCCAACACTGTGGCCTCTCTACATCTCTTCCATGGAGTCCCAAGCATTGAAGCTGCATGGGGCGGGGTCAGAGCATCACTGGTGCTCTGGCCCAGCCCCTCCCTGCTGAGTCCCAAGCATTCAAGCTGCATGGGGCTCAAGGACCAGCTGCTTTGGGGAAAGTGCAGGGGCCCCCATGAAGCTGGGGCCCCTGGGCAGTGCCCAGGTGTGCCCTCTTATTAAGACAGCCCTGGTTGTCCGCCCCGGTCCTGAGTCTGTGATACCTTTTCCCCTCTTGCTCCTCTCTCCTTTCTTGCTTTCCTCTCCCTTCCTTTCTTATTCTTTGTTCTTCCTTTCATTTTACCAGATGAGACTTATCATTGGGGATTGCCCCCCCCCTTTGGGATTGCCCCCCCATCCTTAGAGGACATCTTGGCAATAATAGCAATTATTGCTTTGACTTTCCTACTGGTCCTCCTTAGTTTTGGCTAATCCCTTGCCGACATAATATTATACCTTGCCTATTTGTACTTGTTCTTAGAATGTGACTGTTTAGCTCCGCCCCTGTGTGGGCGAACCGCCAGCTTGTTATGTTTACTCTGAAAATTCAAGAAAAATATTGAAACAGAAAGTCTACACGCCCACACACACCCTGACATATTTTCTCCCCCCGGGGGCTGGAAGCGGAGGCCTTTTGGACAAGTTCAATCCTACCTTCAGTCTTGCAAAGTTGTACCGGCTCCTCTGCTGGACTGAAATGACTTCTTTCTGATTTCACCGCACACTGTGAGCTTCTCACCATGTGCATGAGAAGCTGCGGCACGAAGCATTATCTCTAGGCCTTACGTCCCCAGCCTGAGAGTGCTTGGCCCGCCCCTCTCATTCATTGGACTTCAATTCAAAAGCATAACTAGAACCTTCAGGGCCCCAGTGCAAGAAGCCATGAAGGGCCCCCCCCTTTTAAAAAAGCATGATTTTGATATATTTTCGGGGTTCAGTCCACTGCCGGTGTTGGAGTAGTGGCGGAGGAGGGGGTGTGGGGTGTGGGGGGGGGGGGGGGGTGGAATCAGTCCACTGATGGTGGTGGGGGTGGGAAGTGGTGGTTGCCCAAAACATTGTGCTGCCTGGGTCTATAATGACAATTTGCTGCCCCCCCCCCCCAAAACAAATGATATGACATACCACAGGGCTGTCTTAATGAGAGGGCACACCTGGGCACTGCCCAGGGGCCCGACTGCATGGGGGGCCCTTGCACTTTCCCCAAAGCAGCTTGTCCTTGAGCTCACACTGCCCCGAAATTGGGGCCCCCATGATGGAACTGAGAGTGATAGATACACAGGGGGGGCAGTCTGCCCCCTACCTACTTGATGTCTGTTCACCTGCACTGTCATCATTGTAGGGGCCCCAGAGCATTACCCTGCCCAGGGGCCCATGATGCTATTAAGACGGCCCTGACATACCATCATGTTTAATTCCAAGGGGCGGGCTAGGGCAGTATAGGGACAGGCTATAGACAGCCTAGGGTAGTATATAGACAGCCTAGGGTAGTATATAGACAGGCTAGGGTAGTGTATAGACAGGCTAGGGTAGTATATAGACAGCCTAGGGTAGTATATAGACAGGCTAGGGTAGTATATAGACAGCCTAGGGTAGTATATAGACAGGCTAGGGTAGTATATAGATAGCCTAGGGTAGTATATAGACAGGCTAGGGTAGTATAGGGGCAGGCTTTGGTAGTATATAGACAGGCTAGGGTAGTATAGGGGCAGGCTTTGGTAGTATATAGACAGCCTAGGGTAGTATATAGACAGCCTAGGGTAGTATATAGACAGGCTATGGTAGTATATAGACATCCTAGGGTAGTATATAGACAGGCTAGGGTAGTATATAGACAGGCTAAGGTAATATATAGACAGGCTAGGGTAGTATATAGACAGCCTAGGGTAGTATATAGACAGGCTATGGTAGTATATAGACATCCTAGGGTAGTATATAGACAGGCTAGGGTAGTATATAGACAGGCTAAGGTAATATATAGACAGGCTAGGGTAGTATATAGACAGGCTAGGGTAGTATATAGACAGGCTAGGACAGGTCAGTCCACTGATGGTGGTGGTTGCAGGGCTGGGCCAAGACATTGTGCTGCCTGGGTCCATAATGTAATGAAATGCTGCTGCCCCCCCCCCCCCCCCAAAAAAAAAAAATTATGACATACCATTAAGTTTGATTCCAAGGGGCAGGCTAGGGTAGTATATGGACAGGCTAAGGTAGTATATGGACAGGCTGGGGTAGTATAGGGGGAGCAGACTGTGGTAGTATATAGACAGTCTAGGGCAGTATAGGGACAGCCTAGGGTAGTATATGGACAGGCTAGGGTAGTATAAGGACAGGCTTGGGTAGTATATAGACAGGCTAGGGTAGTATAGGGGCAGGCTTGGTTAGTATATAGACAGTCTAGGGCAGTATAGGGTCAGGCTGGGGTAGTATATAGACAGTCTAGAGTAGTATATGTACTGGCTAGGCTAGTATATGGACAGGCTGGAGTAGAATATAGACAGGCTTTGGTAGTATAGGGGCAGGCTGGGGTAGTATATAGACAGTCTAGGGCAGTATAGGGACAGGCTAGGGTAGTATAGGGACAGGCTAGGGCAGTATAGGGACAGGCTAGGGTAGTATAGGGGCAGGCTAGGGCAGTATAGGGACAGGCTAGGGTAGTATAGGGGCATACTTGGGTAGAATATAGACAGGCTAGGGTTGTATATAGACATTCTAGGGTAGTAAATGGACAGGCTAGGGCAATATAGGGGCAGGCTTGGGTAGCATATAGACAGGCTGCACAGTGGTGTAGTGGTAAGCACTTTCACCTAGCAGCAAAAGGGTCGCTGGTTTGAATCCCGACCACGACACCATCTGCCTGGAGTTTGCATGTACTCCCTGTGTCTGCGTGGGTTTCCTCCGGGTACTCCGGTTTCCTCCCACACTCCAAAGACATGCTGGTAGGTAAATTGGATCTTGTCCAAATTGGCCCAGTACAGTATATATGTGTGTACAACTGTGTGTCCCAAGCGTGTCGAGACCCTACGGGGTAAAATGACCGCACCAGCCGAGCAGACACTGGCTGCAAAAAGCGCCTAGAGGCGATTCAGTTCGCATGTGTAGCGCTTTACAAGTCGCTCCATTCATTCATTCAGGCTAGGGTAGTATAGGGGGAGCAGACTGTAGTTGTACAGTATACAGTATTGACAGTCTAGGGCAGTATAGGAGCAGGCTTGGGTAGTATATAGATAGGGTATTATACGGACAGGCTAGAGTAGTATAGGGGGGAGCATACTGGGGTAGTATATAGACAGGCTAGGGCAGTATAGGGGCAGGCTAGGGTAGTATATAGACAGGCTAGGGCAGTATAGGGGCAGGCTAGGGTAGTATATAGACAGGCTAGGGCAGTATAGGGGCAGGCTAGGGTAGTATAGGGGGGAGCAGACTGGGGTAGTATATAGACAGGCTAGGGCAGTATAGGGGCAGGCTAGGGTAGTATATAGACAGGCTAGGGCAGTTAAGGGGCAGGCTAGGGTAGTATAGGGGGGAGCAGACTGGGGTAGTATATAGACAGGCTAGGGCAGTATAGGGGCAGGCTAGGGTAGTATATAGACAGGCTAGGGCAGTATAGGGGCAGGCTAGGGTAGTATAGGGGGGAGCAGACTGGGGTAGTATATAGACAGGCTAGGGCAGTATAGGGGCAGGCTAGGGTAGTATATAGACAGGCTAGGGCAGTATAGGGGCAGGCTAGGGTAGTATAGGGGGGAGCAGACTGGGGTAGTATATAGACAGGCTAGGGCAGTATAGGGGCAGGCTAGGGTAGTATATAGACAGGCTATGGCAGTATAGGGGGGAGCAGACTGTGGTAGTATACAGTCTAGGGCAGTATAGGGGCAGGCTAGGGTAGTATATAGATAGGGTAGTATATGGACAGGCTAGGGTAGTATATAGATAGGGTAGTATATGGACAGGCTAGGGTAGTATATAGATAGGGTAGTATATGGACAGGCTAGAGAAATTGCTCCCCAAATTAATGGTGTCAGTGGGTTTGTGGCCCCCAAAAAAGAATATGTCCCCAATTATTGGTGTCAGTGTCAGCTTGTGCCCCCCCCTCCCAGGAAAGAATAGCTCCCCAAAAAAATGGTATCAGAGGGATTGTGGCCCCCATGAGAGAATAGCCCCCATAATTGGTGATGTTGTAGGATTGTGCCCCCCCCCCCATTTTGGGAGAATAACTCCCAAAATGAATGCTGTCAGTGGGCTTGTGGCCCCCAGGAAAGAATAGCTCCCGAAATTGGTGGTATCGTTGGGCTTGTGGCCCCCAGGGGAGAATAGCTCCCCAAATGAATGGTGCCAGTGGGCTTGTGACCGCCGGAGAACATGGCTCCCCAAATAAATAGTGTGAGGGGGATTTTGGCCCCCAAGTAGAGAATAGTTCCCCAAATGAATGGTGCCAGTGGGCTTGTGGCCCCCAGAGGAGAATATCTTCACCAATGGTTGTTGTGAGTGCAGGTTGTTACCCCCCCCCAGGAGAGATTAGCTCCCCAAATGAATGCTGTCAGGGGGCTTGTGGCCCCCAGGGAAGAATAGCTTCCCAAATGAAAGGTGTCAGTAGGCTTGTGGCCCCCTGGGTAAAACAGCCCCACAGTTCATTGATGTCAGTGGGACTGTGTATCCAAGGGGAGAATAGCTCCCAAAATATATTATGTTAGTGGGATTATAGTTACCAGGGAAAAACAAACCCTAAATTATTGGCGTTAGTGGGATTGTGGCCCCCAGGGGAAAACATTCCATCAGTTCATTGGTGTCAGTGGGATTGTAGCCCTCCAGGGGAAAACAGCCACTCTGTTCATTGATGTCAGTTGGATTGTGGCCCCCCCCAGGGGAAAACAGCCCTACAGTTCATTGGTGTCAGTGGGATTGTGGCCCCCCAGAAGAAAACAACCACTCTGTTCATTGATGTCAGTGGGATCGTGGCCCCCCAGGGGAAAACAGCCACTCTGTTCATTGATGTCAGTGGGATTGTGCCCCCCCCCAGGGGAAAACAGCCCTACAGTTCATTGGTGTCAGTGGGATTGTGGCCCCCAGGAGAACACAGCCACTCTGTTCATTGGTGTCCGTGGGATTGTGGCCCCCAGGAGAAAACAGCCACTCTGTTCATTGATGTCAGTGGGATTGTGGCCCCCCAGGGGAAAACAGCCCTACAGTTCATTGATGTCAGTAGCTCCTCCCATTTTTGGTGTCAGTGGAATAGTGGCCCCAAAGAGAAAAACAGACCCCAAAGTTCATTGGTGTAAGTGAGTTTGTGGTCCCCAGGGGAAAATAGCCTCTCATATCATTGGCATCAGAGGGATCGTGCCTCCCAGGAAAGTCTGGCCCCTCTTGTCTTTTGTGTGATTGGGATAGTGGCCCCCAAGGGCAGAATGGTCCCACATCATTGGTTTCAATGGTGGTAGTTACCTTAGGCTAGGAACCATCGCAGACCACAGATGAGGATAGGGGGCAATAGCTGTCGGAACAGACAAAAAGTCACAGTATGGCTGAATGGGGGGGGGGGGCAGTGGGCAATGGCCAGGTGGTTGAGTCAAAGATCACCCTCGGTGTGGGAAGATACATCTTAGCAGTATAGATTTGTCTGCTACAGACTGAAATTATCCTTGTATGTCTAATGCAGTCCCGATCCCAGAGTTTCTCTTCTTCTTTACGCCCTGTATGTCTAATGCAGTCCCGATCCCAGAGTTTCTCTTCTTATATACGCCCTGTATGTCTAATGCAGTCCCAATCCCAAAGTTTCTGCTCTGCAATATCCCTGTATGTCTAATGCAGTCCTGATCCCGGAGTTTCTCTTCTGCTATATCCCTGTATGTCTAATGCAGTCCCAATCCCAGAGTTTCTCCTCTGCTATAACCTTGTATGTCTAATGCAGTCCCAATTCCAGAGTTTCTCTTCTGCTATACGGCCTGTATGCCTAATGCAGTCCCGATCCCAGAGTTTCTCCTCTGCGATATCCCTGTATGTCTAATGCAGTCCCAATCCCAGAGTTTCTCCTCTGCTAAAACCCTGCATGTCTAATGCAGTCCCGATCCCAGAGTTTCTCCTCTGCTAAAACCCTGCATGTCTAATGCAGTCCCGATCCCAGAGATTCTCCTCTGCTATAACATTTTGTGTCTAATGCAGTCCAAATTTATAGAGTTTCTCCTCTGCTATATCCCTGTATGTCTAATGCAGTCCCAATCACAGAGTTTCTCCTCTGCTATAGCCCTGTATGTCTAATGCAATCCTGATCCCGGAGTTTCTCTTCTGCTATATCCCTGTATTTCTAATACAGTCCCAATCCCAGAGTTTCTGCTCTGAAATATCCCTGTATGTCTAATGCAGTCCCGATCCCAGAGTTTCTCTTCTTCTATACGCCCTGCATATCTAATGCAGTCCCAATCCTCTGCTCCTCTGCTATAACATTGTGTGTCTAATGCAGTCCCAATTTATAGAGTTTCTCCTCTGCTATATCCCTGTATGTCTAATGCAATTCCGATCCCGGAGTTTCTTTTCTGCTATATCCCTGTATTTCTAATACAGTCCCAATCCCAAAGTTTCTGCTCTGAAATATCCCTGTGTGTCTAATGCAGTCCCAATCCCAGAGTTTCTCCTCTGCTAAAACCCTGCATATCTAATGCAGTCCCGATCCCAGAGTTTCTCCTCTGCTATAACATTGTGTGTCTAATGCAGTCCAAATTTATAGAGTTTCTCCTCTGCTATATCCCTGTATGTCTAATGCAATTCCGATCCCGGAGTTTCTTTTCTGCTATATCCCTGTATGTCTAATGCAATTCCGATCCCGGAGTTTCTTTTCTGCTATATCCCTGTATTTCTAATACAGTCTCAATCCCAGAGTTTCTGCTCTGAAATATCCCTGTATGTCTAATGCAGTCCTGATCCCAGAGTTTCTCCTCTGCTATATCCCTGTGTGTCTAATGCAGTCCCAATCCCAGAGTTTCTCCTCTGCTATAACCCTGTGTGTCTAATGCAGTCCCAATCCCAGAGTTTCTCCTCTGCTATAACCCTGTATGTCTAATGCAGTCCCGATCCCAGAGTTTCTCTTCTTCTATATGCCCTGTATGTCTAATGCAGTCCCGATCCCAGAGTTTCTCTTCTTCCATACGCCCTGTATGTCTAATGCAGTCCCGATCCCAGAGTTTCTCTTCTTCTATATGCCTTGTATGTCTAATGCAGTCCCGATCCCAGAGTTTCTCTTCTTCTATACGTCCTGTATGTCTAATGCAGTCCCGATCCCAGAGTTTCTCTTCTTCTATACGCTCTGTATGTCTATGCAGTCCCAATCCCAGAGTTTCTGCTCTGCAATATCCCTGTATGTCTAATGCAGTCCTGATCCCGGAGTTTCTTTTCTGCTATATCACTGTATGTCTAATGCAGTCCCAATCCCAGAGTTTCTCCTCTGCTAAAACCTTGTATGTCTAATGCAGTCCCAATTCCAGAGTGTCTCTTCTGCTATACCCCTGTATGCCTAATGCAGTTCCGATCCCAGAGTTTCTCCTCTGCTAAAACCCTGCATGTCTAATGCAGTCCTGATCCCAGAGTTTCCCTTCTGCTATAACCCTGTATATCTAACACAGTCCCAATCCCAGATTTTCTCCTCTGCTATATCCCTGTATGTCTAATGCAGTGCCAATCCCAGAGTTTCTCCTCTGCGATATCCCTGTATGTCTAATGCAGTCCCAATCCCAGAGTTTCTGCTCTGCTATAGCCCTGTATGTCTAATGCAATCCCGATCCCGGAGTTTCTCCTCTGCTATATCCCTGTATATCTAATGGAGTCCCAATCCCAGAGTTTCTGCTCTGAAATATCCCTGTATATCTAATGCAGTCCCAATCCCAGAGTTTCTGCTCTGAAATATCCCTGTATGTCTAATGCAGTCCCAATCCCAGAGTTTCTCCTCTGCTAAAACCCTGCATGTCTTATGCAGTTCCGATCCCAACTTTTTTCCTATAATGTAGAATCAAAGTAATTGGGAAGTGCGGCTGTCCCAGAATTGTAGAGATACAGATTAGCACAAGAACATTTCAGCATTGTGTTTTCTGATCAAATATAAGAAGTTGGCTCTTTGTTTCAACCCTCAGGTGGCCACTTGAACCTGGAATACCAGTTGGCATTAGATACTTTAATAGTGCTCCACTGATTCTTAACTTTCAACTTTTGTTGGGTCTGGTGGTTCGAATTCTGGCCAATTTAGCAGGTTTTCGGATTAAAATTTGACCTGCCTATGGTGGGTCTCTAGAGACTGAGGCCTTCTTACATCAGACTGGTGGAAATAAGTGCTAACTCAGATCCTTTACAATGCTCTTGGTACTGGTTGTTAGGTCCATAAGTACCAAAGGGCCACATTTTGCCCCAGGCCACAACTTGGATACCAGGGCTGTATGTACTGCATGCCTTCTCTTGGTTCTCCTGCATCATGCCTGGCACACATATACACACGCCAGCTGTCAGTGCCCTTTATAATAGGATCGCAATGCTTTTCATGGATAAGCCCCTCAGATACCCACTCCTGGCCTGGCTGTGATCTCAGAGGCCTTGGCATTCCAATTGGGCAAGAGAGTCATGGCCAGCTGCCCCCATAGAAGGGTCATTCCAGAGCACAGGAGGTTATGTCTATGCAGGGGGAGCTGTATGTGAAGATTGCCTTTGTTGCTGGTGACAAAGGCCGTAACGGTGGGTGCCTACCTCTGCCAAGGGCTGTATGTTCTGCTTGCCTTGAAATTTGGTGATAAAGGCTGTAATAACGAATGCCTATTTCTGCCAAGGGTTGTACATGCTGCTAACCTTCAATGTTGGTGACAAAGGCCATAGCGGTGGAATGTGGTCTACCCCTGTCAAGGGCTGTATGTGCCGTTTGCCTTCAAAGTTGGTGACAAAGTCTATAATGGTGGATGTCTACCTCTGCCATGGGCTGTATATGCTGATTGACTTCAATTTCGGTAACGAAGGCCTCTCTACCAATGGCTTTATGTGCCGCTGCATTCAATGTCGGTGACAAAGGCCCTAATGGTGGATGCCTATCTCCGTCAAGGGCAATATGTACCGCTTTCCTTCAATGTTAGTGCCAAAGACTGTAATAGTGGATGCCTATCTCTACCAAAGTCTGTACAGAATGCTTGCCTTCATTGTTGGTGACAAAGGCCATACCGGTGAATGCCTATCTCTGCCAAGGGCTGCACATGCTGCTTGCTTTCAATATTAGTGACAAAGGCCTTAACGCTGGATGCCTACCTCTGCCAAGGCCTCTATGTGCTTCAATGATGGTGACAAAGGCCATAACGGTGGATTCCTACCTCTGCCAGGGCTGTAGTAATGCTTGTCTTCCGTGTCGGTGGCAAAGGCCGTAGCAGTGGGTGCCTACCTCTGCCAAGGGCTGCACATGCTGCTTGCCCTCAGTGTTGGTGACAACAGTCATAATGTTGAATGCCTATCTCTGCCAAGGGCTGTATGTGCTGCTTGCCTTTTAATGTTGGCGACAAAGGCCATAAAGTTGGATGTCTACCTCTGCCAAGGGCTGTACGTGCTGCTTGCTTTCAATGTTGGTGACAAAGGCCATAACGTTGGATGCCTACCTTTGCCAAGGGCTGTACATGCTGCATGCCTTCAATGTTGGTGACAATGAGAAAGGCCACAACGGTGGATGCCTATCTCTGCCAAGGGCTGTACGTGCTGCTTGCCTTTAATGTTGGTAACAAAGGCCATAACGTTGGATGCCTATCTCTGCCAGGGGCTGTACGTGCTGCTTGCCTTCACTGTCAGTGACAAAGGCCGTAGCAGTGAATATTATTGTAAAGCAGTGGATGCCTACCCCTTGGTTCTCATGCAGCATGCTTGGCACACACGCCAGCTGTCAGTGTCACGTCCCCTTTATTATACGATCTGGATGCCTTTCTCGGGGGGAAGCGTGTTAGATACCCCCCTGGCCTGGCTGCAATCTCCAAGGCCTTGGCATGCCAAGTGGGCATTACAGCCATAACCCAGCAGCCCCCATAGGGGGGGGGGGGGTCACTGTAGCACACAGGGGGCTATGCCCGTGCAGGGGGGGGGGGGTTAACCAGCCCAGCAGAAGCTGCAGTAAGACATTCGATAGAAAGGCCAGTGTCTAAGGAAGCTTTTATGTACCTGCAACAACAATACTGCCTAGACAATGGGCTGGCATAGGACCGTCATCGCACACAAAGGAGGCCTGGAGCCTCTTCGGGGGTTCAATAGCCTCACAATCTGCCTCCTTACACAAAGGTGCAGTAACCCTTTCACAGCTAGAAAGTCTGGACCACCACCACCAAGGCCCTTCTGGTGGAGAATGGGTGAAGGCTAGGGGCAGCGGAACAGAAGCCCCCCCCCCCCCACCTCCCCCCAAGCTACCATTAGAGGTGTTTGATGAGGTGGAGAATAAGATGGTGTTCAACCTGAATTCCCCATTACTGTATGGCTACACCACCCCTCCTGCCATTTGTGGAGTGACAGACGGAATAAAGGATGGTAGACATGACTGCCTGGAGATACGGAGTGTAGATGGAGAAAACGATGGAGAGTGGGGAGGAGGGGTGCCTAGGCATAAATATCGTGATACGGTAACCATCGCTATAGGAGAGGTGGTCTACGAGGAACGAGAGATGTCATTAGACGGGGGGGGGGGGGGGAGACGGACGGACACACAGATGGGAAGAGCCTCTTGACCCCCTCCAGGTATGAGACAAGGAACGCAGGAAATGATCCCAGCCTTACCTGCTCGGCTGCTGGGCGTTAGCGGCGACCCAGCTGGAGATGGCACCAGGAAACGGTCTGTCAGGGGTGCCTGTCTGATTTTTCCTTCCAGGCCACTCCAGCGAAAGGGAACCAGCCATCTTCTACATGGTGGGGAGGGGGAGGCAGGGAGCGAAGGATAGAGATGGAGACGGGAGGGAGGGAGGGAGGGTGGTGGTGGTGGTGGGGAGGGGGGGGGGGGATGCTGATGGTGGGGAGGTATCCGCCTCTAGTTGCCATGGATACAGGAGCCGGATGACTTGTCGGCTCCGGATGTTCGCAGGGATAGGGCTCCATCCCTCCCTTGCTCCCGGCTGACATCATTGGGAAAGCTGCGCTGGGTCTGGGTACAGAGGACGCTCCATTAATCTGTCTCCTTCTCAGCCTCGGCCGGCCCTGGAACGTATCGGCTTTGGAAGCGGAAATAGGCTTTGATTCCACAGATCCGTCATCCGCACGAGAGAAATGTCATTCATTACCTCCCCGCAGAGCATCACCAGGAGGAGTCCTGCAGAGCATCCCTGCTAATCTTTAATACATTGAGTCCTCTCTGCCCGGGGCCAGAGGGCAACAAATATTGGTGTAGAGCCCTTCTGATCGCTCCGGATGGAATATTAAACCTGGGATGTCGGGATAGGTGTCCTTCAGACAAGAAGGCTTCCTATAGGATATAGCATGGGATATCAGGATATAGCATGGGATATCAGGATATAGCATGGGATATCAGGATATAGCATGGGATATCAGAATATAGGATGGGATATGAGGGTATAACATGGGATATCAGGATATAGCATGGGATATGAGGGTATAACATGGGATATCAGGATATAGCATGGGATATGAGGGTATAACATGGGATATCAGGATATAGCATGGGATATCAGGATATAGCATGGGATATGAGGGTATAATATGGGATATCAGGATATAGAATGGGATATCAGATTATATCATGGGATATCAGGATATAATATGAGATATCAGGATATAACATGGGATATCAGGATATAGCATGGGATATCAGGATATAGCATGGGATATCAGGATATAGCATAGAATATAATTATATAGCATGGGATATCAGGATATAATATGGGATATCGGGATATAATATGGGATATCAGGATATAGCATAGGATATGAGGGTATAACATGGGATATCAGGATATAGCATGGGATATCAGGATATAGCATAGAATATAATTATATAGCATGGGATATCAGGATATAGAATGGGATATCAGGATATAGCATGGGATATCAGGATATAGCATAGGATATGAGGGTATAACATGGGATATCAGGATATAATATGGGATATCAGCATATAATATGGGATATCAGGATATATCATTGGATATCAGGATATAACATGGGATATCAGGATATCATATGGGATATCAGCATATGGGATATCAGGATATAACATGGGATATCAGGATATAATATGGGATATCAGCATATGGGATATCATGATATAATATGGAATATCAGGATATATTATGGGATATCAGGATATAACATGGGATATCAGGATATAATATGGAATATCAACATATGGGATATCAGGATATATCATTGGATATCGGGATATAACATGGGATATCAGTATATAATATGGGATATCAGGATATCATATGGGATATCAGAATATATCATTGGATATCAGGATATAATATGGGATATCAGCATATGGGATATCAGGATATAATATGGGATATCAGCATATGGGATATCAGGATAGAACATGGGATATCAGGATATAACATGGGATATCAGTATATAATATGGGATATCAGGATATCATATGGGATATCAGAATATATCATTGGATATCAGGACCTATCATTGGATATCAGGATATAATATGGGATATCAGCATATGGGATATCAGGATATAATATGGGATATCAGGATATAATATGGAATATCAGGATATAATATGGGATATCAGGATATATCATTGGATATCAGCATATGGGATATTAGGATATAATACGGGATATCAGCATATGGGATATCAGGATATAATATGGGATATCAGGATCTTAGCTTGGAATAAATCTGTGGCTGAACCATTGCATTTTGACGTGGCGTTTTTTACCTCGCCGGGTGACCACCATGGCTGCCTTCATGCATACAGCTGAGAAATGAGCGTAGACAGGAATAGCCCGAGGAGACAGTGGAGAACCTTTAGGGGTAGAGAAGCTGCCACATGATCCCCTCCCCCCCCCCCCTCCTGGCCCCAATCAGCGGCAGACTGGAGTATATCCCCACCCCAGAGCTGCACATACCCAAAAGGGGCGGGGCTGCTGGTGACATCGCCGTCCTAATATGGTCATATGTATAATATAGTCCTGTAACTGTTCATGTGACCATATTCAAACGATGATGTCACCAGCAGCCCCGCCCCTTTTGGTGATGTGCAGCTCTGAGGCGGGGAATCTCATTTGGCCAGCAGGGGAGGGAATCAGGTGACAGCTTCCCATGTGTCCCGGCCACGGGGGCCCCAGGGCTGCACCAGCCTAGCTCCACGGGGGGCCCCCAGGGCTGCACCAGCCTAGCTCCACGGGGGGCCCCCAGGGCTGCACCAGCCTAGCTCCACGGGGGGCCCCCAGGGCTGCACCAGCCTAGCTCCACGGGGGGCCTTCAGTTGGGCACCGGGGCTCTACAGAGAAGGAGGAAAGGATGACCATACACTATACAATCTGATTGTACAATCTACTTAGAGATGGTCATTCACTGTACAATCTGATTGCACAATACGATGACCATTCGCTGTACAATCTGATTGTACAATCTCCATAATGTATTACATTGTTTTGCCAACGCTAAATGAGATTGTACAATCGGATTGTATAGTGTATGGTCGGCTTTCCATTACATTGTTGTTGGTGGATCTACAGGAGATTGTACAATCAGATTGTATAGTGTATGGTCGGCTTTACATTACCTGGCTGTTGGTTGATCTACAGGAGATTGTACAATCAGATTGTATAGTGTATGGTCGGCTTTACATTACCTGGCTGTTGGTTGATCTACAGGAGATTGTACAATCAGATTGTATAGTGTATGCTTCAATCTGCATCGTGTATGTTGTATGTTGTATGTTGTATGTGTGTGTGTGTGGGGGGGGGGGGGGATTATGTAGGATACCCATGTAGGCCCGGCGTGTGCACGGTCCATGATGATTACATTTCTTCAGATATTTCCTGGTTTCATGGAAGTCTTCATAGGAGGAGGGGCTTAATTCTCAGCTAAGCAGCACATCCTCCTGCCTGCATGCCTGAGCTAAGGGCAGATGGATTCCAGGAAGGCAAATGCTACATAAATCATCTGCCCTCAAGATGGCCACGGCTAGAAATGCGAGGGAGGTGCTTTTCAAAGTGATTTCTCAACAACATAAAGAAAGAAGGGATGGATGGGGGAGGGGAAGGATGGATGGAGACATGGATGGATGGGGGAAGGGGAAGGATGGATGGAGACATGGATGGATGGGGGAGTGGAAGGATGGATGGAGACATGGATGGATGGAGGAGTGGAAGGATGGATGGAGACATGGATGGATGGGGGAGTGGAAGGATGGATGGAGACATGGATGGATGGGGGAGTGGAAGGATGGATGAAGACATGGATGGATGGGGGAAGGGGAAGGATGGATGGAGACATGGATGGATGGGGGAGTGGAAGGATGGATGGAGACATGGATGGATGGAGGAGTGGAAGGATGGATGGAGACATGGATGGATGGGGGAGTGGAAGGATGGATGGAGACATGGATGGATGGGGGAGTGGAAGGATGGATGGAGACATGGATGGATGGGGGAGTGGAAGGATGGATGGAGACATGGATGGATGGAGGAGTGGAAGGATGGATGGAGACATGGATGGATGGAGGAGTGGAAGGATGGATGGAGACATGGATGGATGGGGGAGGGGAAGGATGGATGGAGACATGGATGGATGGAGGAGTGGAAGGATGGATGGAGACATGGATGGATGGAGGAGTGGAAGGATGGATGGAGACATGGATGGATGGATGGAGACATGGATGGATGGAGGAGTGGAAGGATGGATGGAGACATGGATGGATGGGGGAGTGGAAGGATGGATGGAGACATGGATGGATGGGGGAGTGGAAGGATGGATGGAGACATGGATGGATGGAGACATGGATGGATGGAGGAGGGGAAGGATGGATGGAGACATGGATGGATGGAGGAGTGGAAGGATGGATGGAGACATGGATGGATGGAGGAGTGGAAGGATGGATGGAGACATGGATGGATGGGGGAGTGGATGGATGGATGGAGACATGAATGGATGGGGGAGGGGAAGGATGGATGGAGACATGGATGGATGGAGGAGTGGAAGGATGGATGGAGACATGGATGGATGGGGGAGGGGAAGGATGGATGGAGACATGGAAGGATGGATGGATGGGGGAGTGGAAGGATGGATGGAGACATGGATGGATGGGGGAGTGGAAGGATGGATGGAGACATGGATGGATGGGGGAGTGGAAGGATGGATGAAGACATGGATGGATGGAGGAGTGGAAGGATGGATGGAGACATGGATGGATGGGGAGTGGAAGGATGGATGGAGACATGGATGGATGGGGGAGTGGATGGATGGAGACATGGATGGATGGAGGAGGGGAAAGATGGATGGAGACATGGATGGATGGGGGAAGGGGAAGGATGGATGGAGACATGGATGGATGGGGGAGTGGAAGGATGGATGGAGACATGGATGGATGGAGGAGTGGAAGGATGGATGGAGACATGGATGGATGGAGGAGTGGAAGGATGGATGGAGACATGGATGGATGGGGGAGGGGAAGGATGGATGGAGACATGGATGGATGGAGGAGTGGAAGGATGGATGGAGACATGGATGGATGGAGGAGTGGAAGGATGGATGGAGACATGGATGGATGGATGGAGACATGGATGGATGGAGGAGTGGAAGGATGGATGGAGACATGGATGGATGGGGGAGTGGAAGGATGGATGGAGACATGGATGGATGGGGGAGTGGAAGGATGGATGGAGACATGGATGGATGGAGACATGGATGGATGGAGGAGGGGAAGGATGGATGGAGACATGGATGGATGGAGGAGTGGAAGGATGGATGGAGACATGGATGGATGGAGGAGTGGAAGGATGGATGGAGACATGGATGGATGGGGGAGTGGATGGATGGATGGAGACATGAATGGATGGGGGAGGGGAAGGATGGATGGAGACATGGATGGATGGAGGAGTGGAAGGATGGATGGAGACATGGATGGATGGGGGAGGGGAAGGATGGATGGAGACATGGATGGATGGGGGAGGGGAAGGATGGATGGAGACATGGATGGATGGGGGAGTGGAAGGATGGATGGAGACATGGATGGATGGGGGGAGGGGAAGGATGGATGGAGACATGGATGGAGGAGGGGAGAGGAAGGATGGATGGAGACATGAATGGATGGGGGAGTGGAAGGATGGATGGAGACAAGGATGGATGGGGGAAGGATGGATGGAGGAGGGGAAGGATGGATGGAGACATGGATGGATGGATGGATGGATGGGGGAGGGGAAGGACGGATGGAGACATGGATGGATGGATGGAGGAGGGGAAGGATGGATGGAGACATGGATGGATGGAGGAGTGGAAGGATGGATGGAGACATGGATGGATGGAGGAGGGGAAGGATGGATGGAGACATGGATGGAGGAGGGGAAGGATGGATGGAGACATGGATGGATGGATGGGGGAGTGGAAGGATGGATGGAGACATGGATGGATGGGGGAGTGGAAGGATGGATGGAGACATGGATGGATGGGGGAGTGGAAGGATGGATGGAGACATGGATGGAGGAGTGGAAGGATGGATGGAGGAGTGGAAGGATGGATGGAGACATGGATGGATGGGGGAAGGGGAAGGATGGATGGAGACATGGATGGATGGAGGAGGGGAAGGATGGATGGAGACATGGATGGATGGAGGAGTGGAAGGATGGATGGAGACATGGATGGATGGAGGAGGGGAAGGATGGATGGAGACATGGATGGATGGAGGAGTGGAAGGATGGATGGAGGAGTGGATGGATGGATGGGGGAAGGATGGATGGAGACATGGATGGATGGAGGAGGGGAAGGATGGATGGAGACATGGATGGATGGAGGAGTGGATGGATGGATGGGGGAAGGGGGAAGGATGGATGGAGACATGGATGGATGGGGGAGGGGAAGGATGGATGGAGACATGGATGGATGGGGGAGTGGATGGATGGATGGAGACATGGATGGATGGAGGAGGGGAAGGATGGATGGAGACATGGATGGATGGAGGAGTGGAAGGATGGATGGAGACATGGATGGATGGAGACATGGATGGATGGATGGGGGAAGGGGAAGGATGGATGGAGACATGGATGGATGGGGGGAGGGGAAGGATGGATGGAGACATGGATGGATGGGGGAGGGGAAGGATGGATGGAGACATGGATGGATGGAGGAGTGGAAGGATGGATGGAGACATGGATGGATGGATGGGGGAAGGGGAAGGATGGATGGAGACATGGATGGATGGGGGGGAGGGGAAGGATGGATGGAGACATGGATGGAGGAGTGGAAGGATGGATGGAGACATGGATGGATGGGGGAGTGGAAGGATGGATGGAGACATGGATGGATGGGGGAGAGGAAGGATGGATGGAGACATGGATGGATGGATGGAGGAGTGGAAGGATGGATGGAGACATGGATGGATGGGGGAGGGGAAGGATGGATGGGGGAGGGGAAGGATGGATGGAGACATGGATGGATGGATGGAGGAGTGGAAGGATGGAGGAGGGGAAGGACGGATGGGGGGAGTGGAAGGATGGATGGAGACATGGATGGATGGGGGAGGGGAAGGACGGATGGAGACATGGATGGATGGGGGAGGGGAAGGACGGATGGGGGGAGTGGAAGGATGGATGGAGACATGGATGGATGGAGGAGTGGAAGGATGGATGGAGACATGGATGGATGGATGGATGGGGGAGGGGAAGGACGGATGGAGACATGGATGGATGGGGGAGGGGAAGGATGGATGGAGACATGGATGGATGGGGGAGTGGAAGGATGGATGGAGACATGGATGGATGGATGGATGGGGGAGGGGAAGGACGGATGGAGACATGGATGGATGGGGGAGGGGAAGGATGGATGGAGGAGGGGAAGGATGGATGGAGACATGGAAGGATGGAGGAGGGGAAGGATGGATGGAGACATGGAAGGATGGAGACATGGATGGATGGATGGAGGAGGGGAAGGATGGATGGAGACATGAATGGATGGAGGAGGGGAAGGATGGATGGAGGAGGGGAAGGATGGATGGAGACATGGATGGATGGGGGAGTGGAAGGATGGATGGAGACATGGATGGATGGGGAGGGGAAGGATGGATGGAGACATGGATGGATGGAGGAGGGGAAGGATGGATGGAGACATGGATGGATGGGGAGGGGAAGGATGGATGGGGGAGGGGAAGGACGGATGGAGACATGGATGGATGGGGGAGGGGAAGGATGGATGGAGACATGGATGGATGGAGGAGTGGAAGGACGGATGGAGACATGGATGGATGGAGGAGTGGAAGGATGGATGGAGACATGGATGGATGGGGGAGTGGAAGGATGGATGGAGACATGGATGGGGGGGGAGTGGAAGGATGGATGGAGACATGGATGGATGGAGGAGGGGAAGGATGGATGGAGACATGGATGGATGGGGAGGGGAAGGATGGATGGGGGAGGGGAAGGACGGATGGAGACATGGATGGATGGGGGAGGGGAAGGATGGATGGAGACATGGATGGATGGAGGAGTGGAAGGACGGATGGAGACATGGATGGATGGAGGAGTGGAAGGATGGATGGAGACATGGATGGATGGAGGAGTGCAAGGATGGATGGAGACATGGATGGATGGGGGAAGGGGAAGGATGGATGGAGACATGGATGGATGGAGGAGTGGAAGGATGGATGGAGACATGGATGGATGGAGGAGTGGAAGGATGGGTGGAGACATGGATGGATGGGGGAAGGGGAAGGATGGATGGAGACATGGATGGATGGAGGAGTGGATGGAAGGATGGAGACATGGATGGATGGAGGAGGGGAAGGATGGATGGAGACATGGATGGAGGAGTGGAAGGATGGATGGAGACATGGATGGATGGAGGAGTGGAAGGATGGATGGAGGAGTGGAAGGATGGATGGAGAGATGGATGGATGGAGGAGTGGAAGGATGGATGGAGACATGGATGGATGGGGGAGTGGAAGGATGGATGGAGACATGGATGGATGGAGGAGGGGAAGGACGGATGGAGACATGGATGGATGGGGGAGGGGAAGGATGGATGGAGGAGGGGAAGGATGGATGGAGACATGGAAGGATGGAGGAGGGGAAGGACGGATGGAGACATGGATGGATGGGGGAGGGGAAGGATGGATGGAGGAGGGGAAGGATGGATGGAGACATGGAAGGATGGAGGAGTGGAAGGATGGATGGAGACATGGATGGATGGATGGAGGAGGGGAAGGATGGATGGAGACATGAATGGATGGAGGAGGGGAAGGATGGATGGAGACATGGAAGGATGGAGGAGGGGAAGGACGGATGGGGGGAGTGGAAGGATGGATGGAGACATGGATGGATGGAGGAGTGGAAGGATGGATGGAGACATGGATGGATGGATGGATGGGGGAGGGGAAGGACGGATGGAGACATGGATGGATGGGGGAAGGATGGATGGATGGATGGAGGAGTGGAAGGATGGATGGAGACATGGATGGATGGGGGAAGGATGGATGGATGGAGCAGTGGAAGGATGGATGGAGACATGGATGGATGGGGAAGGATGGATGGATGGATGGATGGATGGATGGAGGAGTGGAAGGATGGATGGATGGATGGAGACATGGATGGATGGGGGAAGGATGGATGGATGGAGCAGTGGAAGGATGGATGGAGACATGGATGGATGGGGAAGGATGGATGGATGGATGGATGGATGGATGGATGGAGGAGTGGAAGGATGGATGGATGGATGGAGACATGGATGGATGGGAGAAGGATGGATGGATGGATGGAGGAGTGGAAGGATGGATGGGGGAAGGATGGATGGATGGATGGAGCAGTGGAAGGATGGATGGAGACATGGATGGATGGGGGAAGGATGGATGGATGGATGGAGGAGTGGAAGGATGGATGGGGGAAGGATGGATGGATGGATGGAGCAGTGGAAGGATGGATGGAGACATGGATGGATGGGGGAAGGATGGATGGATGGATGGATGGATGGAGGAGTGGAAGGATGGATGGATGGATGGATGGATGGATGGAGGAGTGGAAGGATGGATGGATGGGGGAAGGATGGATGGGGGAAGGATGGATGGGGGAAGGATGGATGGAGG
This sequence comes from Rana temporaria, assembly GCF_905171775.1. Classification (NCBI taxonomy): domain Eukaryota; kingdom Metazoa; phylum Chordata; class Amphibia; order Anura; family Ranidae; genus Rana; species Rana temporaria. The sequence continues at coordinate 4,437,584 of NC_053497.1, forward strand.
GAAGGGGAGGGGTGTATGGGGACATGGATGGATGGAGGAGTGGAGAGATGTACTGTTTTTTTTAGATGGTTGTTATATATATATATTTCTTATTGGGATTTTTTTTAAAATAAACATTTGTAGCAGAATACATATTGGCCTAAATTGATGAAGAAATTAGATTCTTTACATTTTTTTTTTGGATATGTTTTATAGAAGGAAGTACATTTTTATTTTTATTTTTTTTAAATTGTCGTTTTTTTTTAGAAGAAAGTATAAAAATAATATATATTTTTTTTATTGGGATTTATTTTTAAATAAACATTTGTAGTAGAATATATATTGGCCTAAATTAATGAAGAAATTTGATTTTTTACATTTTTTTTGGATGTTTTATAGAAGGAAGTAATTTTTTTTTATTTGTTTATTTTTTTTGGATATACTTTATAGAAGAAAGTAAAAAAATATATATATTTCTTATTGTGATTTTTTTTTAAATAAACATTTGTAGCAGAATATATATTGACCTAAATTGATGAAGAAATTCGATTTTTAAAAAAAAAAAATTGGATATGTCTTATAGAAAAAAGTACAAAATTGTCGTTTTTTTTTTTTTCTTATTGGGATTTTTTTAAAATAAACATTTGTAGCAAAATATATATTGGCCAAATCAATGAAGAAATTAGATTTAAAAAAAATAAATTGGATATGTCTTATAGAAGAAAGTAAATAATTATAATATTTTTTTCAATATTGTCGTTTGTTTTTCTTATTGGGATTTTTTTTTTAATACAAACTTGTAGCAGAATATATATTGGCTTAAATTAATTAAGAAATTCGATTTTTTGTTTTTTTTTGGATATGTTTTATAGCAAAAAGTAAAAAATTTTAATTTTTTGTTTTCAAAATTGTCGTTTTTTTTCTTATTGGGATTTCTTTTTTAAATAAAAATTTGTACCATTATATATTGGCATAAATTGATGAAGAAATTCTATTTTTTTGGATAGGTTTTATAGAAGAAAGTAAAAAAAAAAAATATCTTTTTTTTTTTTAAATTGTCGTTTTTTTTCTTATTGGGATTTTTTTTTAAATAAACATTTGTAGCAGAATATATATTGGCCAAATTAATTTAGAAATTAGATTTTTTAAAACATTTTTGGATATGTTTTATAGAAGAAAGTAAAAATATATAAATATTACTTTCTTCTATAACATATCCCAAAAAAATGTAACATATCCAAAAAAAATGTAACAAAATCTCATTTCTAAATTAATTTGGCCAATATATATTCTGCTACAAATGTTTATTTAAAAAAAAAAAATCCCAATAAGAAAAAAAACGACAATTTTGAAAAAAATAAAAAAAAATTCACTTTCTTCTATAAATCTTATCCCTAAAAAAAAACGAATTTCTTATATAAATATATATATATTTTTTCCAAAATTATCTTTTTTTTTTTTTTTTTATAGCGAAAAAAAAAACGCAGAGGTGATCAAATACCACCAAAAGGAAGCTCTATATATGGGGAAAAAAAGGACATCAATTCTATTTGGGTACAGCGTCGCACGACCGCGCAATTGTCAGTTAATGAAGGGGAACAAACCTTCTGGTGCGGAATCTTTTAATTTGGTAACAGGTTCTCTTTAGCCGCCGTAGAGGAAAGTAAATCCGGGATTGGCTGTGCCAGGAATGAACCCAGATAACGAGACGGCGGCGGATTAGTACATCGCTATTTTCGCGTTGAGGAACGGTTAGAGGGCCCCGGGGACGATCGTTATGGCTGGAGGTTTAAACGTTTCTAGGATCTATGAAGGGTGAACATTCCGATACTTTGTTACAGAATGTTTTCTTTTCTCTTCCAATGCTTCCTATTCTTCTATATTATCCTGTCCAGCGTCACGGATCGGCGATCGGCCGGCTGACCAGCGGATGGATCTGGAGGGACGTAACTCATACTAATGAAGTGCCGAACAAGTGCTGAAAACGTTTCCAGGGTTTTTCCGTTCGTCTTTCGGGAAGAAAATTAAACTCTAGCCCCCGAAAAAATTCTGGAATTTCTCACAAGGCGCCAAAACCAATAACACTCGCTGGATTTGCACCAATCACCCGTAACTGTTTAACCCAAAAGTGTAATAGAATACAATCGTGCCGCGCCCAAATAATATCGCAAAAATCAGATAACATAAACCAAAACCACAAATCCTTCTATAGCTTCCCCTAAAGACGAAACGCATTGGGGCGGAGCTACTGCTGACGTCACGCCGACACTTAAAATTGGCTATATGACTGTCTCTAGTGGCCTCTAGTGGCGAGAGGTGGTGTTCGCAGTTCTCAACAATAAACAGCCAGCATTTTTTTCTCTTCTACCTTACTTTCATCTTGCATAGATCATTCATTTGGCAGAGTGTGCAGGAGCTGAGCGATCAGATAACAGTCCATGTGGTATTGAAAGCAGGAGAAGTATGTCCTGGTTTCTGTAAAGCTCCATACACTATGCAATCTGATTGTGCAACCTCCTTCAGGCTGAGTTCGCACATATGCGAATTGGATGAGGGTTTCCCCGCATTCAATTTGCGTGACATGCGAGTGTGACCCACTCTCAATGGAGCCAATTCACACATGTCTGGGGTGGCCGTGGTCTGGATTGAAAAAGGGTCCTGCGTGTGTTTGGGTCTGGTTCAGATTATGTGAAACTGGTTTGAAACTGATTTGAATCTGGTCTGAAACTGATGTGAAACTAGTGTTTGGGTCTGGTTCAGGTGCGAATTCAGGCAAAAATTTGGATGTGATTTGCACCTGAACCGATGAACAGACACGCACCGCACCCCAGGCACAAACTGATGTGAAACTGATCTGAAACTGGTGCAACAAGTGAAACTGGTGTGAAATTGATGTAAAACTGGTGTGAAACTGATGTGAAACTGATGTAAAACAAGTCTGAAATTGATGTGAAACTGGTCTGAAACTGATCTCAAACTAGTCTGAAAAGGGATGTGAAACTGGTCTGAAACTGATGTGAAACTGGTCTGAAACTGATGTGAAGCTGATCTGAAACTGATGTGAAGCTGGTCTGAAACTGATCTGAAACTGGTCTGAAACAAGTCTGAAACTGATGGGAAACTGATGGTCTGAAACTGATGTGAAACTGATGTGAAACTGATGGTCTGAAACTGATGTGAAACTGGTCTGAAACTGATGTGAAGCGGGTCTGAAACTGATGTGAAACTGGTCTGAAACTGATCTCAAACTAGCCTGAAAAGGGATGTGAAACTGGTCTGAACCTGATGTTATACTGGTCTGAAACTGATGTGAAACTGGTCTGAAACTGATGTAAAGCTGGTCTGAAACTGATGTGAAGCGGGTCTGAAACTGATGTAAAACTGATGTGAAACTGGTCTTAAACTGATGTGAAACTCGTCTGAAAAAGGATGTGAAACTGATGTGAAACTGGTCTGAAACTGATGGGAAACTGGTCATAAAATGATCTCGAACTAGTCTGAAAAGGGATGTGAAACAAGTCTGAAACTGATGTGAAACCAATGATCTGAAACTGATGTGAAACTGATGGGAAACTGATGGTCTGAAACTGATGTAAAACTGGTCTGAAACTGATGTCAAACTAGTCTAAAAAGGGATGTGAAACTGGTCTGAACCTGATGTTATACTGGTCTGAAACTGATGTGAAACTGGTCTGAAACTGATGTAAAGCTGGTCTGAAACTGATGGGAAACTGGTCATAAAATGATCTCAAACTAGTCTGAAAAGGGATGTGAAACAAGTCTGAAACTGATGTGAAACTGATGTGAAACCAATGATCTGAAACTGATGTGAAACTGATGTGAACCTGGTCTGAAACTGATCTCAAACTAGTCTGAAAAGGGATGTGAAACTGGTCTGAAACTGATCTATAAGTGATGTGATAACTTTCATGCAAACCAATCATTATACACTTAGGCCCCTTTCACAGGGGCGGACCGTTCAGGTCCGTCTGTCAGTTTTTTAGGCACGCGTGTCACCGCTGACCTCCGACCCGCTCCGATCCGCCAAAGTGTGACGGAGGAAAAACCTACTTTTCACATCCGGATTCTACGGTTCCGTCGTCATCCGATCCCCCATAGGGGAGAGCCGCGGCAGTGTGCAGAGACAGACCTGCCATCTGCCTGCTCAGCGGGGATCGACGGAGCGATCTGGTCATGAAGGGGGGTAAAACCTTCCCGAGCTGTAGTGGTTAATTCCATTTTTTATTTTTTCAATTTATTTTTATTTATTTAAATTTAAGTTGGATTTTTCTTTGCCAAGTGATGACATTGATGGGGGGGGGAGGAAGACCCGGATAGGGCGGGTCCGGGTGAGATTTGGAGTGAGCGCGCCCGTCACATGGGGATTAGTGAATCCTCCTTCATCTCCGCTAAGACTCCGCCCGTCCTATCAGGAGGACGTCTGAGCGCCTTTGATGTCGGAGTTTCTTAAAAATCCATCTCCCCCCCCAAATGTATTTTAATTGCAGCTTTTACCGCCTTAAATCCCATTTTATATTCACTTTGTGTTCTCGCCGCATTTTTATTGTTGTTTTAGGAAATTGTGCTTTAGAACGAAAAGCTTAGCGTGATTGAACGGGGGAGGGGATTAACAGATTTCCATATTCATTGGCGATGTTTCTGTGAACTCTCCGGAAGAGTCATTCCCTAGCACAGCCTCCTCCTTATTTGTCCATTGTAGTCCTCTCCTTTTAATTTGGGGGGAGGGGGAGTGTCTAATTATTGTCTGTGCTGGCCCAGCTCCTCCATACATTTTTACAAAGCTTTCGGAGGAGGAGCAAAAGGGAAAACGATTGAGCTGCCATTCTCAACCTGGGTTCTGTGGAACTCTAGGGTTCCCCCGAGCTGTGGGTGGCTGCCCCCCCCCCCCCCCTCTGACGATGGTTGTTTAGCTCCAGGTCCAACACTACTTGACAAACACCAATGTAAGGGACATTCTTCTCACTGATCACCAATGTAAGGGACATTCTTCTCACTGATCACCAATGTAAGGGACATTCTTCCCACTGATCACCAATGTAAGGAACATTCTTCTCACTGATCACCAATGTAAGGGACATTCTTCCCACTGATCACCAATGTAAGGGACATTCTTCTCACTGATCACCAATGTAAGGGACATTCTTCTCACTGATCACCAATGTAAGGAACATTCTTCCCACTGATCACCAATGTAAGGGACATTCTTCCCACTGATCACCAACGTAAGGAACATTCTTCTCACTGATCACCAATGTAAGGAACATTCTTCCCACTGATCACCAATGTAAGGGACATTCTTCTCACTGATCACCAATGTAAGGGACATTCTTCTCACTGATCACCAATGTAAGGAACATTCTTCTCACTGATCACCAATGTAAGGAACATTCTTCTCACTGATCACCAATGTAAGGGACATTCTTCTCACTGATCACCAATGTAAGGAACATTCTTCTCACTGATCACCAATGTAAGGGGCATTCTTTCCACTGATCACCAATGTAAGGAACATTCTTCCCACTGATCACCAATGTAAGGAGCATTCTTCCCACTGATCACCAATGTAAGGGACATTCTTCTCACTGATCACCAATGTAAGGAACATTCTTCTCACTGATCACCAATGTAAGGGACATTCTTCTCACTGATCACCAATGTAAGGAACATTCTTCTCACTGATCACCAATGTAAGGGACATTCTTCCCACTGATCACCAATGTAAGGGACATTCTTCCCACTGATCACCAATGTAAGGAACATTCTTCTCACTGATCACCAATGTAAGGGACATTCTTCCCACTGATCACCAATGTAAAGGACATTCTTCCCACTGATCACCAATGTAAGGGACATTCTTCCCACTGATCACCAATGTAAGGGACATTCTTCCCACTGATCACCAATGTAAGGAACATTCTTCTCACTGATCACCAATGTAAGGGACATTCTTCCCACTGATCACCAATGTAAAGGACATTCTTCCCACTGATCACCAATGTAAGGAACATTCTTCTCACTGATCACCAATGTAAGGGACATTCTTCTCACTGATCACCAATGTAAGGAACATTCTTCTCACTGATCACCAATGTAAGGGACATTCTTCCCACTGATCACCAATGTAAGGGACATTCTTCTCACTGATCACCAATGTAAGGAACATTCTTCTCACTGATCACCAATGTAAGGGACATTCTTCTCACTGATCACCAATGTAAGGAACATTCTTCTCACTGATCACCAATGTAAGGGACATTCTTCCCACTGATCACCAATGTAAGGGACATTCTTCCCACTGATCACCAATGTAAGGAACATTCTTCTCACTGATCACCAATGTAAGGGACATTCTTCCCACTGATCACCAATGTAAAGGACATTCTTCCCACTGATCACCAATGTAAGGAACATTCTTCCCACTGATCACCAATGTAAGGGACATTCTTCCCACTGATCACCAATGTAAGGGACATTCTTCTCACTGATCACCAATGTAAGGACATTCTTCTCACTGATCACCAATGTAAGGGACATTCTTCTCACTGATCACCAATGTAAGGAACATTCTTCTCACTGATCACCAATGTAAGGGACATTCTTCTCACTGATCACCAATGTAAGGAACATTCTTCTCACTGATCACCAATGTAAGGAACATTCTTCTCACTGATCACCA